>NC_042616.1:695896020-696232419 GCF_901001135.1 Rhinatrema bivittatum
AAGAAATCCCTCTCATGATCCTGAAATGATCAGTGCATCCCATTGTTCTCGGTCTACCCTGGCTACAATTGCAGTGCCCATATTTCAACTGGGAGTTGCTCCAGCTTAACCAGAGGGGCCCTCAGTGCCAGGAACTTTGTTTATGGTGGGTATCCCTGTCCGTACTGGTGCTAACATCCACTACGTTTCCTGAGTTACCTACGCCCTACGCTGACCACCAAGACGTCTTTTCCAAACAGCAAGCCGACATCTTACCTCCTCTCCGGATGTACAACTGCCCAATCGAACTGTTGCCTGGCACCACTCCTCCCAAAGGCAGAACTTATCACTTCCAGAGACCCAGGCTATGCCCACCTACATTAAGAAAAACCTAGCCAAAGGCTTCATACGGCCCTCGACCTCCCCTGCGGGCGCTGGTTTCTTTTTTGTAAAGAAGAAGGATGGTATTTTATGGCCGTGTATTGACTACTGAGGACTGAACACTGTCACTTGCCGCTCATTAGTGAGCGATCAGCTCCAGGGGGCTTGGATTTTTACTAAGTTGGACCTATGTGGGGCCTACAACTTGGTCCGCATTCAACCAGACGATATATGGAAAACTGCATTCAATACATGGGGTGGACACTACGAATATGTAGTCATGCCCTTTGGGCTAATCAATGCTCCTGCCATCTTCCAGAGGATGTTGAATGAGATCTTTCGTGATCTCCTCTATTCCTTCGTCGTAATTTATCTGGACGAAATATTGAATTTTTCCAGAGACTTGAATCCCATTGCTCTCATGTCCATACCGCCCTCCAGCATCTTAGAGACCATCAAACTTGAAAAATGTCTCTTTGAGCAGTCTAGCCTCCCATTCCTGGGCTACATCATCTCCAGCCAAGGATTCACTATGGACCCAGACAAGCTCCAAGGTATTCGTGGCTGGCCCCAGCCAATTGGCCTACCGGATCTACAAAGGTTCTTGGTATTCACAAACTATTACCCTCACTTTATTGCAGACTACTCCACACTAGCTGCTCCAGCCACTGCCATGACTAAGATGAGATGTGACCTCTGGGAGTGGAGTCCCAAAGCCCATTCTGATTTCTAGGCCCTTAAAGAGGCTTTCTGTACCAGCCCATGTCTCCGCCATCTGGACCCAAATTGTCCATTTATAGTAGAGGTTGACGCATCCGCCATTGAAGCCAGATCAGTTCTCAGCCAATACTCTACGAAGGAAGTCCTTGTCCCATGCGCGTTCTACTCCCATAACTTTTCTCCCATAGAATGCAATTATACCATCAGGGACCGCGAACTTCTGGTCGTGAAGCTCGCCCTCTAGGAGTGGCGCCCCTGCACAAATTCACCATTTACACAGACCGCAAGAACTTAGAACATTTGAAAGAGGCTCAACTTTTGAACGCACAACATGCCCATTGAACTTTCTTCTTCACGCGTTACTGCCCAGCTGAGAATAATCTCCACGCTGATGCCTTGTCACATTCGGTAGAGCCAGAGGATATCCCCGAGACTCCAGCTCACATAATTGACACCGCATGTATTTCCATGACAGTGACTACCACAATGCCAGGTGGTAAGACAGTGGTGTCTCGTTGCCTCTGAGAGCGAGCTTTATGTTGGGCTCACCACTCCCCTCGCTGGACATCCTGGTCGGGCATGAACCCTCGAGATGCTCCACAGACACTACTGGTGGGCCAGTATGGTAAAAGACTATCGAGACTACGTAGACTCCTGCCCTGTCTGTGTGGAACAAAAGCCTCCCACAGGACGATTGTGGGGGCTCCTTCAGCCTCTCCTGGCACCCACTGAACCCTGGACTAGTCTTTCTACAGACTTCATTGTGGATCATCCCCCTTCCAAGTGGCACACTGTAATCTGGGTCATAATAGATCGCTTTTCCAAAATGGCCCATTTTGTGCCTTTACCTGGCCTACCATCGGCTCTTGAACTTGCACGACTATTCCTGCATCATGTCTTCCATCTCCATGGATTGCCGCAGGAGATTGTCTCAGATCGTGGTCCTCAGTTTACTGCAAAGTATTGGAGGTCCCTCTGCAATAAATTCAACATCACCCTAAACCTGACCTCCACCTACCATCCACAGGCCAATGGCCAAGCCAAGAGGACCTCCGGTCCTACTTCAATGACCATCAAGATAACTGGGTCGACCTTCTCCCATGGGCCGAACTATCACACAAAATCCACACTGAATCAGCCACCAGGACAACTCCATTTGCAGTAGTTTTCAATCGGCAGCCCCATCTGCCTCTACTGGTTCCTCTCAGCGTGCCATCTCCTGCAGCACAAACCAACCGCCACCTATGGGATCAGGTCAAAGTTTGCCTATGTCAAGTGCCAAGTGGGTGATGGATGCTCACCGTCGGGCCACCTCAGTATTCCTTCCTGGCAGAGGGTCTAGCTCAGCACATGGCACATCCGCCTCCGGCTACCTTCATAATGACTGGCCCCTAAGTACATAGGGTGATTCCCTTTTCTTCACCAAGTGGGAGCAGTAACCTACCAGCTGAGACTGCCTCCGAACCTCGGGATTCACAATACTTTCCATGTATCCTTACTCAAGCCACTGGTCCTATCCTGGCCTTCGCGAAGACCACCGCAACCCACTTAACTTGCTGCAGAACCAGAAGCCACCCTCCAAGTTTGGGAGGTATTAGATGTTCGTCGTCGTAGAGGGCACTGGGAGTACCTCCTGGCATGGGAGGGTTTTGGCCCAGAGGAGAACTAATGGGAGCCCTCCCACTACATCCTTGATAAAGACCTCCTTCGCACCTTTCATCATCAGCATCCAGAGAAACCTAAACCATAAGGAGGAGGCCTAGAAGGGGGGTACTGTTGTGCATCCCGGCCACGCTGGTGCCACGGCCGAGCCTGCTCACCTCGGGCTCCCCTACACGAGGCCTTGTCCATCCTCCCTCTCTGCCGCAGTCAGTCCCAGGTGCCCACGGCATCCCACAATGTCTCCAGGCCCCTCAGGACTTTCTTCCATGCACTGCTCCTCATGGCGGGGCTCTTTGGCGTTGGGTCCACCCCTAGGCATGCGCACATGGATCACCCATCCCTTGAAAGGGCCAAGTGTGTGAAACTCCTCCATGGTGCGTGACGATGACATCACCTGAGCCCGGCATAAAAGGCAGGGCTCAGGCTCCTATTCCTTGCCTTCATAATCGGGTTGTCTCATTTATGAGAAGCTAGTTGCTGTCCTGTGTTCCTGCTTCCTTGATCCTGTGCTTGTTCCAGTGTTCCTGCATTCCTGTGTTCCTGTCCTTGTTCCAATGTTCCTGCGTTCCTGTGTTCGTGTGTGTTCTAGTGCTCCTGCTTTCCTGTGCTCCTGTGCTTGTTCCAGTGTTCCTGCGTCTGTGTTCCCGTGATCCCTCTTGTGTGCCAGCGTGTGTTCCTGATTCCTGCTCCACTTCCCAGGTTATACCTTCTCGGATTGATTCACGGTACTGACCTCAGCTTGTCTCTGACCACGTTTAGACTGATACCCAGTATTGACCTCTGCTCGTCACTGACCACGTTTGGACCGCTGCCTGGAACTGACCTCTGCTTGCCACTGACCACACTCAGACTGATACCTGGAACTGACCCTTGCTTTGGCTGACCACACTCAGATGGATACCCTGGTTTTGACCCTTGTGCTTCACTCGTACACACTCTTCGTTTCTCCTGTGACCACCAGGTCTGCCTGCTCTGACACTGCCCGTGGTCTTCTACAAGCTAGATCACTAGGTGCTGCGTATCCTGTTCGGAGGACCTTCAGTTCCTGTTCCCATCCAATGGTCTCTGGTACACTCTGTTCCGGTCTAGCTCAGCTGTTCTCCACGAGTTGCGCACCGTTGCTGTTGGTGGGCACACCTCTCTGCTACCTCTCCGGGAGACCCTCTGAGGCCCACCTAAGCCCAGGCGGTCCAGGTATCCAAAGGCTCAACCTGCAGAACCCCCAAACTGTTATTGGTGAAGCTCCAGCTTGACTCTGTCTCCTCGTGTGCTCCGCCTCCTGGTGGAAGGCACCCTCTGGGACCTCCCTGAGGGCCTTACAGTCCTGCGCCAGACCAAGGATCCACCTCCAGCGCAATAGCAGTTTTATTTATTTATTTATTTATTTAATTCTTTTATATACCGACCTTCATGACGGGTGTCATATCAAATCGGTTTACATGGAACGAAGGGGAAAACATTCTTATCAACCGATTAACAATAAAATAATCAGAGGAGGTAAAAAGTTACATATAACAAGGAGATCAAACTTGGGAATTGAAGAAAGAAGGACAGAGAGATAGCAAAACCCTTTAATCACAATGGTTATGTAAGTTGTAAGGAAGGATTGAGATGTAGAGTATCTAAAGTGAAAAGATTAAGGGAAAGCTTGGCTAAATAGCCAGGTTTTAAGTTTTTTTCGAAATGTTTGCAGACAGGGTTCCTGCCTGAGGTCCGGTGGTAAATTGTTCCAGATAGTGGGTCCTGCTATCGAGAATGCTCATTCTTTGGTTGCGATGAGGTGTGAAGTTTTGTTAGGAGGCACTTGAAGAGAACCTTTGTATGATTCTCTGATGGGTCTGGGAGAGTAGTGGAGTTTGAGGGGGAACTGGAGATCCAACGGGTATTGTTTGTGGATCGTTTTGTGAATTATGGTGAGGGATTTGTGTAAGATTCTATAGTTAATTGGTAGCCAATGTAAGTTCTTTAAGATGGGGGAGATGTGATCTCTGCGGTTTGTATTAGACAAGACTCTAGCTGCTGCATTCTGGAGCATCTGTAAGGGTTTTATAGAGGAGAGTGGAAGCCCCAGAAGGAGTGAGTTGCAGTAGTCAATCTTGGCAAAGAGTGTGGCTTGGAGGACTGTCCTGAAGTCATGGAAAAACAGGAGGGGTTTGAGTCTTTTTAGGACTTGCAGTTTGTAGAAGCCGTCCTTTATCGTGTTGTTAATGTATTTCTTTAAATTTAAGCGATTGTCAAGGATTACTCCGAGGTCTCTAGCGTGAGAGATTTGGGTTGTATGAGGGAGCTGAAGCGAGGAGTCTGAATGGTCGGTTGAAATGATGAGTAGTTCGGTCTTGGACGTATTTAGAACTAGATTCAGATTGTTGAGGAGTTGGTTAATGGATTGAAGGCAATTTTCCCAGTAAATGAGTGTCTTTGAGAGTGACTCTTTTATGGGGATTAATATATGAACATCATCTGCGTAGAGATAATATGTTAATCTTAGGTTGGTAAGCAGTTGACAAAGGGGGAGGAGATAGATGTTAAATAGGGTGGGGGACAAGGAGGAACCTTGAGGAACTCTTTGAAAGGCCCCCAATTGTGTGTGAATTCTAATCTTCCTGTGAATAAAACTTGAAACTTGCAAATATGCTAGATAGTCTGTTGATGAGAACCCCATATGCATTTGTTAAATTCAAAAGAATGCACTTGATTGGACTGAAGATCAATACAATTTTGAAAAATTTCAACTCCCTGTTGTGACAATGCTTTAAAAATGTTGCAGTCATCTTCCAAAAGAAACCAAGAGTTTCCCTGGATATGTAGCCACAAGGAAGGGATAATAATTGCCTCACATTCCTCCAGGAGTATTGTATAGAATTGACTAGCGGACTAATAACAAATGGCTCTGATATATCCCTAATTTTAATATGCAACATAAATCTCAAATCAAACGAGGCCATCTAAAACTCTTCCACCACAATGTATGAAGATTTCCTACTCTTTAAAAGCCAATTCTCTAGAGCAGTGGTTCTCAACCTTTTTCCCATCGTGACATACCTGAAGGACAATGCTTACATGTGTGACACACTGCTCATCACAATCCATGGTGGAAATTAAAAAAAAAAAAGCCCCCTATTACTTTTATTGTTAAGAATGACACAAAGGAATGATAAGAGTACTGTCTCTGAACAGAAATTAAATAAATAGTAATCCTCCCATACAGGAACAGCACCAATTTCCAGCACTCAAACAGTAACCACCTTACCTAAGAAAAGGCAGCATTGAAAATATTTCACCAGGCCTTAAAACTCCAATACTCCTCCTATTAGGAAAACGGAACAAGCCAGGGTGCTATAGAGCCCTACACAGAAAGTACACGCCAGCAGAATACCTCACCTCAGTCACGTGTGCAGATCCTCACTTAACAAAGAATAAAGAGACTATATATCTAATATTAATACTAGGTTTCCTCCCTGCAACAAACCCAGCTTGAGTCTGTTTGCAAATATTTTAGCAAACATTTGTAAGTCTTGATTTAATAATGAAATAGGCCAAAATGAGGATGAGAGTTGAGGATCATGCCCTGGTTTAAGCAAAACTATAATGTGTGCCAATTTTAAAATACCAGTTACATTAACTCCTGTAATAAATCTGCCCTTTGGATCTTTTATAGATTTCTTCCTGTGTAGAAAAATGGCTACTTCCCAACTTTTCGATGAGCCCTGAACTGCATATTTTTGATTAACCCACTTCTTTCTTAACTTATGATGCTCTTTATTTAACATGTGTGTTTACTGTAGAAAAGCAATAATATACTTCAGCCTGCTCAAGTATTACAAAACTTTCTCCTGTTTTACTGGAGTGCCTAATCCAGGAACGTCCCATGTTACACATTTAATGTGGGTCCCCCATCCCAGCTTTGTAGTAGATAAAGCAACCATAAAAACTTACTCTTTTTCCAGGGCAAACTATGTTCCTTACTGAGCACAGCAGTCAGTGTATTACTGAATATGCCAACACTAGGTTCTTAGGCTAGAATAAAGGTGATTTACAGTATAAAGAATCCAAACTATCCTGCCAATGTAAAGCATGCAGACTTTCCCATGACCCTGTCCCCCTCCCTTTTCCCTCTCTTTTGAATTCCATCTCCTCATAATCTAGAAGTGATAGCTTTTATCTCCCATACTCTCACAACTACTCAATAGTTTCCAGTACATATTCCAAACATAAACATATACATTAATCCCTTCGTCCACCCTTCACTTCCCCACCTCTATCTCTCCCTTCTCCCCAATCCTCACATCCCAAAATAAATAGAACATTGCCCTCAAAACGAGAGCCAGCGTCAACTAATGATGTGTTCGGGTGCCATCCACCTCTAGCAACCACCCACAGCCACTCTTAAACGATCCCATTAAAAGCATTGTAAAGGTTGTAAGAAGTTTATGGTCACTCCATAGTCAGCTAATGCCTCCCATCTCGTGACCGTAAACAATAAATTACATTAAACTACTGGAGCCGCAAAGTAATTGAGAGCTATCTCATAGTGGCACATATTAAACACCGATCTCATCAAGTAGAAGCATGAGATTATAAAGTTTAAGTCTTAGATGAATTGGAAGCCTGTTTGTTAAGAATGTTGCTGCTTGTAATTGAGGACGTTATGAGGGTAGCCACAAACACCATGTTATTTGGTGCACAACAAGGGAGAAAAAGTCCTTCCTGCTTATAAATCAGCAGGCTCAAATGCAGTAAAGTCTATTAAGATTCCAATTATTAAGTTAAAAATGCCAAACCATAGATGAAAACATTTCAAGCATATCTTAGCTGGAGGTGACAGTATTTTCCAAAACATTAATCCTGCAAGTCACAGATGTAATGCACATGCTGGCAAGCAAGTATAAAGTAGCCTCGATTAAGTCATTCATTAGCTGGAGGTAAATTTTGCAAAAAGTCATTTGCAGCCCTTACAGACTCAAAGGTATTCATGAAGTTGTTATGCCATATTTTAAGTTTAGCTGGATACTGCAAAGCAAAACGTATTTGTTGCTTAAACAATGCTGTACAAAATCTGTACAAACTCCTTATGTTGACTTGAGACTATAGCTGAAAAGTCCCTTCGTGCAACCCATAGTGCATGTGCCAAATACCATCTTTGCAATCAGATGTCTTTCTGTTTGTTTAATATACTTCCTGTAACATCTTTTACTCAATTGTTAAAAGTATTGCAATCTGAACTTTGTAAACCGTTATGATGCCTTTACCGAATGACGGTATATAAAACTCAGCAAATAAATAAATAAATAAATAAATATGCTGCTTCTGGTATTGAATATTTTTCTTTTTGTGGTACGCCTACATCTCAGCCACTTTATGTGAGTAATTTAAAATGTTTGCTATTATTACCCATGGCCTGGCTGGTACGCCATATCATAGGGATACCAAGCCTATGCACTCGTTCAATCAGCAATTAGCTTGCAGGTTTGGTAAACCCAGCTCTGTCGGCAGCAAATTTTCCAAAGTTTCAACATTTTCAGTGAGACCCACAAATCTTATATTGTTTCTCCTAGACCTATTTTCTAGGTCTTTCACTTTGTCTTCTTGTGCTACCAGTGATTTCTTTAAATTTTTAATCTTTATCGCCAATGGCATAGCATCATCCTCAACAACCCTCACCCTACCTTCTACCATTTCCAAAGGGAGTTAAAGTCTACGACAGAAGCTTTAACATCTGCGATTTGTGCAGATATGGCCTCAAATTTGCTACTTAGAGCAGTCACCACCACTTCCACTAGCTCGGTTACTGCAGACTCGTTCAACATTACTGATGGTGAATAGTTTTTGGCGATAGCCATCTTTAGCTTAGATAGGTAAGATGTCTCCTTGTCCTAACTGAACTGGAAACCGCAACAAGTTAAATTCTATATCAACTGCACAATAAAAATCAGAAGCATTACCATTTTCATAAAACAAGGGGGGTTATTTTTCAAGCTGCGATAGCCCATTATCGCGTGTGTTAGGCCATTATCGCACGCAATAACTCCCTAACGCACGTGATAATGGGCTTATCGTGGCGGTAAAATAATTAAAATTAGGGGAAGGGGTGGAGTTTGGGAGGAGTTAGGGAGGGTTTAGGGAAATGGGGTGGTGGCACCACTGCCTGTGATAATGTTTTGGACATTACCGCTGGCAGTAGCGTGGGAAATAGCACCACCTTTTAGCATGGTGCTATGGGGGCGATAGTGTGCGGCATGGCTGCACCGCCACAGGCGAAACTGCACCACCGTGATGAGGCTGGATGCATACTAGCACCCTACTGCCCCTGTTTTCACTCTCTTCATTCTGCATGGAATGATGAATCTAGCCCAAATGTAATAAAACCATATCAATAAAAAGAATAATTCAAAACAAATGAATAGAATAGCATTCAATAATTAAAAAATCACATAAAAAATTTCCAAACATCAATAAAATATTTCAAATAACACATCAAATATCACCCAATAATTAGAACTAATAAGGAGTTTAAAAAATCACGTTATCCATATCTGGGAACTTTTGATTTCTAGAAACCCTAAAATTGTCATGGATTAGCTGTCAGAGAAGAAGTGGGGTCAGTCTACAACACACATGCTTACTCTCTCTCTCTTACATGAATACACACATGCATGTTTTCTCTCACTCTCATTCTCCCACACACATGCTCTCTCTCCACCACACACATACACAGCTGCTCTCTGCTTCCCATACACTAGGGGTGTGCATCCGTTTTCCACGTATTTGTAATCCGCAACTTATTTTTTGCAATCTGAAAAATACGTGGGGAGGCGAAACGCATCGCGACTCCCCACGTATTCAACAGATATCCGTTTTATTCGGCCTGCTAAATAAACATTTAAACCCCCCACCCTCTGACCCCCCCAAGACGTACCAAAACTCCCTGGTGGTCCAGCGGGGAGTCAGGAAGCCATCCCTGCACTCGTTTGCGGTTTCCTCACGGCGCCGATAGCCTGTGTCACAGGGGCTGCCATTGGTCAGCCATTGGTCAGCCCCTGTCACATGGTCACCGGCGCCATCTTGTGCTCCTACCACGTGACAGGTAGGTCATGTGGCAGGAGGTCGCTCCGGGACCCTCATTGGACCCAACCAGAACCTTTGGCCAGCTTGGGGGGCCTCCTGACCCCGACAAGACTTGCCAAAAGTCCAGCGGGGATCCAGCAAGGCCGTGATCCTTCCATTCTTCAGTAGCTGAGAGTTGAATGAGGGGATTGTGGTAGCACCCCGCAGGGGTGAGCAATGTTCAAGAAATCATGCATTGTCCCACTACCACCAAAGAGGTTTCTTCTGATTTTGGCTGCACCCCCATTCTGATGCCTATGAGTGGCAAAGCAGCGTGGCTCCACCAGAATCATCAGTATGGCCGGTGGGCCACACTGCTTTTCCACTTATTGAGGCTCCTCATGGCAGCGGAGTTATGGTGCCTTTTGATAGCAGCACCTATGGCCATGGCCATATTGGCCATAGGTATGCTGTGGCTGTGATGTTTATAGATAAAGGGAGATGGTACCCAGGCTCACCATATCACATGACGCTTAGGCATTTACAGTGTTGCCAGGTATTTATGAAAGAACAAGCATGCTTTGCCAAAAACACAAGCCCAAAACAAATTCCTTAGTAATCTGTATTAATTTAATTTATTTCATACTTATGACAGTTTATAAATGCATAAGTATATCATCACAATAAACAAAAATATAAACAAACAAATAAATAAATATATGTTAAAAAGCAAAGAAAACAAATAGATCTAGTCATGTAATAAAATAAAAATCAATATATTATTTCATGAATCCTCTTTGCAGAAAGCCAGAAATCATCATAACTACAATAAAATAGAATTAGTCATCAGAATAGGTATAGAGCAGAGCTAAGACAATTCACATTACAACCAGCATGAAAAAAAATATTTAAATTCTCGTGTTACCGCAGCAAAAAATATCCCTCCACTGCTAAACATTTTGGGGGATTTTAAGAGCCCTGCTCGCGTAAATCCGCCTGGATTTACGCGAGCAGGGCCTTGCGCGCCGGCGCGCCTATTTTCCATAGGCCTGCCGGCGCGCGCAGAGCCCCGGTACTCGTGTAAGTCCCGGGGTTTTTCGAGGGGGCGTGTTGGGGCGTGTCCGGGGCGTGGCCGATGCAGCATTTTGGGGGCAGGACGCGGCGTTTCGGGGGTGGGCCCGGGGCGTGATTTCGGCCCGGGGTGGTCCGGGGGCATGGCCGCGCCCTCCGGAACCGCCCCCAGGTCGAGTCTCAGCACGCTAGCGACCTACTGGCACGCGGGGATTTACGTCTCCCTCCGGGAGGCGTAAATCCCCGGACAAAGGTAGGGGGGGGTGGGTTAGATAGAGGAAGGGAGAGGAAGGTGAGGGGAGGGCGAAAGCGAGTTCCCTCCGAGGCCGCTCCGAAATCGGAGCGGCCTTGGAGGGAACGGAGGCAGGCTGCGCGGCTTGGCGCGCGCCGGCTGCACAAAATCGGCAGCCTTGCGCGTGCCGATCCTGGATTTTAGCAGATACACGCGGCTACGCGCGTATCTACTAAAATCCAGCGTACTTTTGTTTGCGACTGGTGCGCCAACAAAAGTACGCGAACGCGCATTTTTTGTAAATCTACCCCTTTGTGAAGTAACACCTGCAAAAAAAAAAGAGAGGCTTCTATAGCCTTGCCATAACATACAGTCACAGCACTGACCCTCAGGACTCAAACAGCAACCTTATGAAAAAACAGTAATGCAAATACTAAACCAGGCCCTAGGACATTAATATACCACCTACTGGGGTAACAGAACAAGCCGGACTACTACTACTCCTCGACACCATGAAAGCAATGGACTTCAAGCAAATCATTCACTCCCCGATGCAAAAATCAGGACACACCCTTGACTTGATTTTCATCAACAGCAAAATCTCAACTACCAA
Source organism: Rhinatrema bivittatum (assembly GCF_901001135.1). Lineage (NCBI taxonomy): Eukaryota > Metazoa > Chordata > Amphibia > Gymnophiona > Rhinatrematidae > Rhinatrema > Rhinatrema bivittatum. The sequence goes on from NC_042616.1 coordinate 695,907,723, forward strand.
CAGACCACCTACCACCACCAGCATTCCCTGGTCTGACCACAAACTCATCCAGACCTCACTACACTTCAAAACCTACCATCCCATTCCAAGTGACTCCAAAACATACATCTGCTTCCCAAAACCATGCCCCAGCGATGTCATTGCAGAATACCTCCCCAGCGCCCTAACCACACTAGACCTCAAAGATCCAAACACTGCCATCAACTCCTGGATGGACATCAATGCAGAAATCGCCAAAACCAAATGCCCCATCATAGCCAAAGGAATCCCCAACAGCAACTCCTACAAAACTCCATGGTACACCCCTGAACTGAAAAATACCAAAAGACTCCTCCGACAAGCTGAAAATACTTGGAGAAGAAATCCCACTCCTCCTCACCTCGATAGATACAGAACACTCCTCTACATTATAGAACTGACTAGGGGTGTGCATTCGTTTTGAACTTAAATGTAAAACGCAACTTTTTTTTTTTTTTAACTTAAAAAAGTGATGAGGCGAAAACGATCGGATTTCCAACTTATTCAACATAGCTATGTTGAATAAGTTGGAAATCGCGATTGTTGATCCTAAATAAAAATTTAAACCCCTCACCCTCCTTAATCCCCCCCAAGACTTACCAAAACTCCCTGGTGGTACAGCAGGGAGTCAGGACGCCATTTCTGAACTCCTTTGCGAGGAGCACGTGACGTCGGCCTCCTGACCCCCCCAAGCTGGCCAAAAGTTCCTTTTGGGTGCAACGAGGGTCCCCCGGAGCGATCGTGCGGGGAATCACGTGACGCCGCGTCACTCCGACGTGACGCCGACGTCACGTGCTCCTCGCAAAGGAGTTCAGAAATGGCGTCCTGACTCCCTGCTGTACCACCAGGGAGTTTTGGTAAGTCTTGGGGGGGGGGGATTAAGGAGGGTGAGGGGTTTAAATTTTTATTTGCACGTATGGACATAGACTCAACTTATGGAATTCTCCATATGTCCATATTGACCGCAAATGGGATCCCCTTTCGACTTATGGACTTATGAACATAAACTTTTGCTCTGCACATCCCTAGAACTGACACCAACAAAGCCAAGTGTGAATTCTATGGAAAAAAAAGTTAATCAGCACCAACACAACCCCAGAGCACTATTGAATTTGTCGCCAAACTGACACAACCAAACTACCTGCCCCATCTTCAGACAGCAACGCAAAGACCTGCGATGAACTTGCCCGTTTCTTCTCTGAGAAAATCACCAAACTCATAACTCCCAATCTCCGCACAAAAGAAGAATCACCAACCCCATCCAGCAAAACACCAACCATCTGATCCAACTTTGAGCCCATCGCTTCAACCGAAGACGATCATCCAGAAAATCAACCCAGCATTACACCCCATTGACACAATCCCAGTCAAGACTCTCAAACTCATCCCTGATATCATCGCCAAACCCATTGCAGATATAATCAACACCTCACTTGAACAAGGCATCTTCCCGGAAGCCCTGAAATGTGCCATAATTAAACCCATCCTCTAAAAAACACATCTCAACCCCTCCGACCTCTCCAACTACAGATCTATCTCAAATCTCTCCTTCATATACAAGATCATCGAGAAACACGTGAACTTCCAACTATCCGAGCACCTAGAAAATCAAAACATCCTGTACCCCACCCAATATGGCTTCAGAAAATCCCTAAGCACAGAGACTCTCCTCTTATCGCTCACAGACACAGCTCTGAGAGGCATCAATGCTGGTCACTCTTACCTCCTCTTCCTACTGGACATCTCTGCCGCCTTCGACACCATAAACCATGACATACTCATGACATGACTGGTGGAGATCGGCCTAAGCAAAAACACCCTCAATTGGTTTCAATCATACCTATCCAACAGATCCTACAAAGTTCGCCTCAACAACTACGAATCAGACCAATACCCACTCCCCCATGGAGTCCCACAAGAATCATCCCTCTCATTGACCCTGTTCAATATATATATGCTCCCGCTCTGTAAATTCCTCTCCAGCATGGACCTTGTATTCTACATCTACGCAGACAGCGTCCAGATTCTTCTCCCCATCAAAGAAAGTTTAACCAACACCATCGCACTCTGGGACACCCTCGCTATCCAAATAAAAAACCTCCTCTCACAGATATCCCTCACCCTCAACCACAAAAAAGCCGAAATACTACACATTTCAAACAAACCCTCTACCAAAACCAACAAAGACACCACCTCCAGCCAACCATACACCTCCCTCACCAATGAGGTTAGAGATCTCGGCATCACCCTTGACTCAGATCTCAACATGAAAAAACACATCAGCATGACAATCAAAGGGGGCTTCTACAAATTACAAGTCTTCAAAAAACTCAAATCACTTCTTTTCCACAACGATTACCACACAGTGCTACAATCCCTCATACTATCCAAGTTGGACTACTGTAACTCCCTCCTCCTTGGACTGCCTGCCTCCACCACAAAGCCTCTCCAGCTGCTTCAAAATGCAGCAGCCAGATCTCTCACAAACACCAACCATTCCTCACACATCACCCCAATCCTAAAAGAACTACACTGGCTCCCCATATCACACAGATCACAATACAAAATTCTCACTATACTTCACAAAACCATCAACAACCAAAAAATCAAGTGGACCAACGACCCTCCCCAACTACACCATAGCCAGAAAAACCTGTGATCTCAAAACACAGGCCTACTTATCATACCCCACACCAAACTAGCACATCTCACCTCCACCAGAAAATGCACCTTCTCTGTAGCTGGCCCCACCCTCTGGAACAAGTTTCCCTCCCAACTCAGACTGGAACCCTCCATCCACTCATTCAAAAAGAAATTGAAAACATGGCTATTCCACAATGCCTACCAATACACAACCTAATCCCCTACCCCTCCCCCCTCTCTTCCCATGCCCCACCACTCCTCCTCCTCCACCCAATCCCCCCTTGTACCCTCCCCCATATACCTAAATCTCACAGCTAAAGCAGGAACTTCCCACTCTGTAGACTTTGCATCTTAGACTCTCTATTGCAAACATTGTACATACGGCCTCCAATATTGAGACTTTCCACTCCAATAACCATCCTTTAACATCTATTGTTATACTTGTTAAATGTTATATTTGTTACATGTTCACCTTCCAAGGTTTATTGCCACTTGTTTTAAAGTTCGCAATCAAAATTAACGTTACAATGCATTTTTAGTACCAATTACAGTTTAAAGTTACAATGTATTTATTTTATTTATTTTTATTTATTTGAAACTTTTATATACCGACAACCGTTTGCACATCGTATTGGTTTACAGATAACTTAAAAAACTATGATAGAGTAACTATCATTTAGGCATGGCCTTTACAGGGAACAGTTAACAATTTTACATAAGAACAAGGTAGTTAAATATTGGTATATATATAAAATAAATTACGAAAGTACAGAATAAACAGGATATTGGTTATAGCAAATAATATAAAATACTATGTACAAGGTTGTGTTAAAAGGATTAGAGGGGGTAACAGGATAAGAGGGATGAAGGGAAAAGGTAGGAGGGGGGAAGAAGAGGGAGGAGGGTGAAGAGGTAAGGAGGGGTAAAAGGATTAGAGGGGTAAAAGGATAAGAGGGATAAAGGGATAAGGCATTGGGGGGGGAGAGGGAGGAAGGAGGGTAAAGAGGTTGACAGGGATGGTCATAGGGAACAGATTTTGTGGGGAACACCCACAGAGATGTCTCTTGCACCAAGGTTGTGAGAGATTGACAGGATCATGTCTAAGCAGGGTTCAAAAGTATACAACAGTTTTCCAGAAGGACAAATTGGATCTTGCAGGACAGACATTGGCAATTGTTAGCAGTTGTTCAGTAAATATACAGCAGATGTTTAATGAATAGTCACAGAGGTGGGGTAGAGATGGACGGAAAGGCTTGTAGGAATAGCCAGGTTTTAAGTTTTTTTTTAAATTTGGGTGTGGAGGTTTCAGTGCGTAAATCAAGAGGCATAGAATTCCAGAGGGAGGGACCTGCAAGAGAGAAAGCTCTGTTTGTTGTGGAAATAAGTTTGGTGGACTTAATTGAGGGAGTGTGGAGAGTCCCTTGGAGGGTAGAGCGGGTTGGCCTTGTGGAGGTACGAGGAAGAAGTGGAGGGTTGATCCAGTGGGTATTCTCATTTATGATACTTTTATGAATGAGAGATAAGGTTTTGTAAAGGATTCGTGATTGTACTGGTAGCCAATGTAGATCAATAAGGGTCGGTGTAATGTGGTCCCTCATTTTAGAATTTGTGAGAATACGTGCTGCAGCGTTTTGTAAGAGTTGTAAGGGTTTGGTGTGGGTAGAAGGGAGGCCAAGAAGAAGAGCGTTGCAGTAATCTAGTTTGGAAAAGATTATAGACTGCAATACTGTTCGAAAGTCAGAGAAATATAGCAGAGGTCTGAGTTTTTTAATTGTTTGTAGTTTAAAGTGGCATTCTTTGAGGATAGATTTAATGAAGGGTTTAAAGGAGAGCTGGTTGTCAATCAGGACTCTTGGCTTCGAGTGTGGGCTGGGAAGGTGTAGGATGAATACGAGGGTGGAATGGATGTGAAAAATGTTTATTGGAGATGATTAGGAGCTCAGTTTTATGAGGGTTGAGAGCCAGGTGCATGCTGGTGAGGAGATGGTTGATAGAAGTGAGACATGCCTCCCAGTTTTGGAGAGCAGTGTGGAAGGAATCTGTGAATGGGAAAATAATTTGCACATCATCTGCGTAGATGAAGTGCTTGATACCGAGGTTAGTAAGGAGGTAGTGAGTAGTGAGAGGGAGCATGGTTAAACAAAGTGGAGGAGAGAGAAGAACCTTGGGGGACACCACGTTCAAGGCTGACCGGGTCAGATTGTGTGTTGTCTATGATAACCGTGTAGTAACGATTTTGTAGATAAGATTTGATCCAGGAGAGTGCAGAACCAGAGATACCAATGCTGATTAGGATGTTGATAAGGATGTTATGATTGACAGTGTCGAATGCTGCCGAGATGTCCAACATGGCAGTGAGGTAGGAGTGACCAGCATCTATTCCTTTAATTATGGTGTCAGTTAGGGAGAGGAGTAGTGTTTCAGTACTGAGGTGTTTCCTGAAACCATATTGAGAGGAAGGAAGGATTTTGTGTTGTTCGAGATAGTCAGACAGTCGAGAGTTGACTAGTTTTTCAAGGACTTTGGAAAGGAAAGGGAGATTAAAGATGGGTCTGAAATTGGATAAAAATTGGATAAAAATGTAAAAATAGTACGACCTCCAGTTATACTATTCCAGCTGTTATGATGTGAACCGATGTGATGTACGCCAACAAATGTTGGTATAAAAGCAAATAATAAATAAAAAATAGAAATAAATTCCTACAGAGAAACTACACGCTACCAGAAATACTGCACCTCAGTCACACACAGGCAAAACAGAGACAGACCATTGTCTAATGTAGAAATAAAGGACTACATATTAGAAACTGAAACATGCAGACAAACTGAAATAAAAAGTTTGAGAAACCAAACTCTGAACAGTGCAATGCTAAAGTACAAAATACAAAATTATAAGAAAGATGGCATATTCCACACACACACACATTCACACACTGGCTCATGCTTTCATCTAACAGACTCCCTTACATACACAAGCTTTCAATCTCACATGTTCTACCACACATACAAACTCTCACTCACGTACTCAGGCTTCCATTCTACTACACACACAAGCTCTCACTCACACACACAGGTTCCCATTCTTTCACATGCAAACACCCACACTCAGGCTCCCATTCTCACATATAAACACCCAGGATCCCATTCACACACACAAACACCTACACTCAGGCTCCCATTCTCACATACATGTACCGGGCCTCCCCGCTAAACCTCTTCTTTCACCACCACGGGGATGAGCTCCCATGGCAGCCTTGCTTCGGTGAGGTAGGATTTCTTCGCTATTGTGGGGATGGGATCCCACAACAGCATTACTCCAACAGACAACCCTGGTTGAGTGGGCCTGAGCCAAAAGTGCCCATGGCCCACTCAGGTCCACCCGTGTATACACCTCTGGTGCATCAGCCAATCAGAGGTGACAGGAAATGCAAGGCATCAATCCTACCCAAAAAAGCACAAGTTGGCACAAAAATAGCCATTAATAAGCTACCCACGAGTTAAAAAATAAATAAGCGAATCGCTAAAAATACAAGCCCAAATTAGTGTTAAATAAGCATGGTTGGCATCTCTGTTTAAATGAATGCACAACCCTAATATGCAAATCCTCCACATGACAGTGAAAAATCAGTTATCATTGGGCTGGCTCCAGACTTCGTTTTCCAATTTATATTTTTATCATCATTAATCTGCTTGAAGAATAGTTTCAAGAATATTTTACTGCAGTACATGCTAATGCTACAAGTAAAGGGGAATTATAGGTAATAAAACTTTATTTGAGAAAGTTGTGTCAGACAATTCTGTATAAATCATTTTGCCTGGTTTCAAAAATGTTATTTGTTGCTGGATGCTTTATTATTAGTAACTACTAGGGCAAGTTTCAAAACTGTGTGGGCAGTTGCAAAGTTCTTGGGGTGTTTTTACCTGTAGACTATGCACCTATACTCAAAAGGCAAGTACAAACATATAGTACTGCCATGGTCAGGCAGGCTGGATATGGTATTCCCCCAACAGTAGTGGTACAAGGCCCTGTAGTGGACCAGGGCAAGGTCTTCTGCCTGTCCAGCCACCTCCCCCTTGGGTTGGTCCCACAGGTTCTGGTGGCAGGCAGGTCGTCTCTAGCAGGGTACATGGCAGGGTGTGGTCTAGGGATGTGCAGAGGGACGCCATACGTTGGATTCAGATTCGTCGGAGAGCAGATATGTTGCATTCGGCCGTATGGGGCCCCGATGCATTAATATGGAGATTTCTATTCGTGTCCCAGTTAAAATTAAAATTAACTACAACCCCCCCACCCTCCTGACCCCCCCAAGACTTACCAAAACTCCCTGGTGGTCCAGCGGGGGGTCTGGGAGCCATCCCCTGCACTCTCACAGCCTTGGTGCCAGATTCATCATGGCGCCGATAGCCTTTGACCTACTATGTCACAGTGCCATTGTCAGCCCCTGTCACATGGCCATCGGTGCCATCTTGTGGCTCCTACCATGTGACAGGGGCTGACCAATTGCACCGGTTAGCCCATGTGACATAGTATGGGCAAAGGCTATCGGTGCCATTTTGATTACTGGCACCGATGGCCCGAGTGCAGGAGATCGCTCTGGGACCCCTGTTGGACCCCAGGGACTTTTGGCCAGCTTGGGGGGGGGGGGCCCCCTGGTAGGAGCACAAGATGGCGCCGATGGCCATGTGACAGGCACTGACCAATGGCACCGGTAGCCCCTGTGACATAGTAGGTCAAATTAAATTTTAAATTGATTTATTTAGGCTGCCGAATAATTCGGCGAAGATTTGTGTATTCGTTGGGAATCGCGATACGTTTCGCTTCCCCACGAATACAATGAAAATGGCAACATCCGTTGCAGATTGCCATACGTTAGGGACTGAATGCACACCCCTAGTGTGGTCAAGTGAAGTCAGAGTCCAGGCAGAGGTTTGGAGCAGGGAGAGACCAAACAGAGGCAACTGCCAGAGACAATCTGAGTTAGCAATGAAGATCAGACCGAGGAAGGCTGACTGGAAAGACAAGGCAAAAGCAGGACAGGAAGCAAGGCTGGACGGCGAGGCAAGGCTAGGCAGAGCAGAAGCAGGAGAGACAAGGCAGGAATAGGTAAAAACACACAATAGGAACAAAGTAAAATACACAGGCATGTGTAAGGTAATACACACAGGCAAGAACAGGACAAAACAGGATATGATATACACAAACAGAAAGGGCCACTGGAAGACCCAGCCAGAGTAAGACAAGGCAAGAGATAATTCAGTCTAGGCCACTGGGAGACCTAAACCCACAGTCAAGAAGGACCTCCAGGAAACCCAAAGGAAGAAGGAAGCCCATAGGAAAGCCCAGACTGGACAAGTCAAGGATAGATTAGGAATAGAAGAGCAGGGCAAGGTATACACAGACACATGCAAACAGGAACCAATGGCAAGACAAGGCAAAGTACTCACAAGTAGAGATGTGAATCGTGTCCTCGATCGTCTTAACGATCGATTTCGGCTGGGAGGGGGAGGGAATCGTATCGTCGCGTTTGGGTGTTTAGAGTATCGTGAAAATCGTTAAAATCGTGAACCGGCACACTAAAACCCCCTAAAACCCCCCCCCGTCCCTTTAAATTAAATCCCCCCCCCCCCCGAACCCCCCCCCCCCCAAATGCCTTAAATTACCTAGGGCCCAGCGGCGGTCCGTAGCTAAATCGGGGGAAGGGGGAGGGCAGGAAAACCGGCACACTAAAACACCCTAAAACCCCCCCCCGACCCTTTAAATTAAATCCCCCCCCCTCCCGAACCCCCCCCCCCCAAATGCCTTAAATTACCTGGGGGTCCAGCGGCGGTCCGGAACGGCCTCCTGCAATTGAATCGTGTTGTCTTCAGCCGGCGCAAAATGGCGGCGGCCATAGACCAACACGATTCGACTGCAGGAGGTCGTTCCGGACCCCCGCTGGACTTTTGGCAAGTCTTGTGGGGGTCAGGAGGCCCCCCCCCAAGCTGGCCAAAAGTCCCTGGGGGTCCAGCGGGGGTCCGGGAGCGATTTCCTGCGCGAATCGTTTTCCGTACGGAAAATGGCGCCGGCAGGAGATCGACTGCAGGAGGTCGTTCAGCGGGGGTTCTGGACCCTGGCTGAATGACCTCCTGCAGTCGATCTCCTGCCGCGAATCGTTTTCCGTACGGAAAATGGCGCCGGAGGAGGCCGTTCCGGACCACTGCTGGACCCCCAGGTAATTTAAGGCATTTGGGGGGGGGGGGGGGGTTCGGGGGGGGGGGGGATTTAATTTAAAGGGTCGGGGTGGGTTTTAGGGTGTTTTAGTGTGCCGGTTTTCCTGCCCTCCCCCTTTCCCCGATTTACGATTTTTTGATGATAAATCGGGGGAATTGGTATTGTATCGTGGCCCTAACGATTTTTGACGATTTAAAATATATCGGACGATATTTTAAATCGTCAAAAAACGATTCACATCCCTACCACAAGATGGCTAAAGGAAAGAGTCAGGATGGCTTGATAATGAGGCCTTGAGCTATAATTGAGGCAAGCTTATATAGGACTGCCATTGCTGCATCATGTAGCCTTCAAGGTAGAGGTTAGACTGGGTCAGAGTGTGATCCAAAGTGGGCCCCTGTTGGCGGAGGAACTGGCTAGCAGCCAAAATCATGACAAGTACTTTTCCTTTAAAAACTGCCTAGGAAACGTTCCCACAGAAATTGGCACCTGCTTTTATGTTAATTTATTTTTCATGAAAACAATGGATGTAGTTTTGAAAATGCAAAACCACGTCCATTGTGACTTCCCTGACCTAACTGCACTTCTGAGTTTGTCTACTTTTCCAATGGGTAACAGTACATGCGAAGTTGATACCTCACATACTTTTGCCAGTGTAGAGTGGGTAATTTTGAAAATTGCCTTCACAGTAGGTAAAAGTAGGAGTATGCTGTTTGCTCTTTCAGAGGAAAACTGGGTCCTATATCAATTTTTCTGTTTTCCATCAAAGGGAACTCTGGAAAAATATTATGTAGAAGGGATTGATATCTGTCTGTCCATTGCTCCATCTATCTGTTTGTAGGCATAATAACTCTTCAAAAAAGGATGCAAATTCACCAGATTTGGCATGCAGGAAGAAAATGTGACTATTTCAAATACGTTTGAAAAACAGATCATTATTTTCAGAGAACTGAGCCTCCCAATGTTTTCAATGGAAAAAATTCACATTACTTTCTATAGGAAACTGTTAGAAGCTGTTTGAACCATTGACCAGCATACTTTACCAAACACCACCTCACATTCCTCCCAAAACTCACCCTACCAGCACCTTGCCACAGAGTGTCACAGGTAGAGATAGAAAGAAAGGGAAACTAACTGAAGCAACTGAGAATGGATGGCACAAAAAGGCACTTACATAGAATGGACACCCACATCCCTCCCCTACATTGCCCCCCCCCCCCCCCCCCCACACACACATACATAAACTGCAATGCATATCCGCACAATCTTCCTAAACACTCCCACCCATGCACACATCCAGATCCCCCTCTGTTGTGGGAATGCGGGCAGTGGACCCATCTCTGGTGGTAACGTGTGCACCTGGGCCACAACGCAGCTGCAGAAGAGCTCCAGCAAGCACTGAGGCAGGTGAGAGGCATCCGAGCGTTGGCTGGTGAAGATGGACCTTGATCACCGCCACACCTGTGCACAGTAGAGAGACCCTGACAACGCAATGTTTGGTCTCATGAGTGGTCCTCCGACTACTCCTAGCCCTTTCAGACCTGCCGCGAGGAGCAGCAACTGTGACAGAGTGAAAGGTGGTTGAAGGAAGAAAACATCAAGATGAAGACTGGATACGTGAGGGCTTCACTGGCACTTGATTTAAGGTTGAGACGAAGACTTGTATTGTTTGAAACGTACTGGGTAGCTACTGTCACATCACACACCCTACTCAGCTGATGAGGGCTGGTTGTGGACCACGCCGGTAGGCGTGCCCTACACAGCCAGTCAGGGCTGGTTGCGGACCACGCTGGTGATTCCTCGCTCAGGTAATTGAAGAAGGTGAGACGAGACTCAGATTGGTTGGAGAAGGTGAGACGAGACTCAGGTTGGTTGGAGAAGGTGGTCTGAGGCAGAACTCAGATAATAAAAAGGAGATCAGGACTCAGATGGTTAAAAGGAGGACTCCGGAAGGCTTAAGAAAAAGTCTGAGAAGACTCAGAATTGATTGAAAATAGGAGGACTCTGAAAGAGTCACAGTGTCCACAATACTGTGTAGGTACTGCCACACCACGCGCCCTACACAGCCAATCCTGACTGGTCACGGACCATGCTGATGGTTCCCAAAACAGACTGTTAGAAGATTCTGAACGAAGACTCCGGTGAGGCCTGCTCCGAGGGGTGCCTTCTACAGCTAATCAAGGCCAGGCATGGACCACACCAACGGGACAAGCTTTAAAGTAGAGTTCATTCGTGATAACGGAGGCAGGCGCAATAGACTCCAAAGTTCCAGCAGGAAATAGGAGAAGGAAGGAAGCTCGGAGATGGGACTCGGAACCTGGATCACCGAGGTGGGACTTGGTGAAGGAACACTGAGACAGAACTCAGTGGAAGGAGGAGTAAGAGCTAGAAGCTTCAGGAAGTTGCGCTGCCGAGGACATGAACACAGAGGCTTGATGAGACAAGAGACCAAGGACCAAAGAACATCTAGACGAAGACACAGGATCCCACATGGAACGAAAGCCTTGAGAAGCTGGAAGACGAGAGTCCTAAGGAGGACTGGCTCCTTGTAAAGGCAAGGAAGGAATGAAAACTGAACCTTTTTATACTGCAGAAGAGTCGGATCCAATGATGACATCAGTGGTACACCACTCCCATGCTGTCCCTTTAAGAAGCGAGAAGAGTCGTGGCTTCGCCCCTTAGGAGAAGGGGCAGGACCATGGACAGTGGCCCTGCAATGCTGAAGAGGAGAAGCAGGGCCCGCCTCTGAAACTAGGCCTCAGGACAGGCCTTGAGATAGTAGGCGGCCTCCCTGCCACTGAAGATGGAGCTGTTGGTGGCTCCAGTACCAGAAAAGGCCAGGGCTGCGGCTCTCTCCCCTCAGAGGACCCACAGGTAAGGCTAGTGACCTCCGGGCCACATAGGCAAGTTGTTGGCAGCCTACTGCCACATAGAGGCACACCTGGATGGCTTCCTGCCACCAAAGAGGGCAGCAGCGATGTCAGCGGCCAGCAGGCTGCAGGAAACGATGATGCGCGGCTCCTGCCACGGAAGAAAGAGTCGGCAGCCTCCGGGCCGCTTGGTGTGCAGAAGCATGGCTCCTGCCATGTTGGAAGGACGTCGGCAGCCTCCAGGTTGCTAGAGAGACAGTGACAGCGCGGCTCTGGCCGCGACAGGAGAGTAGCACGCTCCGGCTGTGATAGAAGACCTCGGTGGCCTCCGGGCCGCGAGGGTTGAAACAAGCGCGGGTCCTGCCAACTCTCTTCAACATTTACCTTCTGCCATTTACTTGTAAATCTAAAGTTAACTCACTATAACTACGCCGATGACGTGCAGGTACTCATCCCAATCACAGACTCCCTCCCCAAAACCCTCAGCTTCTGGAATAGTTGCCTTCAGTCAATCAACCACCTTCTCACCAGCCTCAACTTAGTCCTTATCACTAATAAGACGGAGATCCTTATCTCCCAGGATGACAATAATAATAACACTCCACTCACCTCTCAATTAAATGTTTCCTCCCATGTGAGAGACCTTGGCGTTATCCTGGACAACCAGCTAAACTTAAAAAAATGTGTCAATACTACCACAAAGGATTGTTTCTTCAAATTACAAGTCCTTAAAAAACTGAAACCCCTCCTCCACTTTCATGACTACCGCACAGTGCTTCAATCCATCATCTTTTCAAAAATCGACTACTGCAATTCGCTCCTTCTCGGACTCCCAGCAAACACAATCAGACCCCTGCAGATGGTACAGAACTTCGCCGCTAGGATTCTGACCAACACCAACAGAAAAGAGCACATTACGTCCTTCCTTCGAAACCTGCATTGGCTACCCATCAAATTCAAAATTCTCTACAAAGTCCTCACAATAATTCACAAAGCCATGCACAATCTAATACTTCTCGATCTTAACACCCCTCTTCGTCTCCACACGACTTCCAGACCTGTCAGATCTGCTTACAAAGGTACTTTTTACGCCCCCCCAGCTAAGACTGCTTTAAGGAAATGTGCCCTTTCCACTGCTGGTCCCCCCAATGGAATGCTCTCCTCCTGGATCTCTGGCAAGAACCATGCCCATTAACTTTAAAAAAAAAAAAATCAAAACATGGCTATTCAGACAAGCTTTTCCCTAATCGGATGAACGTTTCTCTCACTCAGGAATGATCTATCCCGGCTTTCCAAACAAATCTTTTACCCCTAATGTAAGTACAATCTATTTCCCTAAAGGTTGAACATTCTTCTCGACAGTACAGGACTTATTATTTTATATAGGCTTATTATTTCATATTTATTCTCATCTAATTTATTTTGTTCGATATGTTCATTCTATGTTCCGATCCTTACATGATTCACATTTTAACAGCTTTATTTATATTTATCCCAGATTTATCCTTCTGGTTCCTAGTTCTATGTAACCCCTGTTCTATGTAATGCTTTATGCAATATTCCGTTTCATTGTAAACCGATGTGATATGTAATTTTCCACATGAATGTCGGTATAAAATAAATAAAAAATAAAGTTGGAGCTTCGGCGGTCTCCTGACCGCACGGCTGCACTGGGAAAGTTTGGCGGCTCCGAGCCATGGGAAGAGAAGGGGAAAAAAGGTGAAGAAGCTGCAGGAAGGGCAGATTCATAACACCCTCACATCCACACCTATAAACTTTCTCCCTTAAAAACACACATCCTCCCACACATAAATCCCAACCCCAAACAAACATCACACCTACATCCCCTCACAAACATACTGCACGTATACCTACACACATATACCTTCCATACATACTGCACACACACACACACACACACATCCTTACAACCACCCACCATGCACACAGACATAAATCCACCATACACATGGCACATTCACACCTACCCTGACTGTATGTCCCCCACACATCCCTTCATATGCAACCATACACACACACACACACTCATACACACACCCTTCAAAACATGCTTTCTTCCCACATCTCTTTCACTCAAGCTCCCACACCCTCCATAAATCTCCACATCTCCCCACACACATTCCATATATTTCTGTACACCTGAACCAGCAGCACATACACAAATACAAAAACATATCTCCCCTACACATTTAGATCACACACACACACACACACATATATATCTGCTCCCAGTACCACCCCTCTACAAAGGCAAGGAAAATGAATGATACAGCTGATCAACTCACACATACCGTCATTCAAACACACAAAACCCACACACATACTTACTCTAACCACAGCCCTAATGCCCCTCAGCACATTCTCCATCAACACACACACATAGCCATACTTTCAAAAACTTCACATCCCACAACTCCCCTAACAGACAACCCTGCCACACTTTATATGCTGAACAGAATTCCTCATACAAACCTACCCAACACATCATCCGTCTTTCAATAAACACCCATATACCTTCACACTTCCACTTGCACCAACTACATACAGTATACATAAACCCACCCAATCCCCCAGATTCTGTCTGTTTCAATCCTGGACTGTTCTGTATTCTTCTTGCCTGCTGTCTGCTTTAACCAATGGGTTGGGTACTAGATACTGCTGCTTGTCTTATCTCTGGGCTTTCTCCTAGCATCTGCCTGGACCTGATTGTGCTGTGGAATCCACACCAATGAGGGAAGGATGGTTGGTACTAGTGAAGCCTCCCCAGGACCTGCTTTGGTACTTCTGCCTGTGGTCAGGCTTGTTGGTGGTAGGTTTTTTTTTGCTGCCTAAGCACACAGTGTTCTACATCACTGTTTGTACCCTGAAAGGGATTCTGGAGTGGCTGGAGGGCTGCCCCACTAACACTAATCCAAAATGTATGAGCCATTGCTGCTCACTAGCTCATCTTAGAGGGAATTATGCTCCCCGTACATCCAACATAAACACACCCCCATATATGTACATACACCCCCCCATAACAGTACATACACCCACAACCACACTTCTTCACAACCACATCTGCTATCTACTCACAGCAATACCCTAAAAAATACACCCCACTACTCCCATACACACACAACTCCTCCAACCCCAAATCCTTCCCACTGAAGAACACAAACACACCCTATATATCCATCCCAAGATACCACATCCACAATAAACATATCCCTAAACCCCCATGACTATATAGATAGATAGATAGATAGATAGATAGATAGATAGATAGATACAGTATATATGTATACTGAGAAAGAGAGAGAGAGAGATGCAAATCTGTAAATTGTGTTCTTCAAAAGTCAAATTCACAACACTGAAGGACAAAGTCCTCTGTCAATTCACAGAACAGGTATATTGTGGGTAGTACCAATGCAAATTTCCCTATACTACCATGCAAATGTATTTCAACTTGGTCTAGAGAGACTACCAGTAAAGACAAGAAGTTAATTCTATTTCCATGTCTGTACACCTCTTTACTGAGAGTGCCAAAACACTGCCAGTTAGTATCAAACTGTTATGATGGGTTTTCATAATGAGGATGTGTCCACTGGAATTAGATTGAGATCATCAATTCATTTCACATAAATCTCCAAACAACATTCATATGGTAATGACTTTAAGTCACTATCAAGCAGAGCCATATTTCAACTGATCATCTAAAGATCAAAAGTTTTGTAACCCTTGGCCAATTCTCTTTAGTTTTCAAGTTTCCATTAAGCAATATTTAAAATGTGTTATACATACTTAAAAAAAGACAGTAATAAAAGCAAGAATATTTTATCAGGTAATCTTGAACTACAAGATTGCTGTAGACACCATCATATTAAATTATTTTCCCATTCATTCCTTCTCATCAAAAACTTGGCTGCCAGCTCTATTATGAACCCAAAACTCCATTTATAATGCATGAGGGAAGTCAAGCATATAATACAGCATTCATCTGTTTGCAAAAGAAAATTTAATGCTTGGATCCTGTCTTTATTGCATGCTTTAGTTTACAACAGTAGTTAAATTGTTTAATTGCTTTAGTCTTTATTTTGTCACTATATAATACTCATTCTAGCTTAATAGCTGATTTACACAATGGTTTGTGAAGGTTAATTGTAAAAACTGAAAGGAGTTTTTACACTAATTTTAACGTTAGCTCTCACCTAAAAAAAACAAATTCATTATAGGTTGCAGTTGAATTTTCCTCCTCTCCTGCTTTCTATTACTCACTGTGAAAGAAGCAAAAGGATAGCAGTTGCTGTTCCTGTAAGACCTTGAAATAAAGGGGAAACATTGTACTTGGGATACATTTTATTAAAAAGACATTAAAAGGCCATGCTCTATCCTTTGTGTGATGTTATATGAATTTAAGAAGTCCATTGGCAAGTGTGTATATCATATATTAAAGCAAAATAGTATTTTATTCTCTTAACTGAGACCAGAAAGCAGACCATGGTGAATATCTGAATGGGAAGGGTGGGTGAATTTTAAAAAGTGGGATTCAAAACTTGAGCAGCAACTGAATAGGAGGACATCATGAATAATGCTGTTTTGGCCAATAATAGGCATGTACTATACAAAGGTATACAGGTCTGGGCCACTTCCAAGCGTTAAATGTGTTATCAGTTCCATTACAGCATGCATGACTCTCATTATCCATTGCTGAACAAGCAGAGTATTACAAGTGATATCTGTCCCCTGTAGAAAAAGGCAGAGAAAATGCATTGAGCATGAATTAAGGGCAAGAATCCAAATATGCTTGCCCAGACTTCAGTCAAAATCCTGTACCATTTTGCATACTTCCTCCAACACAGTCATTTGAGCTCTGTACAAACAAATAGGGAAGACCTAAGCAGTTATACATGCTTGAAACCAAGTATTATAGATAAAATATTGCCATTAATGGCACCAAGGAAGGTACAATGCATGATATACTGCAGTCTGAGCAAGTAAACATGTATTCAAACTCCATCTTTACAATCACTTTAATTGATGAAGAGTCGTTTTGAGCGTAAAAGATTAACACACCATGCACATATGGAAAATGCATCTTTTTATTAATCTGAGAAAGCAACAAACCACTTTTCAAATGCTGAGAGGGCATTTCAGATATACTTGAACTAGGGCAAACATAGAATTGGAAAAGTGGGGACAGGGTGAAAAGGTGCCCTTATCTGCCACTACATGCCATGCCATGCCATAGGGGGCCTTCAGTATAAAAGCACTGTCACAGAAGGCCAATAAGACAATCTCTCTTAATATCTAAATTCCCCATCAGCTATGCCATTCTTTAAAAATGTACCTCTTTATGGATATAGATTTGCAGGCTTCACCTTTAAACTCAGTGCCCAGCTGAGAATGTCTATATGATTGGATACCTATTTTTTTCACCACAGAGTGTGCTTAGTTGTATCTTTATAAACATATCAGTGCTCAGACAAAAGAATCTTCATTAAGAAAACCCTGCTACTGCAATGTAGATTTAAAGAATATACCCGCCTTTCTGAATGAAAAAAAAATCAAACTGATGTTTGATTCCTACAGATTTCTTTTACAAGCCAAGCAGGCAAAAGCTTACTGGTTAAAAAGCAATGATGTGAAGTCTTTGAAAGTATATTGAAGTTGATTTTCATTGAGAGCATAAATGTTTCTATGTTAAGTATTGCAGTATCATCCAAATTCACATTTATAGACGCTTAATGAATCTTTATTTGCTGCTTGTATGGTCTCTTTTGTATCCTAGGAACATTCATCTTTTTTATTTATCTTTCTGGTAAACCAGTGATTCATGCTGAATGATTAATAATGAGTAGGAGCAACATGGTAACCAAGAACAACTTGTCTCTCATTTGAATCTACCTACTTTCTTAGCCTACAGGTCCAGAATAGATTTAGAAATTATAAAATGTAAGATTACAAGGGAAAAAACTATGGGTTGTTCTACAAGATTCTCATTTTTACTCCCCAAATTTTGAAAACATACAGCTCATAATTGGTAAAACATATATGAAGCAATATGCAAAATAGTAGTATGCAAATATGTGCAAATGAGGTGTTTTTACTATATTCAGTACACCAGGTTTAAAATGTGCTATTGGCATGGCTGAGCAAAATCAAAGTGAATGTACTAAACAGTTTGAGGTAGCTCTTAAAAACATACGCGCGCGCATACTTCTGTTCGCGCCACCTGCGCGAACAAAGGTACACCGGATTTTATAAGATACGCGCGTAGCCGCGCGTATCTTATAAAATCTGAGGTCAGCGCACTCAAGGCTGCGCAAAATTGGCAGCCTGCGCGCGCCGAACCACGCAGCCTGCCTCCGTTCCCTCCGAGGCCGCTCTGAAATCGGAGCAGCCTCGGAGGGAACTTTCCTTCTGCGACCCCACCTTCCCCTCCCCTATCTACCCCAGCCCTACCTAAATCCCCCCCCCCACCTTTGTTGGGCAAGTTATGTCTGCTTGAAGCAGGCGTAACTTGCCCGCGCTGCCTCGGCATCCCCCGGCACAAGTTGAGTGCTGGGAGACTCGGGACTGCCCCCCCACCTGCCCCCGAACCATCGCCATGCCCCCGGACCCACCCCGGACTGCCCCCTGACCCCAGACATGCCCCCCCAAGGCACACCCCCGGACTGCCGACACACCCCTGGACACGCCCCCTCCCTCCCCTTTTATGAAGCCCCGGGACTTATGCGCGTCCCGGGGCTTTGCGCGCGTCGGCGGCCTATGCAAAATAGGCGTGCCAGCGCGTGAGTGCCCTGCGCGCGTAAATCTGGCAGGATTTACGCATGCAGGGCTTTTAAAATCTAGCCCTTTATTTTTATAGATTATTTAGCTTTATGAAATCCATGTTTAACTTTGGAAGAACTAAATATAATTAGCAAACCTCAAAAGACAGTATCATTCTTATCATTTAACAATTCGAAATAATCATGGGGGTTTTTTTGTAAAAGCTTTTGGAGATTCAAATCTGCTAGAATGATATTTGTTTTTTAAGCAAGTTCTAGGATTGGATTATATTATGAGGATACTGCTTGGGGAAGAATGTGTTTTATGATATTGTTTTTATTACTATGTTACATGTGATTTTGGATGTACATACTTGTCCTTTGGGCAGATGAGTTTTTGTACCTCATTTGAGCAGGGAAGAAAGAGCATGTAATCAAATATAAGTAAATAAATAAATAAGTTTTAGAACGTATATCTCAGTGAAGGGAAAGGAAAGGTGGAAGAAGAGTATTGAAAGCTATTTGGAAAAGCAGGTGAACATTAAATTTGGTAAAAGGAAACCTATTACTCAAATAACATTTATTTTTATTTATTTTTTTATTTAACTTTTTTATATACCAACATTCAAGACTGTGGTCCCATCATGCTGGTTCACAAGAAACAGGGGTGTAATTATAAAAAAACTTTACCATTTAAACAATAGTGCAGAAAAGCAGTTACATATAACAAGGAAAACAATAACTTGGAATGAGAAGGGAAATGAAGATCAGATAGTTATATATATGTATAAATAACATTGTAAGAGGTGGCTATTAACGCTAATACTAGCGGAGCGTGTTGAATGAAGGGAGTTAGATGGAGTTGGAGTTAGGAAAGGCCTGCGTGAAAAGCCAGGTTTTGAGTCTTTTCTTGAATGTTGAGATGTTGGGTTCCATTCTAAGATCCGGGGGAATGGAATGGAATGCATTATGCCACATTAACATTGTGGCATAATGCATTCACCAAAGTCAGGTCATGGGACCTTAATTCACATGCCAGTCAGTGACTAATGAGTTTTTTTTTAATGTAATAGTTTTTCATCTCCTAAGGTGCATACATACCCAAGTTTTAATGCTAATTGCAGAAAATACATGAAAGTATCTCTGCAACCTTTTTTCCTAAGTTGGAGATTGTTTCACTAAAAGTGGGACCAAATACAAAGACTTCAGCTAATTAGCCCTTGTTATTGGCTCTGGTTGCCATAGTAACACCAACATATGATCTTCTATTGGAGTTGGGGGAGGGGAGGAGGGAGAGAAAGAGAGATTTGAGGTTTGTAATTTAAAATAACTCTAGGGAGAATCATGTGACCCTATTGACTGGCAGCTGGTGCTGTGCCATTGGTTGAGAATCAATTGCCACCATGATAACATCAAATGATTAGGGGAGAAGATATTTGAATTATTTGTTTGTAGCCAATCCGAAACAGGAGATAAGCTACAGTACTAATGTCCAAACTAGTCTATGACAGCTCTCCTCTTTGAAGAGGTAGCAGAGTCCATAATCTAGCCTTAGAAAAGACATATAGCCTGCACACATCAGAGGCAGGGCTCCAGCTATGCTAGTGCTGCTGGGAAAGAAAGGAAGGAATAGGTTCTAAGTGGAGGTAATCTAAATTCTGTACATGCTTTGAAGTTTTATAAAAATGGATAGTAAAGTGACTTTTTAGGTACTGTGTGCTTACTTTTTCTTCTATTTAATAAAATATAATTAAAAAAAAGTAAAGTGCACATGCTTTTTATGTGAGGCAAACAGCATTTGATAGACATTTTAAGAAGGCGAATTGTCTCAAGTATTTGGGAGTAAATAGAGTTATTTCTAAATTTCTTTTATGGTAAGAGAAGGTTATACTTCTATGTGAGTCAAGCTGATCTCGCTGGTCAGCATCTAAAGAACCAGTCATCATGGGGTCTCCAAGTGTCCATTCCAGTCTCTGGTTCATCACAGGAGAATCATATGGGAATCAACAAAAGCATTCTGCCCATCACTTGAGCCCGAACTGAACAAGGCATTCATATAATTCCGGCCAGAATCTCACTGGTAGACACATTTAATTACTTTGAAATTATAACAGAAAGGGGGTCAGTGGTAGTTTTTATAACTTGCAAAGAGCTAAACTTTCATATGTACCTGTGAGAACCTTACTCTTATGTACTTATTCATTTAGTATCATAACTGTTTGCATTTTCATTTGCTAGTTGTTGTTTTTTTTGGGGGGGCCTTTCAGTGATGCAGAAGTGTTTGTGGATTAATACATTTTTCTTCTAAAAGAAAAAATGTGTTCTTCTCTCAAACAGAGTATTAGCACGATGTAGGAATTTATAATGCATCTCCCAGAGATAACCATTAGAGGATAGAGGATACAGGGTAGAGGATAGAGTTTATCTCTGCAAAGCAATTAGAGAGCCCTTTCAGAGAAACAGGGATCCCCCCATCCCCCTGCCATCTAGATAGGAGGGAGTCAAGCGCCCATTTCGGTCTTATTGTCTGCATTGTCTTCTTGTAGTAAGACAGCGAAAGCTGTTGCTGCCCCACCTGAAAAAAATCATCCAGCCTGTAAACCATTTGGAGGATAGGGCCTCCTGTGGCAAAGAAGCAACATAATGCTTCAGTTGTAGTGATGAAATGTGAAAGAAGTGTAGATTTGTACCATGTTCTCTCTACCTTGTTTGATTCACACTCTACCTAGCTGCATTCAAGCTAGGTAGAGAGAACATGAAACAAATATATTCTTCTTTTACCTTTCATTCCTCCAAATCACATTAAATCTTCACTGATGGTAACTGTGTTGTTTGTACATATGACTGTGATTGTAAAACTACCCCTGAAAACCCAACTCACCTCAAAAACCTCACTCTGAGTTACTAGTGCCCCCTCTTACAGTGAGTTTCTCTCTCTCTCTCGCTCCCTCCCTCCACCCAAAACACCCCTTTTTTTTAAGGGCACTATTTTTCTATATTTATAGCAAAATGATGAATCTAGGCTTAAGTCCTTTATATAGCTAAACGTTACATGCACAAAAAGTAGGTGTATACTGTAGATCGGGGCTGGAGAGAGTTAGTCATATAACTTATATTCAGAGTTAGCCGTATAAGTTTACCTGTAATTTAGATATGCCATAGAGCAGGTCTATACTTAGCTGGGTACATTTATCCAGCTAAGTGTGTATACTTTATATACACATATATTCAGCAGCTTCACCGTGCTGCTGAAGAGAGAAGAACACATTTTTTCTTGTAGAAGAAAAATGTATTAATCCAGAAACACTTCTGCATCACTGAAAGGCACAAAAAAAACAACAACTAGCAAATGAAAATGCTGTATCCTCTATCCTCTACCCTCTAATGGTTATCTCTGGGAGATGCATTATAAATTCCTACATCGTGCATATATATCCCAGGTAATCGCCCATAAAGCCCAGCTGATGGAGGACCCCAACTGCCCACAATGCCAGGGAGCCAAAGGTACTTTTTCATACTCATTTTGGTTTTGTACTGCAGTTTTATCCTTTTGGCAGCGGGTTAATAATTATATAGGTACGCTGCTCAACTGTCGCCTCCATTTGCGCCCTGAGTTTCTCCTTTTCCATATGACCTCAAGACACACATACCGGGGAAGAATCAATGGTGTTTGGCCCACAAATTGCTAGCCCAGGCCAAACGTTCTATCCTACTGGGTTGTCTTTTTGGCAATGGCACAATGGCACAATGCGGTTCATGAGATGTTGCAGATGGATGCCCTAGCTGCACGACATTCCCCTAACACGAGGACCCACTTCTTACAAGTGTGGGACCCATTTGCACATCCTACCCCAGAGAGCACGGAGTATGATATTAAATACTTTGTAAGCTGTACCACTGATAGTCATTTCAGATTTGATGTATAATCCCGGACCTGCGCCCACATAGGGAGGGGGGGGAGTAGGGAATAAGGGAAGGGGTTTAGATGTTCGTCCAACTCTGGCTTCTAGGGCAATGGCGTATCAGTCTACAACGACACCCTTGACATGCTGCAATTTTCTTTTTGAATTTTTTAATTTCTGTATTGGACGTTTGGGAGGGGAGGAGGGGGATGGGGATTGCCTCCCGAATAACACACAAAACAAAAAAACTGTTATGCACTGTTATGTTTGCTTTATAATTTACTGGTTGTTTAATAAACAAATTGCACATAAATCTTCACTGATAGTAACTGTGCTGTTTGAACATATGACACTGCCTCCCAAAATCCAACTCACCCCCACCCCCACAAACCTCATCCCGAGTTACTAGTGCCCCCTCTTGCAGTCATATAAATAATTAACTTTTTTGGGAGTTTCTATAGAGTTCCTCTTTATCTACTGTAATAAAACCATTTTTGGCCGCTAATGCAGGAACAGGAAAAAGGTGTAGTTATATGCTGTGTTACCCTATCGCACGCTAGTCATTTCCATTTACTCCTCACACTTGAAAACAAATGAAATATTTGCATACACAATTTGTGATGCGGTATTTATCGCGGGCGATAATGCCCTAACGTGATTTGATAAATGACCCTAAGCTGCAGCCATTGAATGTAGGCACATTTTCACAGCCACAACTTAAGAACATAAGAACATGCCATATTGGGTCAGACCAAGGGTCCATCAAGCCCAGCATCCTGTTTCCAACAGTGGCCAATCCAGGCCATAAGAACCTGGCAAGTACCCAAAAACTAAGTCTATTCCAAGTTACCGTTGCTAGTAATAGCAGTGGCTATTTTCTAAGTCAACTTAATTAATAGCAGGTAATGGACTTCTCCAAGAACTTATCCAATCCTTTTTTAAACACAGCTATACTAACTGCACTAACCACATCCTCTGGCAACAAATTTCAGAGTTTAATTGTGCATTGAGTAAAAAAGAACTTTCTCCAATTAGTTTTAAATGTGCCACATGCTAACTTCATGGCGTGCCCCCTAGTCTTTCTATTATCCGAAGGAGTAAATAACTGATTCACATCTACCCATTCTAGACCTCTCATGATTTTAAACACCTCTATCATATCCCCCCTCAGACATCTCTTCTCCAAGCTGAAAAGTCCTAACCTCTTTAGTCTTTCCTCATAGAGGAGCTGTTCCATTCCCTTTATCATTTTGGTAGCCCTTCTCTGTACCTTCTCCATCGCAATTATATCTTTTTTGAGATGCGGCGACCAGAACTGTACACAGTATTCAAGGTGCAGTCTCACCATGGAGCGATATAGAGGCATTATGACATTTTCTGTTTTATTCACCATTCCCTTTCTAATAATTCCCAACATTCTGTTTGCTTTTTTGACTTCCGCAGCACACTGAACCGATGATTTCAATGTGTTAACCACTATGATGCCTAGATCTCTTTCTTGGGTTGTAGCACCTAATATGGAACCTAACATTGTGTAACTATAGCATGGTTTATTTTTCCCTATATGTATCACCTTGCACTTATCCACATTAAATTTCATCTGCAATTTTGATGCCCAATTTTCCAGTCTCACAAGGTCTTGCTGCAATTTATCACAATCTGCTTGTGATTTAACTACTCTGAACAATTTTGTATCATCTGCAAATTTGATTATCTAACTCGTCGTATTTCTTTCCAGATCATTTATGTGCTTTGAATATCGGGTCCTATAAGAATAAATGTGTAATGTAAAAGTGGATGTACTGTTTTTGCTTGAACTGTTGGTAATATTAATTTGCAAGTTTCAATCCTTCTTCCCTACTTCTGGGAACGCCTTTAGCTATGTCACTATATTCTGTATGCAGGGCCGGCGGAAGCACTAGGCGAACTAGGCGGTCGCCTAGGGTGCCAGCTTCCCGGGGGCGGCACTGCCCCGGTAAAATTAAGAGAGCCGCGCTCAGCCGCTGCCCCGGTAAAATGAAAAGAGCTGCATTAAGCCGCCGCCCCCCCGATAAAAATAAAAGAGCCGCTGCTGGCAGCCCGCCCCAAAAGACCCATCTGACCTCCCCCAGCGGTTCGCGCGCTCCCGGTCTCTCCCGCTACTCTTTCTTCCCTGCTGCTGTTGCCGCCGGGCTATCAGCACGTTCAAGCCCAGCGGGAACGGCAGCAGTGCAAAAAAAAAGCTGTGGCATCCGCGGCTGCCCTTTTCTTCCTCCCGCCCCCCCCCGACCCGGAACAGGAAGTGATGCGCGGGAAGAGCGGTGCCACATGAAAAAAATAGCGGCGACAGCAGCATTGGCCCCCGAGCAATTGAAGCAGCTGGTAATCGGGAAAGGAGTCAGCAGCATGAGCCTCCCGCGGCCGATGGGATTCTTCCTTTTTGGCCTGCGGGGGCTGGAGGAGGAGGCTGCTGCAGCTACCATTTGTCCTGGGGAGGGGGGAAGTGAGTGAGAGAAAGAGAGAGAAGCAGCCAGCCTGCCTGTGTGTGATTGAGAGCCTGTGTGTAAGTGAGATAATGTGTGTGTGATTGAGAGCCTGTGTGTGTGAGATAATGTATTTGATCGAGAGCATGTGTGTGTGATTGAGAGAAACTGGTCAGAGAGCTGATGTATGTGTATATGTGAGAGACAATGAAAGTGACTGCTCAAGGAGATGACTGATGTGTGAGAGTGTGAGACAGTCAGGGATGTGCATGATGTGTGTGTGTGTGAAAGAGAGAAAAAGCATGGAAGTGAGAACTCTGGGTATGTGAGAAAGCATGGGAGTAAGAAGCCTGGAGTTGTGGGGGTGTATGTGAAAGAAAGCATTGGAGTGAGAAGCCTGATTATGTGAGAGAGAGCATGGGAGTGGGAAGCCTGTGTGTGTGTGCATGTATGAGAGAGAGACTGGTTGGTAAGGTGACGGTGTGACTGGTGTGTATGTGAATGTGAGAGAGAGAAAATGTGATTCAGGGAATGAGAAGCCTGTGCACCTGGAGAGCGAGCATGGAAATGAGAGAGAGACTGGTGTATGTGTATGTGTATGTGTGTGTGTGTGTGTGTGTGTAACAGAGAGAAAGTGATTATGGGAATGAGAAGTCTGTGCATGTGAAGAGAGTGAGCATGGAAGTGAGAACCTGGGTGTGTGTGAGACTCAGCATGGGAGGGAGAAGCCTGTATATGTAAGACAGAACAGGTGACTGGTGTGTGTTTGTGTGTATGTGAGAGAGAGAAAGAAAGTGATTATGGGAATGAGAAGCCTGTGCATGTGAAGAGTGAGCTTGGGAGTGAGAAAGCTGGGAGTATGTGAGATACAGCATGGGAGTGAGAAGCCTGTATATCTGAAAGAGAACATGGGAGTGGGAAGCCTGTGTGTGTGTATGCATGAGAGAGATCAGGTGACTGGTGTGTGTGTTCGTGTATGTGTGTGAGAGAAAAAAAGTGATTATGGGAATGAGAAGCCTGTGCATGTGGAGAGAACAAGCATGGGAGTGAGAGACTGGTGAGTGTGTGTGAGAAAGAGAAAGTGATTATGAGAGTGAGAAGCCCATATATGTAAGTGGAACACGGGAGTGGGAAGCCTGTGTGTGTATGGCATGAGAGAAACTGTTCAGGAAGGTGACTGGTGTGTTTGACAAAGACTGTTTGGGAGATGATTGGTGTGTGAGAGACAGAAACTGGTCATGGGGGCATGACTGATATGGTGTGTGTGTGAGAGACATGGGCCTTAAGGAAGAGGACCATGAGTATAGAGCTTAGCCACTACTGCTGCTTCTGGTGTGTACTACAGCCTGCATGGAAGAGGAGTAAGAGAGCTGCTGGAGGGGGTAAGTAAAGATGGCTTTTTAAGTTTATTTTTCTTGATTGACTGCCATTTTAATTATTTAATATTATGTGATGTGTCTGCTTTTTTTGTTTGAGCAACAAGTATAGCTTTGGTTTATGTTTATTTTATTTATTTTATTTATTTATTTATAAAAGTTTCTATACCGTCGATAAGACAAATCATCTCAATGGTTTACATGGCATAAAAATGTCAAATAAGTGTTCTGTTATAAATACAGACTTCGTTATTTTCATTAATGCACAATGTAAGTTAATTGTGTGTGGAGGTGGGGGGGGGGGGGGCGGCATAGCTGACGTTTCGCCTAGGGCGCCTAATACCCTTGCACCGGCCCTGTCTGTATGTGTATTTTAAATAATAAAGCTAAGAGATAGAATTGTTTATGTAACCCCCACCCTGCATAGGGATCACTGACAAAATATTGGTCACTTTTTGAATATACTCATCTTTATACAGGATGGTTCTTTTATTACTTCAATTTACAGGAAACCAGTAGAAAATAACACACTTTCTTTTAACAGTCATCACTCTAGGCTCCTCACTCGGGGATAATGTCCCAGTAGGACAATTTTTTAGATTAAGAAAGTTGTACTCTGATCATGATGACTTTTAAAAGCAAGCTCAATTGATGGCAAAACATTTTCTAAGGGTTATCCATCACAAGTGGTGAAGTATGCAGAGGACCCTTTATATTAATTGGGACCTGCTCTTCTTGCATCAGCCTTCTGGTTTAGTTAGATTTAATTTTGTACTTCCTTACTCAGGTCAGGTTTGTACAATTATTAAAAATTACTGGCTGATTTGGACCTCTTATAAAGTGTTTACAGATTTACCATGCTTGGCCTTTTATCAAGGTCATAACATAAAAGATATTTTGAAGTCATTTGAGATGCATTTGATAGGTTCACTTCCCTTTTTGCATCTAGTTCATGTGCCTTGAGGCCAATATAGAGCTTGTCCACTTTCTTTCTCTTTGACTGAATTTGTTCACCTAACTGAGACACTGCAAGCAGCCTTTTGCAGGCCAGAGAACAGACTCAGGCTGAACTCTGGCTGTTTTCTCATAAACTGTTTATTAATTATAGAAAAATAAAACAGAAACAGCTCTGCTTACCTTAGCAGTTTTCAAAAGCAAAAAGACAGCAGTGCATTTATTTCACAGTTATTAGCCTTTCCTAGACTTCCTTCCCTTCCTTGGGGCTCATGTTCTCCCTGGGCCTAACTTCTTATCCTCTTCTAAGAAAAACACCCAAAAGAACAGAATTCCATTTCTGACTGTGGTTTAAGGTGGACCAGGCTAAATCTTTGGTCCTGGGCTCTTAAGGAGGGACTACCTTACACTCCTTTATATAACCTCCTCCTCAGCTTGACCTTGTCATGTCAAATGTTTACCTTTATTTGGGCTAACCCTGGAGAAGTCTACCACCCTACAACATTGACACAACAGGCAAAGCTTCTTTTCCGCCAAGCCTGCCCCCTCATCTTTTGTTCCCTGGGAATTTATGGTGGAACTCAGAAGCGGCCTCTAACCACTGGAACTACTTGAAGTTTCTTCTCTGGTGCTACCTCTGTGGCTTGTGTACTTTACCCCATGGACAAGCTTCCACAGAGGACATCTTGAAGCCATCTGTGCTGAGTGCACTGACTGTGAGCTAGTCCCACCGGATTTCAAACTGAGGAAATTGTGCCCTAGAACTACGGGACATGGAAGATCAGGAAGTATTCCCACTACCATAATGGCTTGTCCCATCGAAGTTCTTAGCAGAACCATTTAGTTGGACACTGCTGCTTGTCACTATGTATACAAGTGAGTTTTGTCTATTTCTTGTAATTGATCTGCCCTCTCTAGGCTAAGTCTTTATGGATGAGTGTTTTTCCGCACTCTGAATCTTTGAGAGCTTGGGTGGGAATTTCATTCAGCTCAACTGGGATCATGAAGTCCAATAATCCCAATCATTAGCCATCCACCAAATTACAGCTTTGCATCTTCACCAAAGTACACACCCAATTACGCTCCCATTCTTTATTCTTAAGTTGGGGGCAGTCTAACAATTTTCTCTTTTGCTCCACAAAGGGAACATGCCTGGAGTACTTACTCCACCTTAACTTTACTATGTCCTACAAAGGTTTCTTCAGTCTCATCTTTATCATAGGGGCAAGAATCTTTCTGGTGTCCATTCCAAGCACAAACAGGCCGATACAGTAAAGTTCGCGGGAGAGCGGGCAAGCGCCTGCTCTCCAGGCATGCGCACAGGCCAGTGTCCTGTGCGCGATTCAGTAAACCAAAATATTTAAATTAGGCCCGCGGTAAAAAGAGGCGCTAGGGACACTGGTGTGTCCCTAGTGCCTCTTTTTGGACAGGAGCGGCAGCTGTCAGCGGGTTTGACAGCCGGCGCTCAATTTTGCCGGCGTCGGTTCTCAAACCCGCTGACAGCCACGGGTTCAGAAACCAGACGCCTGCAAAATTGAGCATCCGGTTTTCAACCCGCGAGCCGCGGGCTGCTTTTAAATTTTTTTGTTTACATTTTTTTACTTTTTTTAACTTTTGGGACCTCCAACTCAATATCGCCATGATATTAAGTTGGAGGGTGCACAGAAAAGCAGTTTTTACTGCTTTTCTGTGCACTTCCCTGGTGCCGGCAGAAATTAACGCCTACCTTTGGGTAGGCGCTAATTTCTTAAAGTAAAATGTGCGGCTTGGCTGCACATTTTACTTACTGTATCGCACATTTTCAATGCGCCATTACCCCTTACTGAATAAGGGGTAAAACTAGCATGTCGAAAACGCGTGTCCAAATGCCGGTTAACAGTGCGCTCCACCGGAACGCACTGTACTGTATTGGCCTGATAGTGAGCAAAAGGAGAAAATTTTGACTCTTACTACTGAGATAGACAGTTACCTCAGAAGCTCTTTTCCTCTTCTAATTCTGTGATATTCCTTGCTTTTAAACTTCTTCCTTGTCAATGTACACTTTAGCCTCTATTGCTGGCTGTGCTACCAGCTTGACAATCATGGCTTCTTTTCTCTGGCCAAATTACCTCTCCTTTAATAGTTGAAGCAAGCTGTTGAGCCTGGATGCAATGATATGAGTATGGAACCTGAACTGACCTGCTCTGAGGACCATAGCTGGGTTTCTACACTCTCACTGCCATAATAGGGAGCCTGTGCAGGTTATTTTTCTAGCTTTCACACCAATTTTGGCATTAGTTAGGCCTGATGGAAGGCATATGCCACTCCCGATGTTTTCTCCAGGGTGAGCCCTGGGTGCTGGCACATCCAACTCTGCTTAGGATTGTCCAGCCCATCCAGCATCTGCTCCAGGATGACCCTATTGTTTACTTTGAGGTCTCTCTTCACCTCTTGGTGTAGACAATTCCATCTGTCATCTTTTAGCAGATAAAAAAAGGCTTCATGGAGTTTCCCTGGGCTGTATGGTTCTCCTTTGGAACTGTTGCCATTATGTTTTGGTCATGTAACCCACCCTTTCCAAGATAACAGTTTTGACATTGGTGGCTTTCATCTGAATTGGCAAATTGAAAGCCATTTGGCTTTTGCCAGTAAGTAGATTTGCCAGGAGTAAGTAGATTCGCCAGGTATGTACAGCAGATGGCTTCTAGCCAACCAGTCATGTGTGCGGTTCTTTCAAAAACATTTAAAAACACATCCGGACCTTCAATTGCCTTTATCTTAAACAAAACAGGAGGCAAGGGGCTTATTCAGGTTGTGGTGGTTTGCGTTACTTGGGCCATCTATGTCAGCACCCCCTGTTGCTGGTTTAGCACCAGTTGCTGTTTAAAATGTTTGAGCAGGAATTGAATCCCTCTCTGGAGTTGCTGCTGCTCTTTAGTGAGATTATAAATTACTCGGTCTATGTAAGCCTACTGGCTATGATAACACAGAGGTTTTCATAACCTTCATCCTACCAACATATTTTACATCACAATCTTACCAACTGGGATCCAAATGAACCCCATGCAGTTTTGTTGATTGACCTTGAGAATCATTGTTGTTGCATTGGAGGTGGACCCTTGGGCTGAGGTGGGGTTGACACAACCCGTAGGTAAGGACATGGGTCCCCACCATCACCAGGTGGCCTGGAGCTAGAGGCCGCTGGAGCATCACCTATACAAGCCCTCATTACCCTCGGGTTGAACCTTTGGGTATCGAGGCCGGAAGGACTTAGGTGGGTCTTGAGGTTAGTTAGAGATGAGAAGTGATTCAGCCCAGAGACAGCAGCTGGTAGATGGCGTAGTCCTACCCTGGACTGGATTTAGTACTGGAACTCAGGCGCCAAAGGAACAACGAATAACTGGAGGCGCTCAAGCAAAGAAAGGCCTAAGCCTTGTAAGTCCACATCCAGAGAATAGGTGAGAAGAGGCATCACTGACATGCTAGGATCAGATCCAGCGGCAAGTGAGAGTCGTGACAAGCAGTGTAGAACTCTGGACACAGAAATATCTGTAGCGCAATTGTTCAAGGCAATGGTCAGGGCACTGAGAAGGCAGGCGTAGTCAGACGTAGTGAAGGTCAGGACACGGAGAAGTAGAAGAGTGGTCAGGCATAGCAGAGGTCCGGAGCTGGAGAGAAGCTGAAGAGAGTTGGGCGTAGCGGAGGTCCGGGGCTGGAGAGAAGATGAAGAGTAGTCGGGCTTAGCGGAGGTCCAGGGCTGGAGAGAAGCTGAAGAGTAGTCAGGCATAGCGGTGGTCAAATCCAAAGAGTCAGTACAACACATAGATGAAACAAGAACAAAGAAGACAGGAACCAGGAACCACAGGAATCAGGAACACAGCGAAGAGACAATTTTAGAATTAGCAACAAGTACTCGGAGTATGAGGAAGGGGGTGTGGCGCCGATGGTGGCGTCTCTCCGCGGGCCACATGGAGAGGCCCGACAAACAGGGACATCTTGGCTGGCAACACTGGGTAGCGAAGCAGGGCCTGAGGCACTGGAGGGAACCCAAGGTCGGAGCTGGCAGCCCACCACTGCCAGTGAAGAGGAGCCAGGAGCTGGAGTCCGTGTGAAAAGGTGAGAGGGCCATGCCGCAGGGCCGCTGTGGGCAGCATGCATAACAATTGTCATTGAATATGCCTTATTATTTATTTTAATATGGAAAACCGGATTCAGTGTCACTGTGTTCCAATTGCTCTGATATGTGATCAACCTCATCATCAGAGTTGTCTGTATCTTCAAAATCAGAGTCATCGTTATCCATGAAAATTGGTTTCAGAACAACTGCAGTAGAATACCAAGCATATTTTTACCTAGAAGAACCTCTTGTAGACATTTTTACCTACTGAAAATGCAAAGAATCAATGAAAATGCAAAGAATCAGTAGTTATACATTTTTAAACTTGCTTAATTGAAAATCTCAAATTCTGGGGTCTTTTTGGACCCCAAATAATAAATAGCTGCTGTAGGAAGAATAAAGTAGAATAGTTTAGAATTACATTTGAATCAGACTTACCATAGGCTAAGTGACAAATTCCTAAAATGGCGGCTGAAAATAATTTCTGGTTTTTATATAGCGGAAGCACATTAGTGCATGGGATCCAATTGGACCCCCGTTGGTAGGATGAAGGTTAAAGTGTTCTGCCCTGTTCATGACAGCATGCACATTTAAAGTTTCATTTCCCTTAGGAGAAAAGAAAAAAAACTGCCTGTTTGCCTCTAACTCACCTTCGAGCCAATTCAGTATGGTGTGCTCGGCCGAGCGCACATTTAGCCCCCATTTGGCCGTGCGTTTTTCATGCACTATTTTTACCCCTTATACAATAAGGGTTAATAGCACGTGGAAAACGCGCGGCCAATCCCCCCGAAACTAATAGCGCCCGCAACATGCAAATGCATGTTGATGGCCCTATTAGTTATTCCCGCGCGATACAGAAGGTAAAATGTGCAGCGAAGCCGCACATTTTACTTTCAGAAATTAACGCCTGCAAAAAACCAGAAGATAGTTTCAGGCGGCCAAGGGAAAGTGTACAGAAAAGCAGAAAAAAATAAAAAATCAGCCTGCAGGTTGGAAAATGGATGCTCAATTTTGCCGGCGTCCATTTTCCGAACCCATGGCTGTCAGTGGGTTCGACAACCGACACCGGAAAAATTAAGCGTTGGCTGTCAAACCCGCTGACAGCCACCACGTCTGTCAATAAGGAGGTGCTAGGGACGCACTAGTGTCCCTAGCGCTTCCTTATTACCGCGGGCCCTAATTTGGATAGTGTAGCTTCCTGAATCGTGCACCCAGGAGAGTGGCGTGGGTGCACGTCGAGAGAGCGGGCACTTGCCTTCTCTCCCACGAGGTTTTCTGTATCGGCCCATATATAAATCCCTTCATCCAGCCAGAGGTACCTCCTTAGCCTGCTGTAAAATAATCTCCTGGCTGCAGATACAGTGAGACCCCTGGAAAAGGGGAAAAATGTTCCTTCTCTTTTTCTCTGCTTTTTGGCGTGGTTCTCTGCCTATACCAGGCTTACTGCAGAAATTCTCAAACTGACACCATATGCAATACTGTGAGCAGTCTTTTCGGGCCAGAGAACAGACTCAGACTGGACTCTGGCTGTATTCTCTTAAACTTTTTATTAATTACAGAAAAATAAAACAAAAAGTTCTGCTTACTTTAGCAGTTTTCAAAAGCAAAAAGACTAGGGGTGTGCATTCGTTATGAACGCATATGTAAAACGCAACTTATATTTTTAAAAGAGAAAAAAAAGGTTTGATGCGCAACGCATCGCGACTTCCAACTTATTCAACATAGCTATGTTGAATACGTTGAACCTAAATAAACACTTAAACCCCCCACCCTCCTGACCCCCCCAAGACTTACCAAAATTCCCTGGTGGTCCTGCGGGGAGTCAGGAAGCCATCCCTGCACTCCTTTGCGATTTCCTCATGGCGCCGATAGCCTGTGTCACAGGGGCTGCCGGTGTCATTGGTCAGCCCCGGTCACATGGTCACCGGCGCCATCTTGTGCTCCTACCAAGTGACAGGTAGGTCATGTGGCAGGAGGTCGCTCCGGGACCCCCGTTGGACCCAACCAGAACTTTTGGCCAGCTCGGGGGGGGGGGCCTCCTGACCCCCCCAAGCTGGCCAAAAGTTCCGGTTGGGTCCAACGGGGGTCCGGAAGCGGAGGAGCATGTGACGCCGGAGCGGAGTAGCACGTGACGCCGGAGCGGAGAGACGCCGGCGTCACGTGCTCCTCCGCGCCTCCGCTCCGGGACCCCCGTTGGACCCAACCGGAACTTTTGGCCAGCTTGGGGGGGTCAGGAGGCCCCCCAAGCTGGCCAAAAGTTCCGGTTGGGTCCAGCGGGGGTCCCGGAGTGACCTCCTGCCACATGACCTACCTGTCACGTGGTAGGAGCACAAGATGGCGCCAGTGACCATGTGACAGGGGCTGATCAATGGCACGGGCAGCCCCTGTGACACAGGCTATCGGCGCCGTGAGGAAATTGCAAAGGAGTGCAAGGATGGCTTCCTGACTCCCCGCTGGACCACCAGGGAGTTTTGGTAAGACTTGGGGGGGGATTAAGGAGGGTGTGGGTTTTAAATTTTTATTTAGGGAACCGGGAAAAGTATGGACAGATCCTTAACTTAAGTCCATAGGGGCGGATTTTCAGAGCCCTGCTCACGTAAATCCGCCCAAAACCGGGCGGATTTACGCGAGCAGGGCCCTGCGCGCCGGGAAGCCTATTTTACATAGGCCTACCGGCGCGCGCAGAGCCCCGGGACTCGTGTAAGTCCCGGGGTTTTCGGAGGGGGCGTGTCGGGGGGGCGTGTCGGGGGCGGGCCCGAACCGCGCGGCGTTTTCGGGGCGTGTCGGGAGCATTCTGGGGGCGTGGCTACGGCCCGGGGCGGCCCGGGGGCGTGGCCGCGCCCTCCGGACCCGCCCCCAGGTCGCGTCCCGGCGCGCAGGAGGCCCGCTGACGCGCGGGGATTTACGCCTCCCTCCGGGAGGCGTAAATCCCCCGACAAAGGTAAGGGGGGGGGTTTAGACAGGGCCGGGCGGGTGGGTTAGGTAGGGGAAGGGAGGGGAAGGTGAGGGGAGGGCAAAGGAAAGTTCCCTCCGAGGCCGCTCCGATTTCGGAGCGGCCTTGGAGGGAACGGGGGTAGGTTGCGCGGCTCGGCGCGCGCCGGCTATACGAAATCGATAGCCTTGCGCGCGCCGATCCAGGATTTTAGCGGATACGCGCAGCTCCGCGCGTATCTACTAAAATCCAGCGTACTTTTGTTTGCGCCTGGAGCGCAAACAAAAGTAGGCTATTCGCGCTCGTTTTAAAATCCGCCCCATATTGAACGAAATCGACACCCCACGAAAACTTATCAACGATTCAACGAAAACTTTTTGTCTGCACATCCCTAAAAAAGACAGCAATGCAATTCATAGTTAGCCAGTTTTGCCTTTCCCAAGACTTCCTTCTCTTTTCTGGGGACCTGTGTTATCTCTAGGCATAGCTTCTTATCCCCTTCCAAATAAAATACCCTCAGATCAGAACTCCCTTTCTATCTGTGGCTTAAAGTAGACCAGGCTAAATGCTTGGTCCCGGGCTTTGAAGGGAGTCTATCATATACTCCTTCACATCGACTTTAAACAAAAGATATACATTCAATTTTTCTTCTAACTGTGCTTCCCCCTGAATGCTATATGGGGCGGATTTTCAGAGCCCTGCTCGCGTAAATCCGCCCAAAACCGGGCGGATTTACGCGAGCAGGGCCCTGCGCGCCGGGAAGCCTATTTTACATAGGCCTACCGGCGTAAGTCCCGGGGTTTTCGGAGGGGGCGTGTCGGGGGGCGGGCCCGAACCGCGCGGCGTTTTCGGGGCGTGTCGGGAGCGTTCCGGGGGCGTGGCTACGGCCCGGGCGGCCCGGGGGCGTGGCCGCGCCCTCCGGACCCGCCCCCAGGTCGCGTCCCGGCGCACAGGAGGCCCGCTGACGCGCGGGGATTTACGCCTCCCTCTGGGAGGCGTAAATCCCCCGACAAAGGTAAGGGGGGGGTTTAGACAGGGCCGGGCGGGTGGGTTAGGTAGGGGAAGGGAGGGGAAGGTGAGGGGAGGGCAAAGGAAAGTTCCCTCCGAGGCCGCTCCGATTTCGGAGCGGCCTTGGAGGGAACGGGGGTAGGCTGTGCGGCTCGGCGCGCGCCGGCTATACGAAATCGATAGCCTTGCGCGCGCCGATCCAGGATTTTAGCGGATACGCGCGGCTCCGCGCGTATCTACTAAAATCCAGCGTACTTTTGTTTGCGCCTGGAGCGCAAACAAAAGTAGGCTATTCGCGCTCGTTTTAAAATCCGCCCCTAAGTGATCATGTGGCTCTGTCCTAGATTGTACATGGGAAAATAGCAAATTAAGACCTGTATTTTTGAACATTATTCTTGCAGTAGAACATCTCGGCATGAATTTCCTTTGGCTTCCCACTGGCAAAATTTTCACAGTTTTACTGTCTTATGATTTCTTGTCATTAAACATAGTGGGGTAAATTTGGAAACATACACGTGGGTACATGTGCGCGCACTACCCAGCTCGCACACTTGTACGTCCGATTCTAATCTTCCCACCCCTTCCCCTAACCTTTGCCCCCTAGCCCTACTCTATCCCCCTTGATCTCTGTCTTACCTTTTGCACCTGCCTCCAGGCAGGCGCAAGTTGTGCGCACCGGCAGCCTTCCAGCTTGCAATCAACTGACACAGCGGCAAATGGCCGCTGTGCTGGAGGCCTCTGGCCCCGCCCCCACCCCGCCCTCGGACCTCCCCTTTTGTAAAGCCCTGGGACATAGACACCTCCCGGGGCTTTATGCGCATCACCGGACCTTTATAAAATAGGCCCGGCGCGCATAACCCCCTCTTCTCACGTAAATCCTCTGGATTTATGCACAGAGGGGAGGATTTTAAAAGCCCTGCGTGCGTAAATCCTTCTGGATTTACGCGCGCAGGGCCCTCATGCACCGGCGCGCCTATTTTGCATAGACCGCTGGCGCGCGCAGAGCCCCGGGATGCACGTAAGTCCCGGGGCTTTGTTAAAGGGGCGGGGAGGGGGCGTGTCGGGGGCGTTCCCGAAACGTTGCGCTTTTTCGGGGGCATGCCGCGGCGTTTTGGGGGTGGGTTCGGGGGCGTGGCACCAGCCCGGGAGCATGGTCGAGGCCTCCGGACCAGCCCCCTGGTCGGGTGACGGTGCGCCAGCAGCCTGCTGGCGCGCGCAGATTTACATCTGCTTTTAGCAGGCGTAAATCTACCAACAAAGGTAAGGGGGGGTTAGATAGGGCTGGGGGGGTGGGTTAGGTAAGGGAAG
The DNA here is from genome assembly GCF_901001135.1 of Rhinatrema bivittatum. Lineage (NCBI taxonomy): Eukaryota > Metazoa > Chordata > Amphibia > Gymnophiona > Rhinatrematidae > Rhinatrema > Rhinatrema bivittatum. The sequence goes on from NC_042616.1 coordinate 695,944,276, forward strand.
GGAGGGGAAAGTGGGGGGAGGGCGAAGGAAAGTTCCCTCCGAGGCCACTCCGATTTCAGAGCGGCCTCGGAGGAAACAGGCAGCGCACCCCCTTGCGCGCGCCGACCCCGGATTTTATAAGATACGCGCGGCTACGCACGTATCTTATAAAATCCAGCGTACTTTTGTTCGCGTCTTAATCAAGAAATTGAGTGTTCTTTTTTTTTTAATAATTTAGTATACTGTGGATTGACTTGGATTTTAATTGGTTAGAAAGATCATGTTGCGAATTGTAGTTTAGTTTAAATATCCTTTTGATGTTTTAGTTTTCTTTTATTTACTGTATGAAGAATGGTTAATGAGTCCCTAAATTTCTGTTAAATAATTTTTTGCTGTCTTTAGACAAATTTTTATAATTCTTGGATACGTTCTCATAATATTTTGCTTGTTTGATTTTTATATATTTCACTATGGGTTGCATTATCTCCTCCCCCCACCCCCTTCACCCACCGACACAGCTATAATGAAACTCAGTCTATGTTAGGGACGATGGACATGTAATTTTATTTTTCTCAAAATAACTAATATATATATAATACAATTAATTGATAAAATAAATGAATGAATTGCTAGTTCTTTTCCTTGGAACATCTCTTTATTTATTTATTTATTTGAAATTCTTATATACCGCACAAATAAGGCAGGTATCTGCCCGTCTAGGTGGTTTACAACATTACACTCATAAAAAATAGGACAAATCAATCACATTAAATACAGTAGGTACATCAGATCTGGTAAATGATTCAGCAAATTGGGTTACTGATTATTAAATGCTTTAGTAAATAGATGAGTTTTCAGTTGTTTCTTAAATTCGTTATGATTAACTGTCAATCGTATGCAGTCAGGTAAAGCATTCCACTGGGTTGGGCCAGCCACAGAAAAAGCACGCTTTCGAGTTAAAGCCAGGGTTGCTGATTTGACTGAAGGAATTTCTAAAATGCATTTGTCCATCAAACAGAATTGTCTTGAAGGTTTATAGATACATAATAGTGAACAAAGCCAGACAGTATTTGTGTTGTAAAGCAGACTATGCATCATGGTTAGGACCCTATAGGTGATACGTTGGGTAATCGGAAACCAATGTAATTGTTGTAGTATTGGTGCTATATGTTCTGATCTTGGTAAGTTGAAAAAGGTTCTGGCAGTCGCATTCTGAACAAGCTGCAGAGGGTGTATTGTTGACAAACTTAGACCCAAGTATAGAAAGTTGCAGTAATCAAGTTTAGTTAAAATTAGTGTTTGTGTTATAGAGTGAAAATCAGCTGTCGTTAGTAAGGGTTTGAGTTTTTTAAGCATAAGTAATTTAAAGAAGGATTTTTTTACCTTTATCTCAAACATCTTTTATGTCATCACTGTAAATTTGTAAAATCAATGTCAATTTACAAAACGGTTTCTCTGGCTAAGGCCAGGATTTTCTAAGGTCACAGACCTTAGAGAATCCAGCGGTAATGGGGGGCAGGCCAGCGAAAGCCGGCAGCGATCGCACCTCTGCGGTGCGATCGCTGCCGGCTTTCGCACCCAATAGCACCATCGTAAAAGGTGGTGATATTGGGCTCACTACTGGCAGTGAAAAGGGTTCTTACTAGGGATGTGCCCGATCGTTTTAACGATCGGGTTCGGCTGGGAGGGGGGGGGGGGGAATCTGATCGTTAGAGATGTGAATTGGGATCGGTTCCGATTCCAATTCACATCACTAATTTTTTTTAGTGAGGCCCACGCCGATAAAAAAAAAAACCCACTCAACCCTTTAAAATTACCCCCTTAGCCTCCCCCACTCTCCCGACCCCCCCCCCCCCAAAACTTTTTACACATACACGGTGGTCCAGGGGGGCTGCGGGCAGCGATCACCCGTTCCCAGGCCATCAGCTGTGCTAAAAAAAATGGCGCCGATGGCCCTTTGCCCTTACCATGTGACAGAGCGGCCTCTATGATATAGTTAGGGCAAAGGTAGCGCCGGCGCCATTTTGAATACTGGCAATACGGCCCGAGTGCAGGAGGTCGCTCCCGGACCCCCGCTGGACTTTTGGAAAGTCTTGTGGGGGTCAGGAGGCCCCCCCAAGCTGGCCAGAAGTCCCTGGGGGTCCAGCGGGGGTCCGAAAGCGATCTCCTGCACTCGGGCCGTATTGCCAATATTCAAAATGGCACCGGCGCTACCTTTGCCCTGTCACATGGTAAGGGCAAAGGGCCATCGGCGCCATTTTTTTTAGTGCAGCTGATGGCCTGGGAATGGGAGATTGCTGCCCATGGCCCCCCTGGACCACCAGGTATGTGTAAAAAGTTTTTGGGGGTGGGTCGGGAGAGTGGGGGAGGCTAAGGGGGTAATTTTAAAGGGTCGGGTGGGGTTTTTTTTATCGGGCCATCGGCGCCATTTATATTAGTGGCAGCCAAAATGGCGCCGATGGCCCGAGAGTGGGAGATTGCGTAGTAGATACGCGCGGCTCCGCGTGTATCTACTAAAATCCAGCGTGCTTTTATTTGCGCCTGGAGCGCAAACAAAAGTAGGCTATTTGCGCGCCTTTTAAAATCCGCCCCATTCTGTATTTTATAAAAGTAGAAAATTATGGGCCAGATGTTATAAGATGCGTACGGGCGTAGATTTGTTCGCGCAACTTGGCACGAACAAATCTATGCCCGATGTTATAACATGCGCGCGCTGCCGAGCGCATGTTCTAAAATCCAGGGTCAGCGCGTGCAGGGGGGTGCACAATTGTGCAACCTGCAAGCGCCGAGCTGAGCAGCCTGCCTTTGTTCCCTCCAAGGCCGCTCTGAAATCGGAGCGGCCTCGAAGGGAAATTTCCTTCTGCCCCCCCGCACCTTCCCCTCCCTTCTCCTATCTAACCTGCCCCCCAGCCCTAACTAACCCCCCCCCCTTGACCTTTATTGAAGAAGTTACGCCTGCCTCTGTGCAGGCGTAACTTGTGAGTGCCGGCTCTCCATCCCCCGGCCCGGTGGCTGTTCCGGAGGCCTCAGTCCTGCCCCAGGAATGCCCCTGGGCCGGCGCCCGGACCATGGCCCCACCCCCGGAATGCCCATTTTTTTCAAGCCCCGGGACTTACGCGCGTCCTGGGGCTTGCGTGCGCCGCTGAGCCTATGCAAGATAGGCACGGCACATGGAGGGGGAGGCAGGGGTAGGTTTTTGGGGGTTGCGCGCTTATCTTACGCGCGCAACCCTTTGAAAATCTACCCCTATATGTATATTCACTTTCACGTGCATTTATGTATGTGTAAAAAAAGGTTGTCTAGGGGCATTCTGGTGTTGGTCTAACATTTATGCACTTAAGTTACTATTTTAAAAGATATGTACAAACGTTTGCCAATTTACTCATGCATTTTGACACTTGCTAATTATCTGACATAACTTATATTAAATGTGTTAATTGTGTACTAATGGCCTGGTGGGAGGTCTAGGTGAACTGGGAGGAGTTCAAGCTAAGAACTAGGAGGGTCTCTAGTACCTGAAAAAGGTTTGAGTGAGCTAATGGACTAATTGGTAATACTGGCATGTTTTAAAATTGGCAGGCTTACAAATGCATATATAAGAAAATGCCATACTGGGTCAGACCAAGGGTCCATCAAGCCCAGCATCCCGTTTCCAACAGTGGCCAATCCAGGCCACAAGAACCTGGCAAGTACCCAAAAACTAAGTCTATTCCATGTAACCATTGCTAATGGCAGTGGCTATTCTCCAAGCAAACTTAATAGCAGGTAATGGACTTCTCCTCCAAGAACCTATCCAATCCTTTTTTAAACACAGCTACACTAACTGCACGAACCACATTCTCTGGCAACAAATTCCAGAGTTTAATTGTGCGTTGAGTAAAAAAGAACTTTCTCCGATTAGTTTTAAATGTGCCACATGCTAACTTCATGGAGTGCCCCCTAGTTTTTCTACTATCCGAAAGAGTAAATAACCGATTCACATCTACCCGTTCTAGACCTCTCATGATTTTAGACACCTCTATCATATCCCCCCTCAGTCGTCTCTTCTCCAAGCTGAAAAGTCCTAACCTCTATAGTCTTTCCTCATAGGGGAGTTGTTCCATTCCCTTTATCATTTTGGTAGCTCTTCTCTGTACCTTCTCCATCACAATTATATCTTTTTTGAGATGCGGCGACCAGAATTGTACACAGTATTCAAGGTGCGGTCTCACCATGGAGCGATACAGAGGCATTATGACATTTTCCGTTTTATTCATCATTCCTTTTCTAATAATTCCCAACATTCTGTTTGCTTTTTTGACTGCCGCAGCACACTGCACCGACGATTTCAATGTGTTATCCACAGGATTTATGTACATATGTACATATGTACATAAATCACCAATACCCTGGCTAGATTACCTGTCAACACAAATCCTACTCTTCCGGACACAGTTCTCCTACCAAACTTAGACATAAGATTGGACTCCTTTGATTCGACCCACACTTTAGAGGTAGAATCGCTGATAAAAAGAATGAAACCTTCGACCCACCCGCTGGACCAAATACCCTCCAAGTTACTGATTCTCATTCCAGAATACATATCCAAATATCTAGCTGATATCATCAATTGTTCCCTTACACAAGGAACATTCCCGGACGCGCTCAAATTGGCCACGCTCAAACCCATACTCAAAAAATCCAACCTGGACCCGGAAGACCTCAACAATTACCGTCCCATATCAAATCTCCCATTTGTATCTAAGATCATGGAGAAAATTGTAAATAAGCAACTTTCAAATTACCTAGAAGACCACAATATACTTCACACGTCACAATATGGTTTCCGAAAAGAACACAATACGGAAACCCTCCTCACCTCCCTCCTGGATCAACTATATATTGGTTTTGATAAAGGACAGTCATTTCTCTTAGCTCTCCTCGACATCTCTGCGGCTTTTGATACGGTAAATCACAACATCCTCCTAAACCGACTCTCAGACATAGGAATTACAGGTTCAGCCCTCAGATGGTTCGAATCTTTCCTCAGTAATAGAGGCTATAAGGTAAAAATTAAAAACATGGAATCACCTCACACTAATGCTCCTTTTGGCGTCCCCCAGGGCTCCTCCCTATCACCCACCCTGTTTAATATCTACATTCTCCCCCTCTGCCATCTACTTTCAAACCTCAAACTCAAATTTTATATTTACTCAGATGACCTTCACATTTTAATCCCTATATCCAAATCATTGGACTCAACACTCAGGTTATGGAACTCTCATCTACAAACTATAAACCACTACTTATCCAGCCTCAACCTTGTGCTCAACACTTCTAAAACCGAACTCTTGCTAATTACTCCAGAAGGTAGTCCCATACTTCTCCAATCACAAAATATTCCACATATATCACACACCAGAGATCTTGGAGTCTTAATCGACAGTCACCTGAACCTAAAGCATTTTATAAAACACACTACTAAGGAGTGCTTTTACAAGTTACAAGTACTCAAAAAACTCAAACCGCTCCTATTCCACTACGATTTCAGATCCGTCCTCCAAGCCATTCTGTTCTCCAAGATCGACTATTGTAACTCCATTCTGCATGGTTTTCCAGCCTCTACCATTAAACCGCTCCAGCTGCTACAAAATGCAGCGGCAAGGATTTTGACAAATACCAATCGGAGAGAGCATATTTCTCCCATTCTAAAAGATCTCCACTGGCTCCCAGTAAATTTCCGGATCCTCCATAAATCTCTCACAATCATTCATAAAAATATCCACCATCAAACCCCGCTTGACCTGTCTCATCCTCTCAGACTGCACTCGACAGCCAGGCCTTTAAGGGATGCTTACAAGGGATCTTTACACGTTCCTACAATCAAATTAGTGCACCACGCAAACCTCAGAGACCGGTCTTTTTCTACTGCAGGCCCTTCCATGTGGAACGCCATGCCTCCGGACCTCAGACTGGAGACTTGTCTAACAACTTTTAAAAAGAAACTAAAGACATGGCTGTTCAGCCAAGCCTTCCCCACTACAAACTCCATTCCCTGATCTAGAATTGTACACCACACATCTCTGTAAACAAAACTCTCCAAATTTTTCATGCATAACATCCATTAAAGAGAGGTTGGCCCCTTGCCCCCTCTTCTGTATATAGTATTTATTATATTTCATTTCATTTTATTTATATATTTATTGCTCCGTTCACCCCTTCTTTATTTTCCTACTCCAAGTTAAGGCTTCCTTGTTATAATGTAACTGTATGCTCCGTAACTCTTGTTGATTGGTTAATTGTATATTCTGCTTAGTTCATTGTAAACCGAATTGATTTGATTTGTATCAAGAAAGTCGGTATATAAAAGCCTTAATAAATAAATAAATAAAATATGTACAATGTGTTATCCACAGGATTTATGTACATATATTTTTAAAACACGTAGGAAAAGTACAAGCATTAAATGCAATGAAATACTCACTTTCAATGCATTGCATGTATTCATATGTAAACCTATATACATGAATATATTGAGAGGTAATGACATGTATATTTTATAAAACACGTATATCGTACGTATATCATATCTGTTAAGGGTAGTAATTGCCACCCCGTGCAGGTTACCCACAAGCTTTTTTATTCATTCCCATCCTCTCTCCTTTAGGAATCCACAGGGTTGTATCCCATGCTCCTTTGAAATCCTTCACAGTTTTAATCTTCACCACATCCTCCGGAAGGCCATTCCAGGCATCCACCAACCCTCTCCATGAAGAAATATTTCCAAACTCTAGGGAGGAAGACTTAGAACCAATGTCAGGAAATATTTCTTCATGGAGCGGAGAAGACTAAAACGGTGGATTTCAAAGGGGCGTGGGATAAACATGTTGGATCCCAAAAGGCTAGAGGATGGAAATGAATAAAAAAGTTTGGGGGTAACCTGTATGGGGTGGCAGTTACTACCCTTAACAGAAATGTGGGGGCAACCTGCACAGAGCGGCAGTTACTTCCCTAAACAGAAACAAGGGGGTAATCTGCACAGAGCTTGCTGGGCAGACTGGATGGACCATTTTGGTCTTTTTCTGACATCATTACTATTTTACTATGTTACTTTATATGTACAGGTTAAAAAATACTATGGTAAAATTATATGCAGCCATATACACATGCATATGCACTGTACACATTTGTTTGAAAGTTATCCTCCCTGTCTAGTAAGGGTCTAAGGACAACGAATTGCTTGCAGTCTACTCACCATAGTAAATTACATATTATTTCAGAATTCTAACACATTAAGCAATGCTCATATACGAACCCCTCATTTGTGAAACTACACAAATAACTTACAATACAAAAGCATTTTCATTTATTAAATAATAATAAATTGAAGTTACTTCAATTCTTTTTTACCATAATAATAATCTATGCATTAGTGCCTAAGCTAAATCCCCAAAGATCTTATATGTGGTGCTCTCAACTAGAAATAGACCAATTGGTGCACCACACCTGAGATTCAAGGATGCTTGAAAAGGTATGAAAGTTTTTAGAATACTACTATAAGTTAAAGGTAATGATGCTGCACCTTCTTACCTTAAGAACCTATGTAGCGCAAAAATAAAATAGAAACACAAAATGTTTTATCCTCCCTTTAATCTGAACCTATGTGTACTGTGAGAATCAAAACACAAAAGGTCATGTCTTCCTTAGAATTTGAAGTGAGAACTATAAGAGTGTTCCTCCCGATGCCGTGCCTGTGCGAAACATGTCCGTGTCGAGGAAATGAACACTTTAGAACCATTGGATTAAGAATTGTATTATTGCACCCATATTCTAAATAAATGGACTACCTATGAAAGTGAACAGCCTAAATGTGTTTGCCACCCATTGTTTTCGTATATAGCTTTTAGTATAGACCATAAGATCTGGGAAGAAACTAATGGTGAAAGAACAACAGTGCAGTAGAAAATGCACAAAGATTTACAGGTTAGTGAAGCAAGCAGAGGAGATTGTGAAGTGATTCATGAAGAACCAACTCATTAGAAAAGTTTGTAGGGACTGCAATAAAATCTGTTAATCTCACTTTAAGGGATAGAAGGGTGAAAGAACAAAGACTTAATGAAAGATTGAGGTAGGTTCACCTTAAAACAAAAAGAACCAGAAACCCTAGCAGGAGAGCTTGGCCAGGGAAAAAGCCAAAGCTGGTAGGAAATACTGCAGTAAATCAGTAACAGAAATTGTTCTGCTTCCTTGCCGTAAACCTATTATTGTTTGTGAGAGATGGGCTATCATTATTTTAAGGGACACACAGAGAGAAAAAAGGTCCAATGAAATGTGTGCTAAGCTGAAGGCCAATGTCTGAAGAGTCATTATAAAAAGAAGCAACCCTCTCCTCGCTCCCCAGACCATCCCTGTGTAGAGATAAGGCCCCTCAGGAAAGACATCTGTTCTCTCATCCTGAGCTAAGGCTGATTCTAGATTCTCTCTGTGTCTCATGGGCACAAGAGATTTGTTATATCTCAACCCCCTCCCAATGAGAGTGAGACACTACACTAACACACCTATACTGACCTCACACATAGGGGCAGATTCTGCCTGGAGACATCTGATCACACTGCTGGCAGAATGAACTATTGAGATCACAATTTGTGTGGTGGTTAAAACCTCATTATTTTTTGTATATCTCCATATGAGACAAACCCAGTGGACCCTGAATTCCTCAAGGAACAAGCATCACAGAAATAGAAGAAAATTATTGGTTTATCAGAAGAGCTCAAAAACTCTCTGTCTTGGTGGCTTTCCTATTTGCATTTGATTTGAGGCTTACCATTTCAAATTCCTGTACACTAAATTATTCTAATCACAGATGCCTCAAACTTGGCCTTGGTACTTTACCTGAAGGGCAGAAGTGTTAAATATATAGCCCTCGAGGTTCCTTTGTCCAGCCTATTGAACACTCCCCAGGAGCCAAGATATGCCCTATCATTGGGAGACACTGCGAGACTAATTAGCACATGGATGAGGCTGTGATGACATCATTCTGCAGGACTTGTTCAGCAAACATCTTAAAAGGACAAGAGAGAAAATAATTCTTGTAGTGCTAAAACCAATCCCAGATCTGAGAAAGGAAGGCAGCCTGCTGCTAGAGGTTTCCCTGGTAAATTCCAAACCAAGGGGTTCATCCCAGGCCTGGATCCATGTATTCTAGGAATACATGCATGCAGTTATGCCATCTAATAACCTTTTAGGTTGAATCCAATTAAAACCAAATTTCAGTTCTGAGTGGGTCTATAAGGATCATTCCAAGTGAATTTTGGGGGACAATCTATGTATTCTATGAATACATGCATGCAATTATGCCACCTAATACCTTTTATGTTTTTTTTTTATCCAATCCACACCAATTTTCAGGGAGGCCTAAAAAGAGTTAGGCATGGACATGTTTTTCCTGGATTCATGGAAGGCAAACATCATCAGTTCTGTGTGGAACTTCTAGTTAACCACAAATCATACAAAAAGAGGGCAGGAAGGGACCCTCAAACACTTATTTATTCTTTCCCCTTCTGTCCAGGCAGGATTTACTATAGTCTCTAATCTGCTCTTAAAATATTCCATTGACAGATGCCTAACCACCTTCTTTAATGATTTCTGCCAATGTTTAACTATTAATTAGAAAGCAATTCTTATTTCCTTACAACTCTTCTTTGCTTAGGTATCAGCCTCATAGCCTATTAGTACTAGAGACTGAGTACAACTGACCATCATCCTCTTTAATTCCCATTCTTGGATTTGAATAATGCTATCATCACTCCTCAATTTCCTCTTTTCCGTGATAAATAAACCCTTTCCATACAAGTTATAGTATATAAAACTCTTATTGTTGTTGCTCACCTATTATTAACTTGTTACACAATCTCCACATTAGTTTAGAGCCCAAATCTAGTCTAAGTACTCCAACAAAGGACTTAGCAATGTTCAGTAGAGCAGAATTTGCCTTACATGTTATACTCTTAACATTTTTTTCTTAATTGTCAACATATATGTATGTCTGAATTATAGCCCATACATTTAAGAAAACAATGTCATACAGGTATGTAGCATAAAATTTATGAGTTCAAATTTGCTTAAAAAGGGTTTGAAGTTTATTCGAGGGTTTAATTTGTCTTGTAGTTCCAGACCTTTACACGAGAGTTTGACTTTATTCCCTAGTAATATAGTGAAAAATTAATCCATGAGATGCAATTTGTGAAGAGTGAAAATCTGTCAAAGTAATTGAACCAATAATTTTCTCAGAACAATGTGCATCTTGCAGGATAAGACAGTGCTATTTTCATTTTAGAACTGCATGGTCATTAATTCTGAAGTGTCAATTTAACTTAAATGGTGGAATTATCTTGCTTTTCCTTGCCTTCAGAAAAGTGTTAGAAAATCAAATAGACTGTAGGAAGAGATGTTTCAGTCACTGTGAAATGTTATATTTATTTTTATCAAGTCTAGGCTTATAAGACTATACAGTGACTCTTAATTCCCTCTTTGCCCTTTTATTTATTTATTTATAAACATTTGATATTCTTCCTCTTGCTAAAAGTAGGCACAAGGCTAATTACATAAAATTTTAGAGCATTGAGCACATACTGTATGACAGCATATGAAAGGATTACAGTCAGATAAGGGGTAGATTGTAAATAAGGTACATTTGATATAATGGCTAAAATAGGTATGAGTGGGGTACATTAGGTAGTAATAAAATGTGGGTTAACTGGATGTGGCAAATACATGTACATTATCAAATAGGAAGTTAGTAAGTTGATGAGCTTGAAAACTTTTATTATAAAATCTTTTTTGGTCTAAGAATAAATATGTGAAATTGTGTTTTTAATATTATAGCTCATGCAATTCATTTGTTTTGTTTATTTGCATGAGATCTTTGCTACATTCTTTTTTATTAGATCAAGCAGGCCAAAATAAATGTGCAATATAGATCAAGCATAGAAACCAATGTTGTATCTTTAAGAAGCATGTACAGTATATATATCTTCATGTATATCTTGGAACTTTCTTGTTAATGTGATATTTTTTTTATGTGTAACTTTTAGATTAGGTTACCAAAGGATTCTGTGACTGGGCAGTTAAAGCCAGTTCTGGTTTTATCACATAATGTACCTGGAAATTTAAGCCTGGATTCACCATTCTATCACAGAATGGTGAATCCAGTGAAAATGGGGGGGTGGGCCTGCGAAAGCCGACAGCCATCGCACCACCGTGGTGTTATCGCTGCTGGCTTTCGCACCCAATAGTGCCATTGTGAAAGGTAATGCTATTGGGCAAGCTACTGGCAATGATAATGTGTCTTACCTTATCACTGCCAGCGAAGACATCGCGGAGTCTGCCCCAAAGCCGCCCCGACTCCTCCCCTCACCGCCCCGACTCCACCACTAGCACGCGATAAGCCTTAGAAATGACCCCAGTTCTGATTTTCCTAAGAAAGTAGGATTGAATATCCATGCATGGATTTTTTAACACACTAGCATAGTTAGTTGATGACACTGAAAAGAACTAACTGGCCCATCCATTCTGCCCAATTAATCTTGCCAACACTGCCAAGAATATATTCCAATGCCAGTGATACAGCATGACCATTTATAGGATATCAGTCTTTATTCAGGACAGATTTTATCTTCCTCATTTGTGCTTTATACTCGTGGGTAGATGATATTGTTTAGTCTTACCTCCAGCATCATTCCCTTTCCATGTCTAATGGCAATAAGCTAAATAGCAACCAATACTTTTATTTATTTCACAATTTATATTCCACCTATTATCGGACTTCCGCTCTAAGCGGATTACAAAATAAATATAACAATGATATAAAACATACTAATTATTAGAGGTGTGTGAATCGTGTGATCGATCGTCTTAACGATCGATTTTGGCTGGAGGGGGAGGGAAATCTTATATTCGTGTTTTGTTTTGTTTTGTTTTTTAAATCGTTAAAAATCGTAAATCGGGGAGGGCGGGAAAACCGGCACACCAAAAAAACCCTAAAACCCACCCCGAACCTTTAAAACAATCCCCCACCCTCCCGAAACACCCCCAAATGTTTTAAATTATCTGGGGTCCAGTGGGGGGGTCCCGACGCGATCTCCCTCTCTCTCTGGCCACGGCTGCGTTGAGAAATGGCGCCGGTGGCCCTTTGCCCTTATCATGTGACAGGGCAAAGGTAGCGCTGGCGCCATTTTGGTTCCTGGCTCCCGACGTCACGCGTGCAGGAGATCGCCCCCGGACCCCCGCTGGACCCCCAGGGACTTTTGGCCAGCTTGGGGGGGCTTCCTGACCCCCACAAGACTTGCCAAAAGTCCAGCGGGGGTCCGGGAGCGACCTCCTGCACGCGGGCCGTATTGCCAATCTTCAAAATGGCGCCGGCGCTACCTTTGCCCTCACTATGTCATACGGGCGACGGTAGAAGGTTTCATATATAGTGTAGGTGTCCCCGCACCAATGTATTGTTGGTTATAATCATCAACTTCCTACCACCTCCGGAAACAATTTAAAAAAAAAATTTTTTGTTGTAATATATTAGCATTAAAGTCCCAATGATTTCAATGATATCCGTGGTATAATAGATGTTAACTTGTTTGCAGAAAAGGACAAAAATGATTTTCAAAAGAAATGTTCAATTTAAAGCGGGTGCCTTGCGACTTCCTGAATCTGTTGGTTTCTTTGGTTAATAAAATGAAATCCCGACACAAACACGTTCGTGTTTCAGACATGCGTCTTTCTTCAGGGAGTCTCACGTTGGAAATTACCAACCTTACAGGATTCTTGCCTCGCTGGAAAATTTTACTTTGCATCAGATGGCCGTAGTTACTTCCTTTTCAATGCGTAATGCCTGCTGTTCTCCGCTCCATACCATCCATTGGTATGGAGCGGAGAATAGCAGGCATTACTTTTGAAGATCATTTTTGTCCTTTTCTGCAAACAAGTTAACATCTATTATACCATGGATGTCATTGAAATCATTGGGACTTTAATGCTAATATATTACAACAAAAAAATGTTTTAAAAAAATTGTTTCCGGAGGTGGTAGGAGGTTGATGATTATAACCAACAATACATTGGTGCGGGGATACCTACACTGTATATGAAACCTTCTACTCTTCTTTAAAAAATTTGTCTTCAGGTTTTTTTCAATCATTTTGAAAATCAATAGATCCACAGGGTGTAGGTATATGAAGTACATATTGTATATAAAAAACTTATATATAAAAAATTTGTTCCCAATCACGTGTATATATACCTCCTTTAATTGTGGATACCCTCCTATATATCAGAATCTCCCCCTCCCCACCCCTATATATCAGAATCTCCCCCTCCCCACCCCCCCACCCCCGTTTAGATAACCTCTTTCATGTATCACACTTTTATAATTTTACTTTTATAATTTTACTTATATAATCTAATCTGTTATTTGTATGCTCTGAATGTTCCTTATTTAATTATCTAATTACGCAAAAATTGTAAAGCCTGTTGCTCAGTTCTGTTATATGTAAACCGACGAGATGTTCCCAACGTTCGTCGGTATATAAAAGTTACTAAATAAATAAATAAATAAATAAGTAACAATTGAAGTTATACAAAGAAAATTTCTTGAGTAATTTATTTGTAAAAATATTCTTCACACAGCGAAAGAGCAGTCTTTCTGCTTTTGATTAGTTTTGGATTTCAGTGGATTGCTGTTCTTAGTGGTGGTCACTTTGAGATTTTGCTATCCTAAAGTTAGCCAAATAAAATAGCCGGCATGTTTATCCTGCTAACTAGTCAAGCCACTCGATGGCTGAATATTGCCCCATAGTTTACAGGCAGACCCTGTTATGTGAGCACCTTCATAACTACTTGAATTTCTAGTTTTTACTACACTTTCAGCCTACCAGATGGGCTCAGCTGCTTGTTAATGCTATTATCAAATCTTGCTGCACCAACCTAGCTGTTTGGTTGACTATATTTCCATTATGGCTTATGGGCCAAAACAATTGCTTGCAAAAACTTTTTTTTTTTGCAATTTTTTTTTTTTTGCAATTTTTTTTTTGCAATTGCTTGCAAAAACTTTAAATTAAATATTCATGGAATTAAGGCTGCAAAAATACTTTTCTATTTTTAAGAAAGGATTAAAGACATGGCTTTTTAAACTGTTTTATGAGACTATTGTTTAAAATAAGGCAGTTATTTACACTGGCTGGTTTGACATTTTGGAAACTGGACTATAGAGTGAGGCCTACTTTTTATTTTTATTTTTATGTTATCTTGTTTTATTTTATTTTAACTTTTTATCATAATTTGAATTAATTTTTTACCTCTGATTTCATAATGTTTTTGACCTTTGCACTTTTTGTTTTTTTTATTGATGTTAATTATTTGTAGCACCTGATTTTATGTAACTTGCCATTATGTTATTATTATTTTAGCTTGTAAACCATGGTGATTGACTCCAGAACAGCGATATATAAACATAGTAAATACATAGTAAATCTCTCAAACAACAAATTTCCAAGAAAACTGTTAATGAATACGGAGGAAAAGATCTAATAAAAGGGTTCCATGTTAACATTGAAAGCTCACAAACTTTATATACTCATTGCTCAAAAAACCTCCAAAATCCAAATCCAAAATTTTTTTATATTTGAAAATAAAAGCAAAATAGTAATAAAGGAAAAATAAATATTTGCTTGAAATGGCTTTGTAGGACATAGCCACTGCAAAGATGAGTTCTGATGCAGTTTGAAAGTGGCATGCAGGCCACGTTGGCTTATATTGTATAAACAGCGAGTCCCTGAAAATGTAGGTAGTGTTTGCCTGTGTTAGCAGGTGCCTGGATTTTACAGTCAGCATATGCATTGGAAAGCTACATCCTACATTCTTTATATGATAAAGGAAAATCTTATTACATACTTTTGAAAATTAAAAAGTTCGTATCAATTTGCAAGCCACTCCACAACCCCACCCCCCAAGGATGAGCCATTTCACTTCCCTCCTGCCTTTTACATTTGCATATACTTTTCTATCCACAACACCATACATAAGCTGCATTGGTACACTCTTCCTTGGTGCACTCTACCTTTATATCATACAAAACTAAAAAATCTTTTGTTCATAAATAAATGCATTCTTTAACATGTGACATGCATTACACAAATCATCAGGTATACCAGGCAACCGCTTGTCTGATATTGGTTGTATTACATCAACTTATTGTTATATCATACACTGTCAGGTTTAGGCATAGATTTCAAAATATATGATATACAGCTACTCATTCCCTCTACTTCATCCTGGGCACTCACCTTTTCATTAATCACCATATACATGGATACAATAAAAACTTGGCTCACACATAATAGACTAAAATTTAATGATGCAAAAACAGAGCTAATTTACATATCAACCATTCCAAACTCTTCATGTTCACCACTGTCACACTATACATTTAACTCACACTCCATTCCAATTGTTATACAAGCACGTAACTTAGGTGTTATTATGGACTCAAAACTATCAATGACAGAAAATATATCAAAATTAACAAAAACCTCATTCTACAAGCACTTATCCTATCAGGATTAGCCTATTGTAATTCCCTAAATAATGGCCTTCCAGATTCAACCTCCGTCCACTTCAAATTATCCAAAATTCTGCTGCTCAACTTCTAATTGGTTCCAAACTTAAAGATCACATAACCCCTGTTTTGCTAAATCTTCACTGGTTATCCATCAAACAACGAATCCACTATAAAATCTTTAATATTCAATTTAATCAATAACCCATCGGCTATCTGGATATGTACAACCCTTCATTTATATCAACCCTGACGTCACGGTCATTATATAAAAACCTCCTTGAGGTTCCAACAGTTAAAATTGTAAGACTTAAAATGACCAGGAAATGTGCTTTTTCAGTGGCATGTCCTCTACTTTGGAATTCCTTCCCACCCTCTCTTAGAACTATATCCAATCCAAAGGAATTTAAAAACATATCTCTGTTTCATCGCTTTCAATCTAACTTATACAGACTAATATCACCATCTCACCTATGCAATTTCTCTTCTGTATTATGTTGTGTTTTATTTGACCAGTTTTACATTAATTTTATTTAAATGTATTTTATTTTTGATTGCCTATGTTTTTATCTTCTGAATTACGTATGTGTTATTCAGTTTGTAAACCGCTTAGACCTTACTATGTATAAGCGGTATATATAAAACTTTTAAATAAATAAATAGAATAAATAAATAAATCAATACTCCATACTACATTCTCTACTAGTCTTCTTTTCTGATTGTATGAACTGAGCCTTTAGGTCAAACAGCTTCAGATCACACTAACAGAGGGAGGATAATTGAAGGATTGGAACTAAGTTGTGAATAAGGTTTGAATATCTACTGCCTCAGCAAGAATCAGCAAATCTGCAGTAAAATTTGAGCTTATTTGCCAGATTTGGGGAATATATGGTATGCAAAGTCATGGATGATTTGGATGAAATGGCAAATATGCTTGCATTTTGGATTGTGCTTAGTGGCTGTGCGCCTCATGTCCATTTTTCTACTGCATGGATTCCTAAAAGTAAATTTTCAAAAGGTGCACACATAAAAAATAATACATGCACACATAAAATAGCATATATGTGAGCTTATGCTACTTTAAGAAATGTAACATATATGTTTAAATTATAGAGTTGTGCATCGGGTATAATTTTCGTTTCATGCTTTGTTTCAGCCCGCCGCGGGAAATTTTGTTTTCCCACGGTTCGGACCTTAGTAGTACTAACAGTAAAATGTTAGTACTCACTAACGGGAGTTAGTACGCGCTAACCCAAAAAATGATTTTTTTTCCAAAATTTCGGAAAAACACATAGTTTTTCGGGTCCTCCGAACCATGCCAAATTAGACAATTTCATTGAAATTATCTAATTTGGCAAAAATGAATGCACATCCCTAGTAAATTAGTGTCAGAGAGTAAATATGCATGTGTAAAACAGGGGCAGGCCAGGGGCATACTAGTGAGGGGCCCACATTTATGTGAATAAATTGCTATTTTACAACCTGCCACAGTTACACCTGTAAGTCTTTTACTTGCATATATTTACACCTGGTCATTATCTGTTGTGATTGTAAACATCTTAAAAGTGAAAAAATGACTGGGTGGGAGGTCTGGGTGAAATGGGGAAACTTCAGGCTGAAAAGCTAGGATGGTTTTCATGAGCCGCAGATGGACTGGATAAACTAGAAGACTCATTTTTAAAACAGGCTATTTCATTACTGCATACATGTTAGAAAATCCTCTGATTTACCTGTATAAAAGCCAATTTACAGAGAGTAAATATATGTAAATAATGCAAGTAAAATCTCCTCACGTATCCCTTTAAAATTGGAAGTACAAATACATGGTTATATCATTTGTACAGACTTATCCAGCTAAATTATAACTTATCCGGCTATGTAGCACCTTGCCTCTACTTAGGTGGACAAATTTGAACTTATCTAGATAAACAGTGCTATTATGGTTTTGCTTTCTGTGCAGCTTCACTGGGCCCTGATCCTGTCTGCTTTGACACCTTCTCACCAGCAAAGCCTCCAAAGAGCTCTGTTCCTAGCTACCCAAGTCATCTCACTGACCACCTGATTCAGCCTGTGGTGCATCCTCCTCTCCACGAGGGGTCCTCAGCAAGCTTCACCTTCAGCCTTGCCAAGCTCCGCCTCACTGCTTGTAACATACCCAAGCTCCAGCCCCATTTAATCCTACCTTGGCAGAACCTAGATGTCTCTTCATGGAGTCACCATGACCTGGCTGCTCTTATCTGCTCCATGCCTTGTGGCCTCCGGGCCTTCTTGTATCTTGCTCTTTGTCTTACAGTCTATCTAGACCTTACCTTGCCTTGTAATCTCCTGGCTATCTGTCTCCTTGTACCTTGCATTTCAAGCTTTACTTTGCCTTGTGGCCACTAGGTCTTCTATCTCCTTGGACCTTGCTCTGTGGCTTACTCAGGCCTTACCTTGCCTTGTGGCCTCCAGGCCTGCTGTCTCCTTGTACCTTGCTCTGTGGCCCACTCAGGCCTTATTTTGCCTTATGGCTTCCAGGTCTGCTCTTACATTATACCTAGCTCTCTGGTCTATTCAGGCTTTACCTTGTCTAGTGGTCTCCAAGCTTTATGCTTAGCGGCCTATGGGCCTTCTTTATTGCTGCTTCATGCCTCAGTGTTCTTTGTGCTGTGTTGTCTTCTCTAGTCCTTGTATGGTCCTGTCCTAATCTGTCTTTTCTAGCCCTGCCCTTGTCTGGTCTTGTCTTCCCTGCCCAGTCCAGTTCCTAGTATCAATTTCCTATCTTGCTATTGTCTTCCTTACCCCAGTCTCTATCTAGTTCCAGTCTCTGCTCAGTATAATGCCCAAGCCTGTGTTCGCATCCAGACTCAGTCCCTACTCAGTATCCTGTCCAAACTTGTATCTGTATCCTGCCCAGTCTTGTCCAGCCTGTTGTAGTTTACAGCTCCCTGCCTATTCCATACCCAGACCTCTGCTACTAGTCTGTCTCTGCCTACAATATACAGCCTGTGCCAGACCTCATTTCTAACTTGTGCCTACCCTGCCCTGTCCAGCCTATCCAGCCTTGTCCCGCTAAGCCCTACTGGTCCCCAGAACCCAAGGTCTCAACTTGTGAGGGAGGGGGCTGGCTAGGCAGAAGACCAGCCCAGTTTATAGCTGTGACCAGTCATAATGTTCTGCCTCTAAAGCCAAGCCCTACTGACCCCCAGAACCCAAGGGCTCAACCTGTGAGGGAGAGGGCTGGCTAGGCATAATATCAGCCCTTGTCTAGCTCTGCAACCCTGTACCATTCCTGTGGGGGTATATCCTAACCACAGCCAGGTATCCCATGACAAGTACTTTCTTTTTTACTTATCCAGCTAGCTTACATAACTGGATAAGTCCAAAAAGCACTACTTAGATGGGCAAGTAGAGCTTTTTGTTCTTATCCAGCTATGTGCCAGTACTTAGCCAGAAAAATCAGAACTTATCCGGATAAGTGCTGATACTTTACAGAAAAGTCTGAACTTCCATGGCTCATGGTTTTTACATAAGCAAGCATTTGGTTGAGCAAATATACTTATATTTTATAACTTACTCATATTGTATCCACGAAGATCATAAAAAAATGTAGCAACTTTGCATTCACCCAAATACATGCATAAATGGGTACATGCAAACATTTTTGAAAGTTATCCTCTTTTTGAATGGGAAAGAAGAGGAAAGGCACCATAGGCATTGTCCCAGCCAGTGTAGGAGCTCATCCTTCAAACATACAAATAAGGTTAAACTTTTATTTTTCCAGCAATTTGCAATCAGGGAATTGGGAACTGGTTGGGTTGCCCTCTGCCCACTCAGATACATTGTTCAGCCCTGATTTTAGGCCTCAGGCATGTTTGGAAGGAAAGAGGTTTACAGTTCTGGTGGGGTAGAACTCTGTATCTGGGATGGTTAAAAGTCCACTGGCTCAGACTGTTCCCAGTTCTGTCAGTGACAAGAATTTGGTTCCAGAAGCTGTTTCTTAAATGACCGCTTCCTATCCTGGTTAAATTCTCCCTCTTACTCTGGAGACTTTGTAGACAGCTATGAGTAGCATGGAGAAGTCCCTTACTGTTAGGATTGATAAAGTTATGGAATCTTTGAACAGTTACATGTTATGCTCAGGTTTGTGAACCCTTGCGCTGATGGGAGGATGGTATACCTTAGGAGGAAGATCCGTAGGTTCTCCCATCAGGTGGCGAGACAAGAACAGAAGACGTGACCGGCTGACCCTCGGCACTGGAGACTGAGGCGACTGTGGAAGCAGACGAAGGGTCATGATGTCTAGGAAAGGAACTGTGTCTTTGCCACTGGAAGCCTGCGGTCTCCCCAGGAGAAGCCCATAGGGACCCAGACCGCTGGGACTTAGGTGGACCTTTGAGAGGTCAAGGAGTCGAGCGTTCGGTGCAAGGCCTAACTGGAGCTTCACACCTGGAAGCCCGCGGTCCCCCCGGGAGGAGCCCATAGGGACCTGGGCCGCTGGGACTTAGGTGGGCCCTTGGAGACGATGGTCAAGAAGAAGTCCAAGGTCAAGCGCCAGAGGGTTGTCGCTTACCAGTCCGAGGTCACACACCAAGGGATCGTCGCTTGCCAGTCTGAAGTCACACACCAGGAATCACCGCTTGCCAGTCCGAAGTCACACACCAGGAATCACCACTAGCCAATCCGAAGCCAGGAACCAGGAACACCAAGACGAGACAGGAACCAGGAACAAGGATCCAAAGCGCAAGAAAACTCTACGAAGCAAGCAGACTTAAACAGCGCTACAAGAGACGTTGCCAAGTTGAGGAATGAGCAGAGGAAGTCTCCTTTTATACTTCCTCTGCTCTGGCTCATAGGGAACAGCTGTAGAAGGTTAAAGTGATTAGGTCCCTTTAATTCTAATGAGGAGGTGCGGCCTCGCGCCTAAAGATGGCGACGGCCATCTTTGATTTCCTCCGCGGAGGAAAGGCTGCAGGGACACCACGAGGAGGGAGCAGGGGCGGCTCCCCACCCGGCGGTCAGACCGGGGACCCACGCCGAAGCGACGGGCACCGGCCCAGCAGTTATGTCAGGAGCTGCCGCGGCGGGTCGCCGCCGCGGTGAGGTAGGAGACCACGGTCGTGGCCGTCCACGGCCACGGAACACAACATTACAGCTATAAGTTGGTAATAATTCACAATAATTTCTAGATATGCAAAGTAAGATGGTAATTTTGAAAGAACAAATTTTAACAGTATATAATTCCTCTTTGGCTTTGATATTTACACAATAACATTTTACATTATAAACTGTAAAATAGGGGAAATCATTCCAGGAGGTTTAATCTGCATTTTACCAATTTTCCTTTTCTTTCTTCAATATCTCCTAAAGATATGTTAATGAAATTTTACTTAGAGCTACTTAAGATTTCTCCTGTTAAGATTCCAAAAATAATTAAAGCCTAATATCTTCCATTTAGGGATTCTGGGTTATCTATTTCTGCTCCTATAACTGCCACTAATTTGACAGTTGTAGGTACTGATTCCCTAACTTCCATTTGTGAGACTCAAGGGGGAGTTATCCCCCGCATGACTTGTTCTGAAATGGCCAACATAATAGGCATCATCGTGAATGCTACATGCATGTTAAAAAAAATGTAATCCATTAATTCTTGTCTCTTACCACAATCACAGACCAGATAAATAGAACAAACCTTGGCATCATGCTGCAGCTATAAATGTTACTAGCCAGATATCAGAAATGACATCTTTAAATGCACAAAAGCACAGGAATATCTCAACCTTTCTCTAAAAAAAACTTTACAAGACCATTTTAAACTAAGGAATACAATCCTAATTCCTTGATAAGACCAACAGGGGAAACAGTAGTTATCCAAAATTGTTCTCACAATTTTAATCGACCAACTTGATCACCTCCTCATGGCAGATCTCTGACCCATTCTATAACTCTCCATTTTAGATCTTCAAATTTGTGAGCATTGTATATGCAGTGTTTGACCAATGGGGCTTGCAATTTCTGTGTGGCCAAACTGTGATGAACATAAGAACATAAGAACATAAGAAAATGCCATACTGGGTCAGACCAAGGGTCCATCAAGCCCAGCATCCTGTTTCCAACAATGGCCAATCCAGGCCATAAGAACCTGGCAAGTACCCAAAAACTAAGTCTATTCCATGTAACCATTGCTAATGGCAGTGGCTATTCTCTAAGTGAACTTAATAGCAGGTAATGGACTTCTCCTCCAAGAACTTATCCAATCCTTTTTTAAACACAGCTATACTAACTGCACTAACCACATTCTCTGGCAACAAATTCCAGAGTTTAATTGTGCGTTGAGTAAAAAAGAACTTTCTCCGATTAGTTTTAAATGTGCCCCATGCTAACTTCATGGAGTGCCCCCTAGTCTTTCTACTATCCGAAAGAGTAAATAACCGATGTTCAATCAAACGTGTAAAATTTTTCATTTTGTCTTGCCTACTTATTTTTTGACTACTAAAAAATATCCACGGACAGATGAAACACCATACATTTGTGTTACCATATCTTATATAAGTTGAAAACTTTTTACCCCAAAAATTGATTCTTAAAATCGCGGTCGTCTTATCCATGGGTCAATCCACATTAATGCGGGTATCATAATTTAAGATGTATGATTGAATCATTCGCACACTTCTGCTCCTCCCAATCCCTTAACTCACCCGCAGCTATGAGGACAAAGACGGCACTTGTACTTGTGCAGGCATGTCCTACCCCCTCCCAAGCCAGGGTCTGATTGGTGCACTTAGAACCACGTGGTTCAAAGTGCACCACTGGGACCCTGCAGGGGAGGAGGGAGGACATGCCTGTGTGACCGCAAGTTTATCATCATCCTCATAGCAGCAGGGGATCTGGAGGAGTTTTAGGGAGAGAAGCTGTCCTACCACTACCATGGTACACCACGGGGGAGGAGGAAAGACATTTCTGAGCAAATGCAAGTGCCATCGTTGTCCAGATAGCAGCGGGTGAGTTAAGGAATTGGGAGGGAGGGAGGATTCAAACCAGAGGGGCAGCCATGGGGGAAGAAGGGAAGGATTCAAACAGAATTGGCAGCCATGGAGGAGGGAAGGAAGGATTCAAACTCGGAAGGCAGCTATGGGGAGAGGGAGAAAAGGATTTTGACAGTGGGGACAGCCATGGGGAAGAACATAAGATCTGCCATAATGGGTCAGACCAAGGGTCCATCAAGCCCAGTATCCTGTTTCCAACAGTGGCCAATCCAAGTCACAAGTACCTAGCAAGTACCCAAACATTAGATAAATCACAAGCTACTGTTGCTTATTAATTACCATAATAGCAGTTTATGGATTTTTCCTCTAGGAACTTATCCAAACCTTTTTTAAACCCAGTTATACTAAAGGCCGGATATTCAAAATGTGTAGGCTGCGTGCACATGTTATAAAATCTACCCCTAACTGCTGTAACCACATCCTTTGGCAATTAATCCCAGAGCTTAACTATGTGCTGAGTGAAAAAGAATGTTCTTTGATGTGATTTAAATGAGCTATTTGCTAACTTCATGGCATTCATCCTGGTCCTTCTATTATCTGAGAGAGCAAATAACCAATTTACATTAACTTGTTCATGTCCTTTCATTATTTTGTAGACTTCTATCATATCCGCACTCAGCCACCTATTCTCCAAATTGAACAGCCCTAATTTATTTAGGCTTTCCTCATAGGGCAGCTATTCCATGCCCCTTATCATTTTGGTTGCCCTTCTCTGCACTTTCTCCAGTGCAGCTTTATCCTTTTTTAGATGCAGTGACAAGAATTGCACACAGTATTCAAGGTGCAATCTCATCATAGAGCGAAACAGAGGCATTATGACTCCTCTGTTTTATTTTCCATTCCCTTCCTAATAATTCCTAACACTCTGTTTGCTCTTTTGATTGCCCCAGCACACTGATGATTTCAATGTATTATCCACTATAATGCCTAGACCTCTTTCCTGGGTAGTAATTCCTAAGATAGAACCTAACATTGTGTAACTAAAGCAAGGGTTATTTTTCCCTATATGCATCACTTTGCACTTGTCCACATTAAATTTCATCTGCCATTTGGAAGCCCAATCTTCCTGCCTCTCAAGGTTCTCTTGCAATTCATCATAATCCACTTGAGATTTAACTACTCTACATAATTTTGTGTCATCCACAAATTTGATCACCTCACTCATCGTATCCCTTTCCAGATCATTTATAAATATATTTAGAAGCACCGATTCAAGTACAGATCCCTGAGGTACTTCACTGTTTACCTTTGTTTCACTTTGAAAATAGACCATTTACTCCTATTCTCTGTTTCCTGTCTTTTAACCAGCTTGCAATCCACAAAAGGACATCACTTTCTATCCCATGACTTTTTAGTTTTCTTAGAAGCCTCTCATGTGGGACTTTGTTGAACGTCTTCTGAAAATCCAAATACACCACATCTGCTGGTTCACCTTTGTCCACATGTTTATTCACCCCTTCAAAAACATGTAGGAGATTTGTGAGGCAATCATTTCTTTGGGTAAATCCATGCTGATTGTGTCCCATGAATGATGTCTATCTAAATAATTTGTGATTTTATTCTTTATAACAGTTTCCATTATTTTTTCTGGCACTGAAGTCAGGTGCATCGGTCTATAGTTTCCCGGATCACACTTGGAGCACCTTTTAAATATTGGGTTATATTGGCCATCTTTAGGTACAAAAGAATGCCACTTTCTTATAGAGTTCACTGGGGGAAGGAAGGGGAGTATCACTGGAGTTTGAAGCACAGTGCTAGTGATTTTTTCCTCTCTGTCTGAGTGTCTGAAGCACAGTGAGGTTAGCACACTGACAGACTGAAGTAAAGAGGAGTCTCAGTCTTGCCAGGCTACCAGCTTTCAAGTTCTTGATTCTGTTTAATTTTAATATTTTCTAACAGGTTTTTTTGTAGACTGGTACTGTGTTACAGTATAAATATTAAATTCCTTTGTGATGACAAAATTGCCAGTAGGCTTCAAATTCTTTAATGCCACTGAGAGGAACAACAGAGATGAGAATGGCTGGAATAGAGGATTTGCTGCAGAGTCAGCCCCGCCTAGCACTAGAGTAGAAGTGAGAAAAATGAGAGCCCTGCCCCTAAATTGAAAAGAAACTACTTTAGTCACAAAATGGCAAGGAAAAATAAGGTCAGGGCAATAGACAATGAAGGCTTTTGGGGTATCCATTGCTTTGCACACTTGTTGCACCTGCAAGTGAGGTATGCCCTGGCTAGGGGCCAAAGGACCACAGGAATCTATTCCTAAAGGATATGAAAGAGAGGTGCAGAAAAATAGCAGGGCATTTTCACAAAAGCATGAAAGTAGGCATCTTCTATGTCAGAAGCAGAAA
This sequence comes from Rhinatrema bivittatum, assembly GCF_901001135.1. Classification (NCBI taxonomy): domain Eukaryota; kingdom Metazoa; phylum Chordata; class Amphibia; order Gymnophiona; family Rhinatrematidae; genus Rhinatrema; species Rhinatrema bivittatum. The sequence goes on from NC_042616.1 coordinate 695,969,214, forward strand.
TAATTTGGAATGCCTCATAAGCATATGATTCAAGATGTTGGCAGCCAGTGGAACAGCAGGCACCCCTTCATTATTTGTCTCTGCAAATAGAGCTAGGTGTGGATTTCCTCCTTGGGGCATCATGATTGGGTAGTGATGAAGCAACTGATAGAAACCTAAAGCTGTTAAAGGATTCCATATAGGATCTGAGCTCCAGAAACACCACTCTGGGTGGGGTCATCCCTATGGTAAATATTCTGGAGGAAAAATTAGAGGGGTAGATATTCAAAGCCAACAAAGTAAGTAACTTAGCCTATTAGAAATAATCTGGCTAAATTATGATGTATATTCAGGCTCATGGCAAAGCCGCTAAATATACGCATATATGTGCACACTTCGCCAGATAAGTCTACCAAGCTAAGTTTAGACCTGCTCTATGGGGCATCTAAACTTAGACACAAACTTATCCGGCTAACTCCAAATATCGGTAGTTAGCCATATAAGTTATACAGCTAACTTACTCCACCGCCGAGCCGTCCAGTACACACCCACGTTTTGTGAGTAACTTTTAACCATATAAGGGACTTATATGGCTAAGCAGTGGCCACTGAACATAGGCACACATTCAGCAGCCACTACTTAGCCACATAAGTCCCGCTTATCTGGCTAAATAGTGCTGAATGTGCTTTGAATATCTGGCCAGGAGTATTTCCTTGAACAAAAAGGAATGGAAGCAGAGGTGTTGAGTTTCTGGATTTCTTGCAGGAATAGGTGCAACAGACACTGAAATCTCTAACAGGAAACAGTATATATATGCTTACCACACTTTGTGATCCATTGGTGAAAAGGAGACTCACCCTCCAATCCCAACATCTCACATACCTGATGCTAGTAGATAAGAGTTGTGAACAGGAATGCCAGAAGCAGAAGCACAGTGGGGATGTATCACAGGAAAGAATGGCCATCTCAGAAAGTGGTATAAGCAGGAGCAGCATCCTCTCAGCTAGCACTTTCTCCCTCAACTCACTATGCCAAAGCCTGACAGAGGCCATAGCTAAAGCAGCTGGCAAGAGAGACCACAGAAAAGGAAACCACAGCAGACATTTCTGTGACACGCTAGCATTCAGGGTATTGAAGTGCTAAGCAAATGATTGCCTTAATGGAAACAAATCTGCTATCCTAAATATAAGGGGTACACTTGGCTTACACAAAATAGACAGTACCTGGCCTTAACCCATTATGTCCCAATTTTTTAAAGAGGCTGTCCTCTAAATAGGACACTGGGACATAATGGGTTAAATCTGGTCTTGAATTCCATGCACAGCCTCAGAGGACAGTTACGGCTGGGCAATAACCAGGTGTGGTGAACCCCACCTGCAGGGGTGACTCAGGACAGGAGAGTAGGAGCCATAGCAGAATCTCTGGTAAGGCTGGTAAGAGTCTCTGGATCTGGGTGGAAAGAGTCTCTGGTGCTGGGTACTGGCTGAGAGGTCTCTGGTGCTGGCTGGGAAGTCTCTGGTGCTGGCTGGAAAGAGTCTCTAGTGCTGGGTGCTGGCTGGGAAGTCTCTGGTGGTTGCTGGATAGAGTCTCTGGTGCTGGATGCTGGCTGAGAAGGAGTCTCTGATGCTGGCTGGAAAGAGTCTCTGGTGTTGGGTGCTGGCTGGGAAGTCTCTGGTGGTGGCTGGAAAGAGTCTCTGGTGCTGGGTGCTGGCTGGGAAGTCTCTGGTGGTTGCTGGATAGAGTCTCTGGTGTTGGATGCTGGCTGAGAAGGAGTCTCTGATGCTGGCTGGAAAGAGTCTCTGGTGCTGGGTGCTGGCTGGGAAGTCTCTGGTGGTGGCTGGAAAGAGTCTCTGGTGCTGGGTGCTGGCTGGGAAGTCTCTGATGGTGGCTGGAAAGAGTCTCTGGTGCTGGATGCTGGCTGAGAAGGAGTCTCTGATGCTGGCTGGAAAGAGTCTCTGGTGCTGGGTGCTGGCTGGGAAGTCTCTGGTGGTGGCTGGAAAGAGTCTCTGGTGCTGGGTGCTGGCTGGGAAGTCTCTGGTGGTGGCTGGAAAGAGTCTCTGGTGCTGGATGCTGGCTGGGAAGTCTCTGGTGGTGGCTGGAAAGAGTCTCTGGTGCTGTGTGCTTGCTGGGAAGTCTCTGGTGGTGGCTTGATAGAGTCTCTGGTGCTGAATGCTGGCTGAGAAAGAGTCTCTGATGCTGGCTGGAAAGAGTCTCTGGTGCTGGGTGCTGGCTGGGAAGTCTCTGGTGGTGGCTGGAAAGAGTCTCTGGTGCTGGGTGCTGGCTGGGAAGTCTCTGGTGGTGGCTGGAAAGAGTCTCTGGTGCTGGTTGCTGGCTGGGAAGTCTCTGGTGGTGGCTGGATAGAGTCTCTGGTGCTGGATGCTGGCTGAGAAGGAGTCTCTGATGCTGGGGGCTGGCTGAGGGGAGTCTCTGGAACAAGGTGCGTGGGGGTAAGGGAGAACTTCGAGAAACCCTGGAACAGCATGGGGGTATGCATGGATGTAAGTGCGGGTAAGCGTGGTTTGTACACAGGAACTGAGTGCAGGTATGGGTAGAATCAGGATAGCGTGCAGGTAAGCGTGAGACTGAATGTAGTTAAGTGTGAGCTGGATGAGAGAACCAGGGCGAGCAGGACAGATACAGACAGGACTAGACAAACCAAGACAAGACAAGACTACACTGAACAGGAACCACAAAGGCCCGAAGGCAGCGAGGCAAGGAAACAGGGGGAGTAGGACAGCAACAGGGAGGGAATCAGGAACAGAGGGGAACCACGAAGCAGGCAAGGCAGAAGGCTACAGGACAAGAAGAGCTGAGTCCCAAGGCCATGGAGCAGAACAGGAAAGCGAGAAGCCCGGAGGCGCACAAAATAGGAAACAGGAGGCTAAAGCAGGGAGCCCAAGGGAACTCGATGCTGAAGCACCGAGGCAATGGCTAGGCGAGGTTAAGCAGGGAGTTTGGGACATGGAGCAGATAGGTAGGACAGACTTGGCCAGCCAGGGGAGCTTGCTCATGGGGGGCCTCTGGTAGTGAGGAGGCTGCACAGCAGCCATAGTCATAACAGATGCCGGCCATTATACTGGCCTGTTTCACTTTATTTATTTATACAGTGCTAGAAGAAAGTTTGGGGTTTTTTTTATTTTTAGAAATCTTCTTTGGGATGTGAGTGTTCCTGATAATTCTGATAATTTCATGAAGGGAAATTTGTTTGGAAAATACAAGAAGGAAAACCTTTCACTATGCTGACCAATTTTATAAATGAAATGCACAAAGAACTCTGGATTATGAAGGATTATTTGGTCTTCAATATTGACCTTGGGGATTTCAAACATGTTTACCCACATAGAGATGTTTGAAAATTGCATTCCTTATGTTGTCCAATTACCATTATTGAGTCTGCATTTGATTTCTGTTAGTTTGTTCTCACTTTGATCATGCCTTTTGTGTGAAGACATTGTGCTTCTTTTTTTTTATTCTCTTTATAAATATTAAAATGCCAGTCCTGCCAGTACATTAACATTTAACACCAACCCCCGAGAAAGTGCCACATTTCCTAGGGCACAAGAGGCTTAGTAAATTTAGCAGGGCATTGTGAATAGGGTGATAAGGAAAGGACTAGTTTGACAGATGAAATTTGTCCACAGTGGTTCAGTCTTGTCCTCTCTTCAGGTTTAATTATTGCAACAAGGTTTATTTAGATTTACCTAAGAAGGCAATATATAACTGCACTAATACAAAATAATGCTGCTAAGAAGATTATTAATGGGTGGAGGAAGTGAGAGCATGTTACATCTCTGTTGGTTGACCTTCATTGGCTCCTGTGCTATAATCGCATATAATTCAAGGCTCAGCATCTATTTTATAGAAGGAATTAGTTGCTTCGTATATTCCCAGAAGGATTCTTAGATCCTCTCAAAAAGCTTTTCCTATACAGATTATTTTGTTTTCTAGATATTGTAGAAAACTATAGCCTTGGGTTATTTTAAAATTGCACAAGAAAGTTTTTATTTATTAGACTTTTGGCCCTTTTCTTCCCTAATGTTGAGCAGTTATTAAATCTAGTCTCTTTTAGTTCATGCACAGCCCCAGATAAAGCAGAAAAATGATGCAAGTCAGTAGGGACATTATACTGACCTGTTCCACTTTATTTTTTTATGCAGTGCTAAAAGAAAATGTTTTTTTATCTTTAGAAATCTTATTTGGGATGTGAGTGTTCCTGATAATTCTGCTGTTTTAGTGATTTCCTTCCATTCACTTCCAGCAGCCTTCCAACTCCAATATATTTACTTCTCCTCCTCCATGGAGTAGGTTTGGCAGGGGCTAAAAGAACTTGCACATGAAGGTGTACATAAATATCTAAGGGTAAATGAAGGTGCACAAATTCAGCACAAGTTACTGATGGAAAAAATCAATAAAGAATACTATAAGAGATTGAAATTGAGTTTGAAAAGCACTTTAACACCACAAAATAAAATACATGCTTTCAATCAACTTACAATTCCCACACTCTCCTGCAGTTTTAGAATAGTAGACTGGACAGAGAAAAACTGTTGGATGTAAGAAAAAAACTTTTCCATGCCCATCAAGTAATCTGTAGGAATCAGTATGTGCTGAGATAATACATTCCAAGAGCTGAAGGCGGTATGTGCCTTATAGAAATAGAATATACCTATTAAACTGCTTTTTTAAGCTTTCAAGCATCAACAGATCCTAGTACTCAAATAGAGCCGATATACAAAAGTAAACGGTCAAAATAGGTTTCCATACTTACACTCGAATGATTGTTTTAGCAAGTGAAAGGAATGAGTGAGAATCTACCAGCAGATGAGGGGAAAAGGCAATTAAATTTACAAAATAAAAGAAAAAACTCTTTAAAGAATCTAACCAGTAAACAATGGAAAACCAATCCGCAAAAGCATAAAAATAGTGGGGAATACAGAGAGTTGCTTCAAAAACCCCACATGGACCAAAGCCTGACTTAGAGATGCTAAGAAGAGGAAAGCTTAAACCTAAAGATAAGAGATTGAAAACTGCAGCACAGGATAATGAGTTACAGACAGAGTAAAACATATTATAAGAGATAAATGAAGTTTTGTAAAGCAGAACTCGAAATGGCTACACACTTCATCGCTGGATGTCAAGTGCTGATGTTAGAAGAACTAAATACAGTTTTCTTGTTTTTTCATTTTTCTCTTTGATCGAGTATTCTAACTGGGATAGATACAATGGGGTAGATTTTATAATTTAGCGCGAACGCATACTTTTGTTCGCGCACCAGGCACGAACAAGAGTATGCGGGATTTCAATAGATACGCGCGTATCCATTAAAATCCGGGATCGGCGCGCGCAAGGCTGCCAATTTTGGGCAGCCTGCGCGCGCCGAGCCGCACAGCCTGCCTCCGTTCCCTCCCTTCCCCTACCTAACCCACCCCCCCGGCCCTATCTAAACCCCCCTACATTTAATGCCGGATTTACGCCTGCCAGAGGCAGATGTAAATCTGCGCGCGCCAGCGGGCTGCTGGCGTGCCATCACCTGACCCGGGGGCTGTTCCCGGAGGGCACGGGCACGTCCCCGGAACACCCCCGGGCCGAAACCATGCCCGCGGCGCCGCCCCTGAAACGTCGCGTCACCCGTGCCTCACCCCCAAAACGCTGTGTCACAACCGCCACGCCCCCACCACGCCCCCGCCACGCCCCGTCACACCTTTCTATGCAAGCCCCGGGACTTACGCGCATCCCGGGGCTTGCGCGCGCCGCTGAGCCTATGCAAAATAGGCTCGGCGCGTGCAGGGGGGGTTTGGGGTAGGTTTTCGGGGGGTATGTGCGTATCCTACACGCGTACCCCTTTGAAAATGTACCCCAGTATTTCTTCAATACATATACTTAGTATATAAGAATACAAAAACATAAGAAGTTGCCATACTGGTTCAGACCAAGGATCCATCAAGCCCAGCATCCTGTTTCTAACAATGGCCAAACCAGGATACAAGTAATTGGCAAGTACCCAAACATTAAATAGATCCCATGCTACTAATGCCGGTAATAAGAAGTGGCTATTCCCTAAGTTAACTTTACTAATAGCAATTTATGGACATCTCCAGAAACTTGTCCAAACCTTTTTCAAACCCAGCTAACTGCATGTAAAGAAGATGGACCCTTGAGCCGAGATGAGGTTGTTGCTACCGTCAGGGGAAGGCCCCTGTCGGTCCTCATTATCGGGAGGCAGTTCCAGAAGAGAAAACCCAACTGGACCTTCACCAATAGCAACCCATGTTCCCCACAGGTTCAGCTCATGGATACCAGGGCTGGCAGGACTTAGGCTGGGGTCTCACAACGTAAAAAACCAGAAGACAGAGGGCTGAAGTGACATCGGTTGAGCCAAGGGTCGAGACAGGTGGTGGTCAGGCAGAGGTGGAGAACCAGTCAGAAGGTCAGGGTAGGCAGCGGACAAGCAGAATTGAAGAGTCAGGCAGTAAGCCAGGGCTGGCAGTGATCAGGTAGAGTCAGGAGCCAGCAGGATCATAACCAGAAGAACAATCCGAGGTGGTAGAGAAGCTGGGAAGAGCGGGTCAGAGGAAGGAGTACCGGATTCAGGAGTCAGGAACTGGAATCGGGGCTGGAGCTGGAACAGGAGCAGGAGCAGGAATCAGGAACACAGGAGATTGGACAGGAATCAGAAACGCAGACTACTCGCACTCACAGATGAGCAGGACCTGTTGCTGAGGTGAGGAGGTAGTGGCAAGGCAGGGTATTTATACCTGCCTTGTCTGATGACATCTTCCTAGGCCGTGGGGCTTTCCCACCACTGGCCTTTTAAATCCTAGCAAGTGGCATGTGCACACGCCTAGAGGGGCCTGTGGAGAGGTTCGGCGATGGTGGCAGTGGCGGCTGTGGGGTTTGCTGCAAGGGCGTGCTGCAGCTGCAGCGGTCGGGAGCAGCAAGGGAAGGAACAGGTCTGGGTCTCCTGCCCGCCTAGATGAGGGGGACCAACTGCGGCCTTCCGCAGTCGGGGCACCTGTGCCCCCTCCTAGAAGGTCTGGGTTTTCCAGGATGAGAAATGTGGAATTGCAGGAATTGGGGCCGAAACCCTTCCAAGTGATCAAATACTCCCATTTTCTGTGACAATGCCTCACTTCCAGAATCTCCTTCACTTGGTATATTTGTTCTTCTTCTGCGGCCACTTCCTGGGGTTCTGAGAGTTTACGTCAAGGCCAAGATAGAACCAGAGGTTTAAGAAGAGATACATGGAATGAATTGTGTATCTTCAAGGATGAAGGAAGTCTCAGACAGTAGGTAACCGGTCCTATTTGCTCCTTGATTGGAAAAGAACCAAAGTACAGAGGAACCAACCTCATCGAAGGCACTCGGAGGTGAAGATGATGAGTGCTTAGCCATACTCGGTCCCCAGGATTGAAGAGGGGTGCAAGTCTCTGGTGCCTGTTGGTCGACCTCTTCGCTTCCTCAGCTGCCTTTCAGAGGTTATCCTGTGTGCAGGCCCAGAGGGCAAATACTTGCTGGGCGGTAAGCTGAGCAGCCGGAGAAGGCACCGAGAGTAGTATAGGAAGCAGCGGTATTGCTTGTCTCCCATACATAACTAAAAATTGGGAGGAACTGGTTGCAAAGTTGATGTGGGAGTTGAGCGTAAACTCCGCCAAAGGAAGAAGGGGGACCAGTCATTATTTCTGTCATTCATGAAAGAACGGAGGAACGACTTCAGAGTTCGGTTGGTGCACTTGGCCTGGCCATTGTCCTGAGGGTGGTAGACCATGGTGAGGTTGAGCTGGATACCAAACTTCTTACACAGTGATCACCAGTAGTTAGCTGTGAACTGGACCCCACGATCAGAGACAATATGCTGTGGGAGCCCATGAAGGCGAAAGATATGTTGGGTGAAGAGTTTGGCTAGTTCAGTAGCTGAGGGGAGTTTAACCAAGGTGGTGAGGTGGATCATTTTATACAACTTATCGACGACCACCCAGATGACGTGATGGCCATTTGAAGAAACCAGATCAACCAGGAAGTCCATCAAGAGATGCATCCATGGATCCTTGGGGACTGGTAAGAGCTGTAGCAGGCCCCAAGGGTGTCTTGCCAGAGGTTTCTGCCTAGCGCACATTGGGCAGGAATCCACGTACGTCCGAACATTCTTAGCCACTTGCTGCCACCAGTATTAACATTGTAGCAAGTCCAATATACGGACTCTTCCTGGGTACCCAGCAGTAAGAGAGTCATGGGCCCATCTTAGGACTTTCTGTCTGAGTCGGAGGGGAACCATAGTCTTCCCAGGTGAAGCTGTCTCGGTAGCGGCCAGAAGAACCTTCACTGGATCAATAATGTAGTTAGGTGCTTTTAGCACATCCTCCATCTCAAAGGCCCTGGAGAGTTTGTCCGCACGCATCTTGTTGAGGGCTGGTCTGTAGCAAAGAGTGAAGTTGAACCGGCTAAAGAATAGAGACCAGCGTGCCTGATGGGATTCAAACGCTGGGCGCAACTGAGATAGTCGAGGTTCTTGTGGTTCATGAAAATGGTAATAGAGTGCTGTGACCCCTTGACCCAATGTCTCCATTCCTCGAACGCCAGCTTGATGGCTAGGAGTTCTTTGTCCCCAATGCTGTAATTCCTCCTGGATGGTGTGAGTCTGTGTGAGAAATAGGAGCATGGTAGTAGGGCTCCCTTTTCCAAAAGTTGGCTCATCACCACACTTACGGCTATGTCGGAGGCATCCACCTCCGCAATGAAGAAGCGTGAGGGGTCTGGGTGGTGGAGACACATGTCCTGAAGGAAGGTGCACTTCAATTCATTCAATTTGTGAGTGCTGTAAGTGGTGCTACAATCCAGGAGTATTGAGGAATAAAAGGCTGGTAGAAGTTAGCAAACCCTAAAAAGCATAGTAGTGACAGGAGCCCGGAGGGTTGTGGCCAGTTCTGGATCCAGACAACCTTTTCAGGGTCCATGTGGAAACTTGTGGTGGAAATGATGAAGCCCAAGAAGGAAAGAGATTCCTGCTCGAATAGACATTTCTCGAGCTTAGCGAACTGTTTGTGATCCTGTAAGCATTGGAGTACTCGTCTGACCTCCTGGCGATGAGCTGAAAGATCCCTGGAGTAGATGAATACATCGTCAAGATAGACAATGACACTGGAGTAAAGCATGTCACAAAAGACCTCATTCATTAAGTGTTAGAAGACTGCTGGGGCATTGCAAAGGCCAAATGGCATCACTAAATACTCATAGTGGCCATCCCTGGTATTAAAGGCCTTCTTCCACTTATCTCCAGGCCTTATGCACACATGGTTATAGGCCCCTCGAAGGTCCAACTTTGTTAACAGCTTAGCCCCTTGTAGCCAGTCCAGCAGATTCACGATTAAAGGTAACGGGTAATGGTCTCTTCTGCTGATGGCATTCAATCCGTGGTAATCTATGCAAGGCCACAGCGCACCATCCTTCTTTGCCACAAAAAAGAAGCCAGCCCCAGTTGGTGAGGTAGAGGGCTGGATAAACCCCCTCTCCATGTTTTCCCGGATATACTCAGACATGGCCTTGGTTTAGGGTATTGACAAAGGTTATACTTACCCTCGAGGTGGCATAGTGCCTGGAAGAAGATCAATTGCACAGTCAAATGGGTGATGCTTGGGTAGCATCTCTGCTTTCTCCTTAGAGAATACATCTGCACACTCAGTGTATTGTGGTGGAAGGGCCATGGAGGTGGTTGCCATGATGTGGCCTAGCCATGGTACATCAATGAGGACCCCAGGAGGTAATCTGCAATGTTTCCCAGTCAATCAGGCCAATTCAGTAAAGTCCGCGGGAGAGCAGACGAACGCCCGCTCTCCCGGTGCACGCAACAGCCACTTGCTGGTGCAGGCGATTCAGTATGCAAATTAGGTGGTGCGGTAGAAACGGGCAAAAGGAGGCGCTAGGGACACTAGCGCGTCCCTAGCGCCTCCTTTTAGTCCGGAGTGGCGGCTGTCAGCGGGTTTGACAGCTGTCGCTCAATTTTGCCGGCATCGGTTCTCGAGCCCGCTGACAGCCACGGGCTCAGAAACCGTACGCCGGCATAATTGAGCATCTGGTTTTTGGCCCGACAGCCGCCGGCCCATTTAAATTTATTTTTTTTTACTTTTTTTACACTTTGGGACCTCCGACTTAATATCACCATGATATTAAGTCGGAGGGTGCACAGAAAAGCAGTTTTTACTGCTTTTCTGTGCACTTTCCCGGTGCTGGTAGAAACTAGCGCCTACCTTTGGGTAGGCGCTAATTTCTTAAAATAAATTGTGCGGCTTGGCTGCACATTTTACTTAACTGTATTCTGCGGGCATACATAATAGGGCAATCAACATGCATTTGCATGTTGAGGGCGCTATTAGGTGCCGCGGGTTGGACGCGCATTTTCCTCCCCTTACTGAATAAGGGGTAAGGGAAAACACGCGTCCAAGGGCAGTTTAACAGTGCGCTCATTCGGAGCGCTCTGTACTGTATTGGCCTTTTTGTGAGTTGAGTGCTACTGAAGTCATGACAGACCAGGTACTACCAGGTACTTGTTCAGGCCAAAGAAGGAGAGCTCTTCCTTGTGAAGAATTCCGGTGCACTACTTCACCGGAATAGTCACCCGGGTAATTCGCCTGGGCAGAGGGTCCCCATTAAAGGAGGAGATTGTCAATGGCAGCTCTCTAGGCAACGTTGGTAGACCTAACTTCCTGACCAGATCCGGTTAAAACGAAGTTTCCCCCGGTGACGGAGTCGATCAGAGCCAAGATGGAGAATGCACCATGGGGGTAACAGATAGTCATGGGAGCAGTGCATTGGGGAGCAGGATTAGTGTAGCCCAGTGTCATTTCCCTGCTGATGCCTAGGCTCTGGCATTTCCTGGCCTCTCGGGACACTGACCTAACACATCACCCTTCCCGGCGCAATATAAGGCATAAGCCCAGGGTACGCCATCACTGCTTCTCTTCTGGAGTAAGGCGACTTTGGCCAAGCTGCATAGGCTCCTCAACTGGAGATACCCTGGATTCAGGCGGAGAGGGTGGAGCCATGGGCCGGGAGAAGAATGGAGCCAGAACCATTGCCCTGCAGGGAGGTCTCAGCTCATGGAGTTGTTGCAGCAGATGCCGGTCAATCCAGCCAGAGAGATCAATAAGGGACTCCAGATCCTCTGGTTGTTCCCGGGCAGCCAGCTCATCTTTCATTTTTGAGGATAACCCCTCCAGGAAAATACTTCTGAGGCTGTCCTCTCACCACTCTAGTTTTAAGGCTAGAGTGAGGAATTCCACCGCTTATTCTGCAAGAGAGTATGAACCTTGGCATAAGTGGAGGATATCTGAAGCTGCTGTAGTTTGCTGCCTGGGCTCGTCGAAGACTTGCTTGAATGTCTGTACAAAGCATATAAGGTCCTGAAGCAAGGGATCTCCATGCTCCCAAATAGGGAAGCTCAGGCCAGGGCTTTGCCATCCAGGAGCGACAGGATGAATGTTGTCTTTATACTGTCGGTGGTGAACTGGTCCAGCTGTAAGGAGTCTCCACGGTGAACTGGTCCAGTGCCGTGGGTCTCCAGCATAGCGTGGTGGGGCTGGCAGGTGAAGAGCAGCAGTGGAGGCGGAGGGAGCCGGAGTCAGAGAAGTAAGGGTGCTGGTAACCGGGGTCGCATCCAAGCAGTTTACCAGGCACTCCACCGTAGCGGCTAGCATATCCAGGAGTTGCTGTTGCTGCTGCAACCTCTGGGCTAGTCCAGGAATGGCCTGTAGACCAGACAAGTCTTCTGGGCCCATGGCCTCAACAAACTGTAAGGAAGGTGTACCCTGGAGCTGAGACGAGGTTGTTGCTACCGCCAGAGGAAGACCCCTATTGGTCCTCGTCATCAGGAGGCAGTTCCGGAAGAGAAGACACAACTGGACCTTCACCTATAACAGCCCACATTCCCCGCAGGTTGAGCCCTTGGGTACCGGGGCCGGCAGGACTTAGGCAGGGGGTCTCTCAAGGCGAAGAACCAGAAGACAGAGAGCTGAAGTGATGTCAGACCAGCCAAGGGTCAAGACAGGCAGCAGTCAGGCAGAGGCAGAGAACCTATCAGAAGGTCAGGGCGGGCAGCAGAAAAGCAGAATCAAAGAGTAAATTGAAATAGTGCACCCTAAACAAATTTAAAAAAAATATCTACATTTTGTGAAAATGTTATTGTTTCAGTTTTGAAATGATATGAAACAATAAAGGCAATATCTTTGAAATTGCTTGTCATTAAAAATGACAGCACATCCCAAATACTTAATTGCATTGTGAAAACATGATAAAAAAAGGCCTTTATACAGAAAGTTATAATAAGGTGACATACTCTCCATTGGAAACTGTGTAAACACTATGGCATCACTGTACCAGAAAGCACTAAGATTACAGCCTTGAGAGGAGTGTAGGGAATGAAGGAGCTGTGATTACAGGGGACATTCCTATTCCAAATGAGAAAAAGCTTGAAGCAAGAAAACTGGATACTGTGATAAAGGAGCAAAGAAAAAAACACAGCATTGCTGATAGAAGTGACAGTACCAAGCAGCTAATTTGTGGACCATATGGAAAGAAAGAAGATCCTCAAGAATCAAATGATGCAATCAGAGACCAAGAAAATGTGGCAGAAAAATATGGAAATTTTCCCAATTGTATTGAGTGCTACTGACCTGATTAAAAAGAAATTCCAGGTCCATCTAGATATGTTGCTTGTATATATTACGCCCACTGAACTCCAGAAAGAAGCTTTATTTGGCACAATGAAAGTATTAAGATAGACATTAGCAGTCAATTTGAGAGACAGAGACCATTGTTAAAATACACTGTCTTATAAGGGACGTTCATTCCTGTTAATGTATATGCATGTTGGGCCTATGGACATGGTAATTTAACACCCATTAAAAGCAGTTAAAATGTTGGTTTTAGTGGGCACATGCAAAATAGCAAGGAGAGCATACCACACTATTTTGCACCCGGGTCCCCTGCCACATAACTTTATTTCTTCTATGGATGACAAGTAAGTCATAAAACAAAAAAACTAAACACATCAGCAGGGTTTTAACGGTTCAGGGTATCCGGGGAGAAGGGAGACTATTAAACTAGGGGGTTCTGGAAGTCCTATTCCTTATCTGGGCGAGCAGGGAATGAACTGGAAAAACTGGTAATGGTGTCAGCATGCATGCCTTTTAAAATTCCCCCACTTATGCGGTAGAAGCAGTATTTGCGAGCATAGACACGTTCACTTAAATTACACACACATATGTGCGCGGTCAGGCTATTTTATAACATGAGCACATATACTTGCGTATGTTAGAAAATGGCCATTACCCCTGGCATAGGTTGATGAATGCGAGCACATGTGCCCCCGCACGCTTGTTTAAAAGTTACCATCTTAAATGTAGATTTTAAAAGCGATGCTCATGCAAAAATGGTCACATATGTGCATATGCAGACCACGCACAAACAATGTAAAATTTAAGAAGTTGGGAAGTACGTGCATATGTACTTGTGTGCATGTCAAGAATAAGGAGGCAGAAAGGGGCGTGGCCAAGACTTAATGCGTGTAACCCTGAATTTTGCAAAAGCTGATCATGGCACAGGATGTCATGTTACCCACTGCTGCTCCTGATGAGAAGAAGTCTGGAGATTTTTAGGACTTTCAAGGGTTCGGGCTTGTGTGGGGTTTACAGGGGGTCAAGAGAGAGAGAGAGACTCTATTTATCTCCCAATGTAAGAAGGGCACTTGCAACTCAGAGTGGGGTTTGGGGAGTTGCTGTTACATTGGTCTGCCTAGTGTGCAAGGGACTATAGACCCTTGTAACACCGCCCACCCAAAACCCACCCTGAGTTGAAAGACCTCTTACAGTGGGAGATATATAGAGTGTCATATTGTTTCTCTCCCTTTCTCTCTCTCTCTCTCTCTCTCTCACTTGTGTGAGCATGTTACTAAACTATGTGCATAGCAAGGATATTTTAAATGATAAGCATGTATTTACGTGCATGTTAATCAACCTCAACATGCATACTTACTTTTAGTCCCTAGACCCCTTTTATGTAAGCCAAACTTATCTCTACTAACTCCTGATACTGTTCTGAATTCCTCAATGCATGGAGCAAAGTTCACATAAGAACATAAGATCATAAGAAATTGCCATGCTGGGTCAGACCAAGGGTCCATCAAGCCCAGCATCCTGTTTCTAACAGAGGCCAAAACCAGGCCACAAGAACCTGGCAATTACCCAAACACTAAGAAGATCCCATGCTACTGATGCAATTAATAGCAGTGGCTATTCCCTAAGTAAAATTGATTAATAGCCATTAATGGACTTCTCCTCCAAGAATTTATCCAAACCTTTTTTGAACCCAGCTACACTAACTGCACTAACCACATCCTCTGGCAACAAATTCCAGAGCTTTATTGTGCGTTGAGTGAAAAAGAATTTTCTCCGATTAGTCTTAAATGTTAACTTCATGGAATGCCCCCTAGTCCTTCTATTATTCGAAAGTGTAAATAACCGAGTCACATCTACTCGTTCATGATCTTAAAGACCTCTATCATATCTCCCCTCAGCCGTCTCTTCTCAAAGCTGAACAGCCCTATCTTCTTCAGCCTTTCCTCATAGGGGAGCTGTTCCATCCCCTTTATCATTTTGGTTGCCCTTCTCTGTACCTTCTCCATCGCAACTATATCTTTTTTGAGATGCGTTGACCAGAATTGTACACAGTATTCAAGGTGCGGTCTCACCATGGAGCGATACAGAGGCATTATGACATTTTCCATTCTATTAACCATTCCCTTCCTAATTATTCTTAACATTCTATTTGCTTTTTTGACTGCTGCAGCACACTGAGCTGACGATTTTAAAGGATTATCCACTATGATGCCTACATCTTTTCCTGGGTGGCAACTCCTAATATGGAACCTAACATCATGTAACTACAGCAAAGGTTATTTTTCCCTATATGCATCACCTTGCACTTGTCCACATTAAATTTCATCTGCCATTTGGATGCCCAATCTTCCAGTCTTGCAAGGTCCTCCTGTAATGTATCACAGTCTGCTTGTGATTTAACTACTCTGAATAATTTTGTATCATCCGCAAATTTTTTATTTATTTATTTATTTAACACTTTTCTATACCGACCTTCATGAATAAATTCAAATCAAATCGGTTTACATGTAACAAGGGGTAGAACTTAATTTATTTTATTTATTTATTTATTTAGAGTTTTTATATACCGGCAATCATGAAAACATATCTTGCTGGTTTACATAGAACGGGGGTGCAATAAATACATAGAACTAGAACTGTGGTGACAGAAGGTACAGTTACATTTAACAGGGGTGGCCGAACTTGGAGAAGGAAGAAGAGAGGAGAGGATAGAAGTGGTTAAACAATATACAATTTAGATGTAGTATACAAAATAAATGTTATATACAAAACGGCAAGGTGTTTTAGGAATCATTGGAATGTGTCATTGGGTTGTGTCCGGAAAAGCTTGCTTGAATAACCAAGTCTTAAGTTTTTTCCTAAAAGTTGGGAGGCAGGGCTCCTGTCTGAGGTCTGTAGGCATGGAATTCCACAGTAGAGGGCCAGCTGTGGAGGTGGCGCGATCTCTTAGGGTAATGTGTTTGGTCGTTTTCGCTGGGGGAACTAGGAGGGAGCCTCTATAAGCATCTCTAGTAGGTCTAGTAGAATTATGTACTTGGAGAGGGAATTGGAGATCGAGGACGGTGAGTTGATGTATAGTTTTATAGGTGATAGTTATGGCTTTATACATGAGGCGGAAGTATACGGGTAACCAATGAAGCTCTTTCAGGACGGGGGAAATGTGGTCTCTTTTCCTTGCGCCTGTCAGAATACGGGCTGCTGAATTTTGAACCATCTGAAGTGGTTTGGAGTAGGATGAAGGTAGACCTAGCAATAGGGAATTGCAGTAGTCCAGTTTCGAAAAAATGACTGCTTGGATGATCGTTCTGAAGTCTTGAGCGTGGAAAAGAGGTCTTATCCTTTTCAGGACCTGGAGTTTATAGAAGCAGTCTTTGGTTGTTTTGTGGATGTGTGCCTTGAAGTTTAGCCGGTTATCTATTATCACTCCTAGGTCTCTAGTTTGTGTGGTAGGAAGATTGGTAGGAAGAGTACTGTTGTTGGTGTTGTTTTCAGGCGAGATGAGAAGGATCTCAGTCTTGGAGGAATTTAAGATGAGGTGTAGGCTGTTGAGTAGTTGTTTGATTTTTTGGTGGCATGATTCCCAGTAGTCAAGAGTATTAGAGTATGTGTCTTTGATAGGGATGATGATTTGAATATCATCTGCGTATAGGAAAAACTTTAGATTGAGGTCGGTGAGAAGTTGGCATAGAGGAAGAAGGTAAATATTGAAAAGAGTCGGAGATAATGAGGAACCTTGTGGGACTCCTATGGCAGAGTCAAATCTTGAGGATTCCTTGTTTTGGAGTTTGACTTTGTAACCCCTATTGTTGAGAAAGGTTTTAAACCAGGAAAGGACGGTGCCGCTGATTCCTATAGATGACAACTGGTTTAGGAGGATGGCGTGGTTGACCGTGTCAAACGCTGCGGATAAGTCTAGCAAGATCAGTAGGAATGAGTTTCCTTTGTCGAGGCCCAATAGGATATGGTCTGTCAAATCAGCCATTTAATCAACCATTTAACAAGAGGCGAAAGTTATATATAACAAGGAGGTAGTAACTTGGGGGGCTAAGTTAGCTGGAGACAAAGGACAGCATAACTGAATAAACTAAAAAACGAAACAAAGAAACAGAGGCAAACTATCAAGCCTAAACTAGGTGGGGCACCTAGTCAGGTATTTGATAACCGCACTCGTCGTATTCCTTTCCAGATCATTTATATAAATATTGAAAAGCACGGGTCCAAGTACAGATCCCTGAGGCACTCCACTGTTTACCCTTTTCCACTGAGAAAAGTGACCATTTAATTCTACTCTCTGTTTCCTGTCTTTTAACCAGTTTATAATCCACGAAAGGACATCGCCTCCTATCCCATGACTTTTTAGTTTTCGTAGAAGCCTCTCATGAGGGACTTTGTCAAACGCCTTCTGAAAATCCAAATACACTATATCTACCAGTTCACCTTTATCCACATGTTTATTAACCCCTTCAAAAAAATGAAGCAGATTTGTTAGGCAAGACTTCCCTTGGGTAAATCCATGTTGACTGTGTCCCATTAAATCATGTCTTTCTATATGCTCTAAGATTTTGATCTTAGAGATGTGAATCGTTTTTTGACGATTTAAAATATCGTCCGATATATTTTAAATCATCAAAAATCGTTAGGGCCACAATACAATACCAATTCCCCCGATTTATCGTCAAAAAATCGTAAATCGAGGGAAGGGGGAGGGCAGGAAAACCGGCACACTAAAACCCCCTAAAACCTTCATTCAGCGGGGGTCCGGAACCCCCGCTGAACGACCTCCTGCAGTCGATCTCCTGCCGGCGCCATTTTCCGTACGGAAAACGATTCGCGGCAGGAGATCATTTTCCGGACCCCCGCTGGACCCCCAGGGACTTTTGGCCAGCTTGGGGGGGCCTCCTGACCCCCACAAGACTTGCCAAAAGTCCAGCGGGGGTCCGGATCGACCTCCTGCAGTTGAATCGTGTTGGTCTATGGCCGCCGCCATTTTGCGCCGCCATTTTGCAAAATGGCGCCGGCTGAAGACAACACGATTCAATTGCAGGAGGCCGTTCCGGACCGCTGCCGTTCCGGACCGCCGCTGGACCCCTAGGTAATTTAAGGCATTGGGGGGGGTTCGGGAGGGTGGGGGATTTAATTTAAAGGGTCGGGGGTGGGTTTTAGGGGGTTTTAGTGTGCCGGCTCACGATTTTCACGATTTTCACGATACTTTAAACACCCAAATGGCAACAATACGATTCCCTCCCCCTCCCAGCCGAAATCGATCGTTAAGACGATCGAGGACACGATTCACATCTCTAGTTTCCACTATTTTTCCCGGCACTGAAGTCAGGCTCACTGGTCTATAGTTACCCGGATCGCCCCTGGAGCCTTTTTTAAATATTGGGGTTACATTAGCCTCCCTCCAGTCTTCAGGTTCAATGGATGATTTTAATGATAGGTTACAAATTTTAACTAATAGATCAGAAATTTCATTTTTTTATTTCCTTCAGAACCCTAGGATGCATACCAATACATTTACTGGAAAGAATCAAGAAATACTTTGTGCACCTTTGTAAATGCAATTTTTCATTACTGGGGGAATTTTAAAACGCCAGTCCTCGCAAATCAGACCAGTCCAGCCATGCACATAACTCCCGGTATGCGAGGAAGTGCCACATTTTTTAAAAGGGGAGAGCTGAGGGAGGGGGCTGAGTGGGGCAGGGCTGGCTGGGACAGTGCCATTAGGCATTGTCTTGGTGAAGTGTGCGCCGACCAGAACTTACTTCTGCTCAGGAGAGCATTTAAGTTCGAAACAAAAAAAATTAGTGTAGGTAGGTTGGGTTTAGGGGTCAGGAAAGAGAGGGGAAAAGGGAGGAAGGATAGGTAGAGGTTTAAGGAAGTTCCCTCCCAGTCTGCTCCTTAATTGGAGCAGACTGGGAGGGAACTGGGGAAGGCCCGAATGCATCGCCGCACAATTTTAAACAAAATAAACCCCCTTGCACGTGCAAGTGGGAAACCGCGCACACTGATATAAAATCAGGTGCATATGTGCGTGCGGGTATCAGATTTTATAACATGTGCGCTGCAATGTGTGCATGTTATAAAATCAGCATGTCCATGTGTGTTTGCCAGGAACCACATGCACATGGACTCCCATGCAAGACTTTTAAAATTTACCCCTATGTGAATGCATATCTGTTACATTGGCAACATAAAAAAAAAGTTCAGTGTGAAATTGTTGAAATAGAGTCTGCTTCAGTGTATAGTTGTTGAGGAATGGTAGATTCTATGTTTTGTAGTAATGCCACCAAGCTGTTGGCCATGATCTGTGTCCAATTTCCCTCCAGCTGAGTTCTGCTATAGCAACCAGAGCAATTTTCATTTTCTATTATGGAACAAGAGAAAGCAGGTTTGCTAAATTGGCTAAATCAGCCTTCTTTTGATGACAGCAATGGCTCTGGAAGTCAATTAAAAGGGCTTTACAAATCTCTTGCCCTGGCAGAAAGTAGGTGTTGAGCAACTTGCTCTGTGTTGACAGACAATTTTCTCCCTCCCTTCAGCTCGTTATTTTGATAAGCACTGACATTTTTTCTTTTTAAGATAGTAAAATATAATTGTATTCATGCTGCTAACCCTGCATATGCCATTATATCTCCATTGGCAGCAAATTAGCATCTTGCTCACTTCCGGATTGTGTGGGTTAATTCCACATAGATTGGTTTGATTAGCCTCCTGTTAACAAAGCAGTCAGTATAATAATAGCTCTGGAAGAGTGGCTAAAAAAAAACCTAGACACTGGATGGAAAGTTCACAATAAAATGCTGCATAGCTGAAGATGTGATTATTTCCAACAAATAGGAGAACTAATTAATCATCTGAGATAGCATTTGGTGCCCTTGCTCCCAGCATTCTAAAATTTCTTCAGCATGGCACATTGTGTATTATTCAATGACATTTATGCAGCAAGATAATTCACTGTTTCAACGATCACATCACATAGACCAGTAAATGTTTATACTGTGGGAATTCAAATTATCTTATATTTGGTGATATTAATGTTTGCTTTTAAAATATGAATAAAATAATTAAGGGATCAATTTACCCATTTGACCCTGGAAAGTAGCTATTTGGGATGATCAGGTGAATTTCTTATATGCCATGCGGACTGAAAAGAGACAACTCGGTAGTGCAACAGAGGCAAATAGGTCAATAGTAAGTATAGGGAGGGTGATTTTCAATAGCGTTCCTATGTCGGAACATGAACACATATGCTAATGCACCTAAAGTTATGGAAAAAGTGGCAGGTACATGGCATGGGCTCCCAAAGGAAGTGCTTGATGCAGAAATGGGAACTATGTTCAAGAAAGCAAGGGAGAAGCACAGAGAATCTAAAAATGGCAAAAAGGCAAAAAAAGTCTGACACCAACTGGTGTCTATGGATATATCCTTGGAAGGAATTCAGGCATGCTGGATGGCAACAACTGTCCGTATCTGTTCTCCCTGCATAAATTTCTATCTTTCTGTTCCAAATAGGGCAAAAAGAAATGTATTTATTTAATTACCTGCTGGTAGAAAGGGGGTTCTGGGCTGTTGGGGCCTGCTGCTGAGTGGGGCCTGTCTTGGCGGCTTGGGCTTGAGGGCCAGGAGATTTTACCTGAGTGTTTTTTTAATTGTGGAGAGGTCCTGGGAACAGAGGCAGTGGATGATGTGTCTTGCGGCATCTCTCTGCCATTTTGAGAGCCACGGGATTCTGTAGGTTGCCTGCGGTGGATTTTAAGCAGGCCAGTAGGGAGGGAAGGCCCAGAGCAACCAGATGATTTGGTTACTGCTGCTGCTCCAAACCTCTCAATGTGCCAGGTCATAGTGGTGAGGTTTCTTTGAGCCTTGTAAGAGTGTCCTGGAATAGTAGCAACCTTGGGGAAGCTGACCCTGCAAAACCAGGATGTCTAAGGCACCAGGGGCCTTGGGAAAGCCCTCAGTATATTACAGGGTGGAGTCCATGCGCACTGACATCAATGATGATGTCAGCGGTATCAACCAAGTTTTGGCCCAAGTTAAAGTTAAACGTAAGGCAAAATAAATACATTTTTAATTTTTAAATGGTGTGATTAAGGTACGGAGCATGAGAGGAGGCTCCCTACCAAGTTTTGTTTCCCTTGAAGCACTTTGGTGAACCCAGGGCCAAAGTCATAAAATGCTCACTAAAATGGCCAAATTTGTATAATGTGCTGGTTGTGGTCAGGTTAGGAGGTGCTTTTGACCTGAACTAAACAAGAGTTTGGGATTAAAGCATTTTGGGTTTTTTTGGACAAAATTTATCCTGTTTTCCACGGAGAGTATCTTGAGCTCTAAAGTGACTGGAACATCTCAGGAAAATTTAAATAAAGGGGTAGATATCTGAGGAGGTGATGGAGACAATTAGATCTTTATTTGGGAATAGAATATTTTAATTTTTAAATTATTTATTTTATTTATTTATTTCACTATTCTTTTTCACTCAGCGCATAGTTAAGCTCTGGAATTCATTGCCAGAGGATGTGGTTACAGCAGTTAAAGTAACTGGGTTTAAAAAAGGTTTGGATATATTCCTAGAGGAAAACTCCATTAACTGCTATTAATTAATAAGAATTGTAGCTTGAGATCTATTTAATGTTTGGGTACTTGCCAGGTACTTGTGACATGGAAACAGGATGCTGGTTTTGATGGACCCTTGGTCTGACCCAGTATGGCATATCTTATGTTCTTATATTCTATGCACTTCCAAAAGTATTTTCCATCCAGAGTAGTTTACAAAAAGCATACATAATCCACAATTTCAAATAAATATACAACAAACAAATTAAAATTACATAAGTTAAAACACCTCTGTTAATATAAATAGACTCATATCTTATTCATACACCTCTTCAAACAAAATGGCCTTTACTTGACACCTAAATTCAAGTCATTAACTTCTTTCCTTAACTATAGTGGAAGAGTATTCCATAGCATTGGAGTGATATAGTTAAAAGCCCTTGTTTTAGACTGAATGGTTTTAAATTGCTGCACTGTTGGTATAACTAATAGATGAGTATCCAATGATCTCATTATTCTTGTAGGAACATATCACTGGAGCCCTTGTTTCAGTGAACACAACTCTTTTCTATACAAGAGAATATGCACAGATACAAGTAAAAAACATCAGCATCTGCTTTTTTTTTTTTTTAATTCTTTATTTTAATTTTCCTAAGATTATAACAGGCAAAAAACAGAAATAATATGCATCTTACATACACATAAACAATCATAATAAGGCAATAATCAATAATTACCCTTATAATCAAATAATAGCAATATCTTAAAGAAAATGTGTACCGTTGAAGAGAAATACAACTAAGCGAAAATTACAAGGTATAAATGGAATTACCATAATTTTTAAACAAGTAGAGATAACAACACATTCTATATTTATTTGCTCTCAATCATTTTCCGCATTTTGGGGATGTGAATCTAGGAATGTCTGTAAAGCTAGAACCTCAAAGAAAACATACTTTTGATCTTTATACCAGATTTCACACTTGCAAGGGTATCTTAACAAAAATCTGGCTCCCTTCAACAGGGTTTCAGACTTCAATCTGAGAAATTCCCGTCTCCTTACCTGAGTTGCCCTAGACAGATCTGGATAAATCCAGATCTGTTGACCATGAAAGTGTAACAGTCTATTGCGTAAAAATAAACGCAAGACTGTATCCCTTTCATGTGGGAACAGGAAAGAGACAAAAAGAGTTTCTCGTACTGTTATAGCTGTATCAAGAGTAGTTTCTAAAATCTCTGACAATTCAATGGATTGCTCTTGCTGCACTTCTCTTATAGTAGATTTTTTCTTGATATAATAAATTTTAGCAAATACAGGCATAGCCTGTTCAGGAATTTTTAATATATGTAGTAAATATACTTTAAACATATCCTTCGGGGAAATCATTCTTAAAAAAGGAAAATTTAAAACTCTTATATTAGAATACCTGAAGTTGTTTTCCATATATTCTAATTTCCTCATATTTAATGTTTCGCTCTTAACCAAGTTATTTTGAATATTTTCTACTTTACCCAAACGTTGTTCTTGACTTTCTAGATTAGCCTGATTAGTTATTACTTTTTTCTCTATTTCCGAAGTTTTCTTTTGGACTTCTACATGTGTTTTCGTTAAATTTATTATTGCATTCTCAAGAGATTTAATTGCAGCCCATAGCACATCCATTGTAATCACTGGTGTTGTTGGATTTACAATTATTCTAGCTTCAGACTGACCCAGTTCTCGAACCCCTGCTTCAATGTTTCCCATCTCAGGTCCTGCTTCACTTAATTTTATACCAGGAAATGAAGTATCATCAATTTTGTCCTGTAGGACAGTTGGTGGAGCTGGGATATTGGGAGCACCGGGGCTCAAAGAGATGGCTTCTGCCAAAGAGGCTGATTCTCGCTCTAAATCTGCCTCTAATGCGGCACTGTCCTCCGGCTTGGTAGTTGTTGTTGCCACAAAGAATGATGGAATGTGGGATTGAGATAAACCCGGTAATGGAGATGAAGATACAATCTCCCTTACACGGGCCTTACGTTTAGTATGAGGCATTGTCTGTTCATAAATATCAGTCCTTGTGGATATCTCTAGCTTTTTTCTTCAACGGCAAACAGTATTGAGGTAGAGAGAGAGAAAATATCACTGTTACTCACCGAGAAGTTACCTGTAGATCTTATTTCAATGAAAATATCTTAAGAATAAGTTCAATCTCGTAAAAGCCGCGCGCCCCTTTGGCGCGCGCGGCTTCGGCAACGCGCCGGCGTCGTCTGCGCGCCGCAGGGGGGGCCGATTTTGTCCTTACCGGTCCCACCCCCTGATGACGTCAGCGGCGCGACAGGCAGGAAGGAACTCAGGCAGTAACAAGCGTCTATGCGAGGACTTCTCAGCTGGTAATATTTTAAGAAAATTCAGGCGAGGGGGATCCAAGTTCTTTCTCCTCACCTCGCGGTCTCAGTTCTCTCTCTCTGCCCGTCTACACGCCGCAGGGGGGGCCGATTTTGTCCTTACCGGTCCCACCCCCTGATGACGTCAGCGGCGCGACAGGCAGGAAGGAACTCAGGCAGTAACAAGCGTCTATGCGAGGACTTCTCAGCTGGTAATATTTTAAGAAAATTCAGGCGAGGGGGATCCAAGTTCTTTCTCCTCACCTCGCGGTCTCAGTTCTCTCTCTCTGCCCGTCTACACGCCGCAGGGGGGGCCGATTTTGTCCTTACCGGTCCCACCCCCTGATGACGTCAGCGGCGCGACAGGCAGGAAGGAACTCAGGCAGTAACAAGCGTCTATGCGAGGACTTCTCAGCTGGTAATATTTTAAGAAAATTCAGGCGAGGGGGATCCAAGTTCTTTCTCCTCACCTCGCGGTCTCAGTTCTCTCTCTCTGCCCGTCTACACGCCGCAGGGGGGGCCGATTTTGTCCTTACCGGTCCCACCCCCTGATGACGTCAGCGGCGCGACAGGCAGGAAGGAACTCAGGCAGTAACAAGCGTCTATGCGAGGACTTCTCAGCTGGTAATATTTTAAGAAAATTCAGGCGAGGGGGATCCAAGTTCTTTCTCCTCACCTCGCGGTCTCAGTTCTCTCTCTCTGCCCGTCTACACGCCGCAGGGGGGGCCGATTTTGTCCTTACCGGTCCCACCCCCTGATGACGTCAGCGGCGCGACAGGCAGGAAGGAACTCAGGCAGTAACAAGCGTCTATGCGAGGACTTCTCAGCTGGTAATATTTTAAGAAAATTCAGGCGAGGGGGATCCAAGTTCTTTCTCCTCACCTCGCGGTCTCAGTTCTCTCTCTCTGCCCCAGCATCTGCTTTTTATGGGACGCCAATGTAATACCCTTAGAGCTAGGGTGACATGATCAAGTGTGTTAGTTCTAGTAAATCATGTGCAGTTGCATAGAAATGAAATGACGGCAGAAGAAGACCAAATGGCCCATCCAGTCTGCCCAGCAAGCTATGCACATTTTTTTCTCATACTTATCTGTTACTTTTGGCTCGTAGTAACCTTTTGGTTCTATTTCCCTTCCATCCCCACCATTAATCAGAGAGCAGTGTTGGAACTGCATCTATGTGAAATATTTAGCTTAATTAGTTAGGGGTAGTAACCGCCGCAATAAGCAAGCTACACCCATGCTTATTTGTTTTCCCAGACTATGTAATTCAGTCCTTTTTGGTTGTTATCTATATATAGATCCTCTTTTCTTCATTCCCCCTGCTGTTAAAGCAGAGAGTTATGCTGGACATGCATTGAAAGTGAAGCATCAGACTTTCTCCCCAGCCATTGAAGCAGAGAGCCATGCTGGATATGTGTGAAGCATCAGTCTTTCTCCCCTGCTGTTGAAGCAGAGAGCTATGCTGGATATGCATTAAAAGTGAGGTATCAGGCTTATTTGTTTTGGGGTAGTAATGCCATAACAAGCAAGCTACTCCCTGCTTTTTTGTGAATGCAAATCCTTTTTTCCACATTCATTCACGTCCTCTAGACTTTATGGATCCACAGTGTTTATCCCACGCCCCTTTGAAGTCCTTCACAGTTCTGGTCTTCACCACTTCCTCCAGAAGGGCATTCTAAGCATCCACCACCCTCTCTGTGAAGAAATACTTCCTGACATTGGTTCTTCCTCCCTGGAGCTTCAAATCGTGACCCCTGGTTCTGCTGATTTTTTTCCGACGGAAAAGGTTTGTCGTTGTCTTTGGATCATTAAAACGTTTCAAGTATCTGAAAGTCTGTATCAAATCACCTCTGCTCCTCCTTTTTTAGTGAGGCCCGACCCTTTAAAATTAACCCCTTACCTTCCCCTACCCTCCCGAACCCCCCCAAAACATTTTATGATAACCTGGTGGTCCAGTGGGGGCGCGGGGACCGATCTCCCACTCTCAGGCCATCGGAATCTGATCGTTAGAGATGTGAATTGGGATTGGTTCCGATTCCAATTCACATCACTAAATTTTTTTAGTGAGGCCCGCGCCAATAAAAAAAAACCCCACCCGACCCTTTAAAATTACCCCCTTAGCCTCCCCCAATCTCCCGACCCCCCGGTGCCATTTTGAATATTGGCAATATGGCCTGAGTGCAGGAGATTGATCCCAGACCCCTGCTGGACCCCCAGGGACTTTTGGCCAGCTTGGGGGGGCCTCCTGATCCCCACAAAAGGCCAGCGGGGGTCCGGGAGCGACCTCCTGCACTCGGGCCGTATTGCCAGTATTCAAAATGGCGCCGGCACTACCTTTGCCCTCACAATGTCACAGGGGCTGACCGTCGGCCTCTATGACATAGTGAGGGCAAAGGTAGCGCCGGCGCCATTTTGAATACTGGCAATACGGCCCAAGTGCAGAAGGTCGCTCCCGGTTCCCCGCTGGACTTTTGGCAAGTCTTGTGGGGGTTAGGAGGCCCCCCAATCTGGCCAAAAGTCCCTGGGGGTCCAGCGGGAATCTGGGATCGATCTCCTGCACTCAGGCCGTATTGCCAATATTCAAAATGGCACTGGTGCTACCTTTGCCCTGTCACATGGTAAGGGCAAAGGGCCATCGGCGCCATTTTTTTTAGCGCAGCTGATGGCCTGGGAATGGGAGAACGCTGCCTGTGGCCCCCCTGGACCACCAGGTATGTGTAAAAGGTTTTTTTTGGGGGGGTCGGGAGAGTGGGGGAGGCTAAGGGGGTAATTTTAAAGGGTCGGTGGGTTTTTTTTTATCGGGCCATCGGCGCCATTTATATTAGTGGCAACCAAAATGGTGCCAATGGCCCGAGAGCGGGAGATCACGCCGGGACCCCCCACTGGACCACCAGTAATTTAAAACATTTCAGGGGGGTTCGGGAGGGTGGGGGATTTGTTTTAAAGGGTCAGGGTGGGTTTAGGGGTTGTTTTGGTGTGCCGGTTTTCCCGCCCTCTCCCTCCCCCAATTTACGATTTTTCATGATAAATCGGGGGAATTTCTATTCTATCGTGACTCAAACGATTTTTGACGATTTAAAACATATCTGACGATTTTTTTAAATCGTCAAAAAATGATTCACTTCCCTACTACCTACTGCTTTCTAGCTACCTTATTGACTGACTATGTAAAAATACAAACAGTCTAACTTGTTTATTCACTGCCTTTCTCACTATTAAAGGCACAAACACACAAACACACTAAATAATATTCCGAAATAGTTAACTTTGCCCCAATACATTTTAAAAAATACAATGTCCCAAGCAAAAACTTACTGATTCCTTTCAGCCAAGGTGATCCTCTCCTCTCAGTGTTCCCACAGAATAAGGTACCAAGGAGAGATCAAGATGGCTGCCATATGAGGAGCGCTGTGAGAACTCTCCTCTCATAAGGGTTTACTTTGTGAACTAATCTTTTTTCAAAATGCCTCATACAAAACAGAAGGCTAAGTTAAGGGAAAACACTACAAATTCTCCCTCGCTCGACTTATACCAGCCCTGGATAGAGGGTTTTTTTCCAGCAACGCCAGCTATGAATTCATGTGCATTGGTCATTGCACGTAAGAACATTGAGTGAACGCTGTCCCCACTGACTGAAGAAATATCCTTAAGCCCCGGAGCGCCGATCACGCCTTACCCTCCTCCTCATCATGGCCTGCTAGCCACCTTGGATCATTCACTGACCTCCTTGGAGGTGAGTCAAGTAAACTCAAATCTGGATCGTGCAGTGATTGCATCTGCTGGGAACATAAATCTATCATCCATGAAGGTGACTCCGGTTACTGTCGGAGAGGAGAATCCTGTTTTGGAGGCAATAGAAGCAGTCATTTTCCCTGCTACTGCCATGACATTGGCCCATTTAGGACAGTTGGATGAGGGCACTGCATTGAGTGGAGATGGTGCAGTCTTGAACATCCCAGTCTTGAAAACGAGGCTTGTTAACACACACACACACACACACCCCCAAGATCACCCTGTAGGTTGTGTGGAATGCTCTGATTTCTCATGAAACTTCCATCTTCTTTTTAGCTAAAGTTACTTTAGAAACTAATCACCATGTTCTGGCAAACGCAAATTTGATTCCTTCTTATGGCACTAATTTCAGTAAATTGGAGGTTTGAACATGCTCTTGTTCAACTGGATCAGATTTTCTCTAAGAAACAGGAAAGTATTGAAAATTCTTTGAGGCGTCATAATTTAAGGATTTTAAATTTTCCTGTTATAAAATTGATTCCTCCTTCAGATTTGTTCAAGAGTTATACTTCTTATGTTCTCTTTGGCAAGTCTTTGGGGGGGGGGGACTCCTGACCTCCCCAAGACTTGCCAAAAGTCCCTGGTGGTCCAGCGGGGGTCCTGGAGCCATCTCCTGCACTCGGGCCGTCGGCTGCCAGTATTCAAAATGGCGCCGATAGCCTTTGCCCTTACTATGTCACAGGGGCTACCGGTGCCATTGGTCGGCGCCTGTGACATAGTAAGGGCAAAGGCTATCAACGCCATTTTGAATCCCGGCAGCGGACGGCTCAAGTGCAGGAGATCTCTCCTGGACCCCCACTGGACCACCAGGGACTTTTGGCAAGTCTTGTGGGGGTCAGAAGGGTCCCCCAAGACGACAAAAGTCCCTGGTGGCCCAGCGGGGGTCCGGGAATGATCCCCTGCCCTCGGGCTGTCTGCTGTCAGTAATCAAAATGGCGCCGATAGACTTTGCCCTTACTATGTCACGGGGGCTATCGGCACCATTTTGAATACCGGCAGCCGATGGTGTGAGTGCAGCAGATGGCTCCTGGACCCTGCTGGACCACCAGGGAGTTTTGGCAAGTCTTGGGGTGTCAGGAGGGTGGGGGTTTTGTTTAAATTTGCTCCTTTAGACGGCCGAATAATTCGGTGAAGATTCGTTGTATTCTTGGGAATCGCAATATATTTCGCTTCCCCACGAATACAACGAATATGGCCCTATACATTGTGGATTGCCAATACGTTGCAAACAAATGCACACCCCTACTATTTAGTAGTTTAAGCTGGCATTTGTTCTCTCTTTAATTCTTATTAATATTTTTCATTGTTTATCTTTCTTTTGATCTCCCTCTTTTTCTTTTTTTTTAGTTGAGAAATGTACAGATGTTTTTCTTTATTTTTGTTTTCTCTACTTGTTTTACATTGCCTGTACATCTCACATTTACTGTACAAGAAATTCTTGTGTTTACTTGAAATGAATGTCAAAATAAAGTAATAGAAAAAAAAGAAGAAGGTGCCAAGTATTATAAACAGAAATGCACAGACAAAAATTGGAATTGTCAAGAAGCCAGACACTGCATGCAGTGCAACACTGGAGAAATAGAAACAAAAATAAATTTCCTTCTGTTCTGAGCAATAAACAAAGACAGAGGAGGTTCCCATTTTCAAAGCTAATATATTCCCATCACTACACTAAAATAAAATGTTTTTTCCACCTAATTCTCTTTTCTAAATACTTTGGGTTCTAACAAAGTACCCACCTCCCACAAGAATGATGAAAGGAACTCAGGCACCCCAGCGTAACTTCCCCCACCCTCACAGAGAAGACTGACAAGAGTCTCAGCAGCCCTAACATAACACTTTGGCTCAAAAGCTTTGTTTAGCCTTCCTCTCCTTTATGTATTTATTTATTTAATAAATTTATATTCCGCTAATCTACAATTCTAAGTGGATTACATTGGCACATTAACTCAGGGAATCAAGATCTGCGCTTGGCTCCTCTCCCACACCACCAACAAAGACAATAACAACTTTTGGCGTTATAAAAGGTCGCGGATTATTAATTAATTAACCCGAGCCCGTACAATACATTAACCATTTAACGTATATATATAACATCCTTCCCCTTGATCCATATCTTCATCCTTATCCACCTCAACCACCACGTACCAGCGGTAAGGCATAAGGAATAATTTCCCTCCCCTTGCTTACCCCGCCTCGTCGAAGCGAGAGTAAGCTCCGGCCTTGAGCTTAGCCCCTTGCTCGTTGGCCGCCCCATGTAGCAGCCCCTCCAGCTACACGGGACTCCCCACCCTCCAAATTCCCTTTAACAATGCCTTATAAACAAACACGGTTTGGGCTCGTGTTTCCGCCCCCAACTGCGACAACTTTATCCTGTAACCTCCACCCTCCGCACACACTTGCATTTATAAAGGGTGGGTGGGAGGGACGAAGAGCCGACACAGCCTTCTCCTCAGCCTGCTGGAACCGTTTGGCTGGAATCACCACGTCACCGGCAGGCTGAGGGAACCCGACTAATAGGCTTGCAGCGATTCAAATCACTGCGCCCCTCAGCTTCCCGCGCTCGATCCCACCCCCTCCCCCAAGCGACACTTCCATCGCTGCACACCTTCCAAGTGACACGTCCATCGCCGCACACCTTTTCCCCTGGTTACATTCAGTGGCACGGGACAAGTCCATGCCACCGGTGATTAACTCAAGGAGTCAAGATCTGCGCTTGGCTTCTCTCCCACACCACCAACAAAGACAACAACAACTTTTGGCATTATAAAAGGCCACAGTTTATTAATTAATTAACCCGAGCCCATACAATACATTATCCATTTAACATATATATAACATCCTCCCCTCCCTTTGATCCATATCTTCATCCTTATCCACTTCAACCACCACGTCCCAGCGGTAAGGCATAAGGAATAATTCCCCCCCCCCTTGCTTACCCCACCTCATCCCAGCGAGAGTAAGCTCTGGCCTTGAGCTTAGCCCCTTGCTCTTTGGCCACCCCATGTAGCAGCCCCCCCAGCTACACCGGGGGGGAGGGGAGGCTGGTGGGGCTGCTGTTTATAAAGCATTTTAACAATGCTTTACAAACAAACACAGTTTGGGCTCGGGTTTCCGCCACAAAGAAGGATGGCAAAGTCATTCTTGTTCCCCCACTGCGTCCCTTCACACTGCACCAATCAGTTTCTCCAGTCCCTCCTGCAAATCATTATTAAAGAGGTCTATCCCTACGTCCGACAGGTGCACCCCATCCCTTCGAAACATTCCCTTGTTCTCTTCCCACAACCACTCATGTCGAACCCAGAAGCCTCACTGCCTCTCAACCCACCGTCCAATTTCCCTATTTAATTTTTTCACCCCCCACTTCCAGATCAGTTCCTCCCTGAGTGTCCACCTAACTTTTATGTCGGACCATCCCAATTTAATGCTAGGGCAAAGTACCACGATTTGCGATAAATCCTTTCGCATGTTATCAATAAGCTCCCTACATGTGCCCTTCCCTATATCATTCCCTCCCAAATGTACCAATATTATGCCTGGCACCCCTAAGACCTCTACCCACACTTGCAGGAAAGACACAACTTCAGACCATCACATTCCCCGTTTACCCAACCATTGAATCCTCTAACCCAACCTCTCCCAAGTACAAGTGCTCCCCATAAGGTCTGTGAATCGCTCTCTTTTGAGCCCAATGCATGAATTGGGCTCATGAACTGGGCCCACAACCCAAAAACTTTAACCACGTAGATGGTCCCTCTGTCTTGTCCTGAGCAATTAGAACCCCTAATCTCTTTGCCATCGCCAAAAAACCTTGTAACTGCTCCTGAAAACACGACGACTGTCCTGGCCCTACAAACAGAAAATCGTCCAAATAATGGATTATACTTGTAGAGACCATATGCCGCTCGATAACCCATTGAATAAAGAAATAGGGATGTGCAGCCAAAAAGTGTTCGTTGCATTCGTGATACGTATTCGTGGGGGGTCAATTCCGTTTCATGCGGAAGTATGGAGAATTCCATAAGTTGTCGATCTGTAAATACGCTACTACGGCGAGTTAAATTAGTGTCCCAGCTAAAATTAAAATTAACTACAACCCCCCACCCTCCTGACCCCCCCAAGACTTACCAAAACTCCCTGGTGGTCCAGCGGGGAGTTAGGAAGCCATCCCTGCACTTGTTTGCCGGTTTCATCATGGCGTGTCACAGGGGCTACCGGTGCCATTGGTCAGCCCCTGTGACATGGTCACTGGCGCCATCTTGTGCTCCTACCATGTGACAGGGGCTGACCAATGGCACCGGTAGCCCCTGTGACATAGAATGGGCAAAGGCTATCGGCACCATTTTGAGTCCTGGCATTGGACGGCAGGTCGCTCCGGGACCCCCATTGGACCCACAGGGACTTTTGGCCAGCTTGGGGGGGCCTCCTGACTCTCACAAGACTTGCCAAAAGTCCAGCGGGGGTCCGGGAGCAACCTCGTGCACGCCGGCTGGCCAATGCCAGTACTCAAAATGGCGCCGATCTCCGTCATAGTGAGGGCAAAGGCGATCGGCGCCATTTTGAGACTCAAAATCGCCGTCCGATGCCAATACTCAAAATGGCGCAGATCGCCTTTGCCCTCACTATGACGGCGATCGGCGCCATTTTGAATATTGGCATCGGATGGCGATTTTGAGTCTCAAAATGGCGCCAATCTATGAGTGTCATAGTGAGGGCAAAGGCGATCGGCGCCATTTTGAGTATTGACATCGGACGGCCAGCATGAAGGAGGTCGCTCCCGGACCCCCTCTGGACTTTTGGCAAGTCTTGTGGGGGTCAGGAGGCCCCCCCAGCTGGCCAAAAGTCCCTGTGGGTCCAACGGGGGTCCCAGAGCGACCTGCCGTCCGATGCCAGGACTCAAAATGGCGCCGATAGCCTTTGCCCATACTATGACACAGGGGCTACCGGTGCCATTGGTCAGCCCCTGTCACATAGTAGGAGCACAAGATGGCGCCAATAGCCATGTGACAGGGGCTGACCAATGGCACCGGGTAGCCCCTGTGACAAAGGCTATCGGCGCCGTGATGAAACTAGCACCGAGGGTGTGAGTGAGTTCCCCGACCCCACCGCTGGACCACCAGGGAGTTTTGGTAAGTCTTGGGGGGGTCAGGAGGGTGGGGGTTGTAGTTAATTTAGTAGTAACGTATTTACAGATCGACAACTTATTGAATTCTCCATACTTCCGCATGAAACGGAATTGACCCCCCACGAATACCTATCGCGTACGCAACGAAAACTTTTTGCCTGCACATCCCTAGTATTACTTAACTTCTCTTTTTTTTAATACTATTTAAAGTGCCCTACTGCCTTTGTTTTTTTTTAATGAACCACTGCGACGACGAGCCGACACAGCCTTCTCCTCAGCCTGCCGGGACTGTTTGGCTGGAATCACCACATCACTGGCAGGCTGAGGGAATCCGACCAATAGGGACGCAGCGATTCAAATCACTGCGCCCCTCAGCTTCCCGCGCTCGATCCCACCCCCTCCCCCCAGTGACATGTCCGCCGCTGCACGCCTTTTCCCCTGGTTACACTCGGTGACGTGGGACAAGGCCGCACCACCGGTCATTTAAAAGAGCAAAAAACAAAACAATATCAGTAATATAAGACAAGTAACACAAAATTCATACAAGCACATCATTAGTAACAGAAATCCAATAGGGAGAGATCACAGCAAGAGGAAGATGCTATCTAGTACATGCCACAGAGAACGTGTGTTTTAACAATTTCCTAAAATGAAGTAACTCTGACTGTATCTTAATTTCATCAGGCAATTTATTTCACAGACTATGAGTAGAAAGAGAAAACATTCTATTTCAGGACATAGCAAGTTCAATGGACTTATGAGATGAGATTTCCAAGAAATTTGGTGAAGCAGAGCTCAATGCCCATACAATACAATACTTCTGAAAAGCAGAAACAATGCATTTGGAGTAAGGTTATAAAGGGCTTTAAAGCTAGGCTTAATATTTTTAAGTGAATGCAATTGGCCATGGGAAGCCAGTGTAAAGTTGCCCAAACTGGAGAAATGCGCTCATAAATTGGGGTACTCGTCACTAGATGCACCACCAAATTTTAGATTAATTGTAAAGATTTAATAGAAGCTGCAGGTAAGCCTAGGTAAAGAGAATTACAGTAGTCGAAAGATGAGAGAATTAACGCTTGTGCAACAATAAGGATATCAGAAGATCAAATAAAAGGCTTCACAGAACAAAGCATATGGATTTTGAAAAAGGAAGATTTGATTAAGGAATTAATATGTTGCCAAAGTGAGAGAGAGGATGCCACAATTTTGCCTAGGTTCCAAGCATGCAAGGAAATAGGGATAGTGTGACCCTCAAAGCTGAAAGATGAGGGACAACCAGCCACCTCAGCCCTGGCCATGAGCAAGACCTGCAAGATACTTCGAGGTAGGGGCCTTAGAGAGTGAGTGCACAATTCTAAACAGCTCAAGAGGCTGTGAGGCAACTTTGATAATCTGGGATGAGAACCAGTCCCTCTTTGCTTAGTCTATAGCCACTCAGTAGAGGACAGGATCTCATGATATGCTGAAAGAGAGTCAGTACATTTCTTCTTCCATCACTACTTAGTGTGTTTGGATGAGAGGGAACAGCATGGTGGCCCTGGGGAAGGAGGGCTTAGTCCTGTCTCTCTCTCCAAAAATATGCTGGTGCCTCCAATCACCCAAGCCTTGATTCAATGCCTCCTCCCGCTGGACCACGATATGCTCCCCTAGCCCCAGCAGTCCCCAAAGTTCATCTTCTCCTTGCCTCCCCAATCCCGCCAGTTATTTAGTTTCCGCCGCTTCAAAGTGGATTACGTTCAGGTATTGTAGGTATTTCCCTATCCCCAGAGGGCTCACAATCTGTTTTACTAAGACTATTCTCCCATTCTGTGTCTATGGGAAAAATGCTTAGCATATGGGATTTGAGACAATTGAGGGTGAAGATCACAACGAGCAGCAGTGGTGGGCTATGAATGCTGGCTTCCCTGGTTCATAGCTCACTGCTCAAACCATTAGGCTTCTCCTCCACTCTACTCCACACTTCCCTCTCCTTCCCTTCCAGTTTCTTTCTTCCCTTCATCCCAGCTCTTTCACTTTATTTTTTCCCTCCTGCTCCCCAGCATCTTTAGTTTATCTTCCTCCTCCTCCCCAGCCTCTTCAGTTGTGCTTTCCCCCCTCAACTTACTGCTGCTATTCCTGGACTACCCATTTGCATGCCTTTGCTGTCCCCACTGAGTCTCTTGGTCTGTGCAGCCTGTGAGCATGTTCAAAGCTGGCTGGTGCCACTTCCTGGGGGCTGATCTGCCAACAGGGATGACAAAAACAAAAACAAAATAAAAACAGTCCTCTCAGAGGTCCTCTATCCCCTCATGCTCCCTAAGACGGTAACAGGGCATCCGTCTACCTGGCTGGGCTGAGGCAATCCCAGCTGTGGCCTCCTTGGGCTCCTCCAACCCCACTCTTAATTCTGAAAAATAATCATGGTGCTCTCGTCTACCTGGTTAGGTTGAACTGGGCCCAGTTGGGGCCTCCTCAAGCTCCATTAAACCCCTGAAAACATTTGCTGGGGCCAGGATCTCCTTTAGTCCCCAGTTCCATGTTGCCTGCAAGATGAAAAGGTCAACAGCAATACCCACTCACTCTTGTTCTGCATCACAAAGATTTAAAAATGGTGCTGATAGCCCTGATGCCAGTGCTAAAGTAACATCACTTTGGTCCTTATCTCATTCACAGCCAGCACCATTTTTAAATCTCTGGGAGGCAGGAGAGGAGTAAATGAATATCATCTTGCCTTTTCATCTTACCAACCCTATAGAAGGGGGTAAGGAGAGGCCAGTGTAGTTTACAGCTGAAGGCAACTGTCTTGGGGGCTTGAAGAGGCCTGAGGAGACCCCAACTGGGCCTGGCTAAGCCAAACTAAATAGGCTCAGGCCTCACAATTTTCTTTCAGAGGCAAGGGGGATTCGGAAAGGCCCAGAAGGGTCCCAACTAGACTTAGCTTGGCTCAGCCCAGCCAGGTAGGCCCTGGCCCTTTGGCTGTCCTGGGGAGCAGGAGGGGTGGAGGTTGGAGGGCCTCAGTAAGGTTTGTTTTTGTGTTTATAAACCAAACTGAAGATACTAAATTTTTTAAAATATTTTCATGCAATGGCCTTTTTCATTTCAAATTTGCCATCCATTTAAAATGAATATATATCCCTAATCATTAACTATACCTCATTAATACCAGAGAACCATGCATAGAATCTAAGCCTGCATCATCATTCAAATCTCCTATGTGACCAGAAGATCTCCTATCTCTCTAATGATCTCATTCAAGCAGACATTGAAAGATTTAATAGACTATATAAAAAGCAGGAATTAAATAAAGTAAATAAACAACCCAATACCCACCCTCTTGACAGTCCCACGCCATTGTTTAGTGCCTCTACCCATCTTTAGGCTTTGTAAATAGTACTTTTTATGTTATCAACCCACATATTATTTCCAAGTTATTTTCTTCCTGTTCCTTGTAAGACATTTACTTGTCACTGTTGTTATTGTTCAAAATGTAAACCGAATTGATCAGTAATTCTGTTACTGGAAAATCGGTATAGAAAAGTTCTAAATAAATAAATAAATCTTTCTGAATCTCCCACCTCATTGAATCCCCTTCCTTGGAAACAATATCTGGAAAAGTCCTTTGGATGGTAATAATTTGACAACTTTATTAAACAAAATTAAATGCAAAATAGGGCAGATAAATAGCTCACAAGTCCCATAACCCTCATGGTCTCCTAGTGCAAAGACAAGTGCCCTAGAGCAGCAGTATGAAATACTATCTACTTCTCACACATAAATCATATTCTGCCAAACTCAGCTGCAGCATTCATCATGGAAAGAAAGTCAGTACTTACTTCATCAGCATAATGCTGCCAGAGAATGGAAGAAAGACTGCATGTAAGCATGGTTTTCTTTTTACTTGTCCCCATATTTCTGCTAGGAACACTAAATGTCTTGACTCCCAGTATTATCAACTCCACAGGGGCCTGTTTCTTTCTACAATGTAGACAACCTGCTCTCCCAGGCTACCCTTAGTGTAGCCCTTTCTTGGCAGATGGTGTGTATCCTGAAGGGTCAAATAAATATCACAATATTTGGGCTATCCCACAGGTATTAGTCATACTTGATTAAATATACAATGTATACCTGTTTTTGCTTTTCATAAATATTTATTTAATTAAATCACATATTAAATCCAATTAAATCCAGATGATGGCCCCATCATCTGGAACAAGCTGCCGACGGATCTAAGACTGGAACCCTGCCTGATTACATTCCGAAAAAAAACTCAAGACTTGGCTTTTCATCCAAGCCTTCCCTCAAGCCTAACATTGCATCAATTCTTTCATTTAGCCCAATAGACTAAATGATCGACCCAGCCACTGTATATTCATAAGTTCTCACTCTCCAGTTATTTCTGTCCTTTACTTCCTGGCTACTCTAGCCCCCAAGTTCATTCTCCCTGTTATTTGTATCTGCGCTTCGGCCTTCCTGTTATACGGTTATGTTCAGTTATTCCCTAAGTTTTATGTAAACCGGCCTGATATGAAGCTTGTCATGAAGTTTGGTATAGAAAAATGTTAAATAAAATAAATAAAATAAATATAACATATATCATCTAAAATCCCTATGTCATTTACACTCATACCTCATTCACACTCAACACAGTGTTCCCTATTGCACCCTATTGCACAAATCCCTTTGTACTTTACATACTTATACTACTAAACACTGTATCTCCTATTACATATATCCCTTTTATATTAAAATACATACAATGTTATTTATTAATACAATTGAAACAATTCTCACATTTTTATCAATTAATATTGTCAACAGTTCCCATACCAAAAACAGCAAGTATTTTCTTTTCATTCAATATTACTCCTTTTGTATATCTCTCCCTTGCTTTATATCACTCCCGACAAGAGACTCTTGTTTCACCAAAGTGGTTTCCTCAGGGGATCACTTTTGAGGCGTTATTTCTCATTCATATTGTTAAGGGAGTATCTGCTGAACTTCCTGTGATTCTTATTGCACAACGGGAACTTTACTTCTTATGAAAATGTTGTTGCCTTTCACCTGACTTCTGTATAACAGAACACATAATTAATTGAATATATAATACCACTAAAAAACGTATAAATGGACAATTTATCCCTGTTACCACCAACAAAAACTGTATTTATTCACTCGTTGTTTTAAATATTACCTTCCACTTTCCTCAATACTTCCTACCTCCTCCACTCGTTATTTTCACTTGACGTTGTAGCCAGTGGATCTTTTAATTTTCTTTGGATTTCAATCTGATGTCATAAACACTCAATAGTTCATCTCCATTTAAAACCGCTAAAAAACACACATATTTTTCTCTTCAATAGCTTATTAACACAGTATTCCATTAAGCATTTTTTTAAAATGCAGTGTATACCAACCTTCTATGGATGACTTTTATTCAGATTATTACCCCGACTGCTCATATAATCCACACCAAATTCCTTCACAATTCCAACCTAAGAAACCGTGCAGAAAAATATGAGCCTTTACTTCTAGGTGTCTTTGTCAGAGGCGATGATCAATCCTACCGGCAAGAGAGATCAGGTCTTCTAGAGATATGCGAGTCTCACGGACCATGAACTCATCCTTTAGTGTACTAGAGAGTCGAACTAGGAAGATGGCTTGAAGACAATCTTCTTGCCACCCAAGTTCTGTGGCCAAAGTCAGAAATTTGACTGTATATTAGGAGAAGGTTCTTGACACTTGACGGAGGTGAAGTAGACTATAACTGGTGACAGCCATGTGACCTTGGTCTCCAAAGTTCTGCTTATACAGAGTAATAAAGTCCGATAACTTGGAAGGGATGGGGTCAGAACATTCCCATAAGGGAGAAGCCCATGCCAGAGCCTTTCCTTCCAACCGGGACAGGATGAAGGTGACTTTGGTAATCGCCTTCAAAAACAATGAGGGTTGCAGTGCGAACTGCATAAAGCACTGATTAAGGAAGCCATGATAGGAGCGTGGGTCCCCATTGTACCTGGGGGTGCAGGAAATGCCAACATTGCTTTAGGAAGCACAGAGGCCAAGAGGCCCACCAGATTGGCCATTAGAGATGTGCTTCGTGTTTTGCTACTGGGTCGTTTTTTGACTCGGATACTTCGTGGTAAAGTTTGGTTTTTATCGTTTAGTTTTTTTTGTGAAAAAAAAAAAAAAAACTAAACGGGGAAAACCGAAACCGGGCCAAAAAACGACACGGGAAAACAAAGCTAAAAAAAAAACCCACCCCACGCAATTAAATTAATTTTAATACATTACATACACCCCCCCCCCCCCATCCTGATCCCTCCCCAAGACTTACCAACATCCCTGGTGGTCCAGCGGGGTCCCGGGTGCCATTTGTCCCTCCGTGGCGTGCCCAGTGTGCTAGTGCTAGCCACACTCAAAATGGTGCCGAATAGCCTCTGAACTACTATGTCACAGGGGCTACCGGCGCCATTGGTCAGCCCCTGTCACATGGTAGGAGAACCGACCAATGGCGCCGAAAGCCCCTGTGACATAGTATGGGCAAAGGCTATCGGCGCCATTTTGATTATTGGCAGCCGACGACGACATCGCTCCCGGACCCCCGCTGGACCCCCAGGGATTATTGGCAAGCCTTGGGGGGTCAGGAGGCCCCCCCAAGCTGTCCAAAAAGCTTGCCAATAATCCCTGGGGGTCCAGCGGGGGTCCGGGAGCGATGTCGTCGTCGGCTGCCAATAATCAAAATGGCGCCGATAGCCTTTGCCCATACTATGTCACAGGGGCTTTCGGCGCCATTGGTCGGTTCTCCTACCATGTGACAGGGACTGACCAATGGCGCCTGTAGCCCCTGTGACATAGTAGTTCAGAGGCTATTCGGCACCATTTTGAGCGTGGCTAGCACTAGCACACTGGGCATGCCACGGAGGGACAAATGGCACCCGGGACCCTGCTGGACCACCAGGGATGTTGGTAAGTCTTGGGGAGGGATCGGGATGGGGGGGGGGGTGTTATTATAGTTAATGTTAATGTTTGGGGTGGTTTTTAATTTAAAAAAAAAAAAGTGCCTCTCTCCCCATACAAACCCGAAAAATGGATTTTCCCCGAAGTTCGGTGAAAATCCTTTTCGGGTTTCGGGGCCCCCGAACCAGGACGAATTAGGCAATTTCTTTGTAATTGCCTAATTCGTGATAAACGATTGCACATCTCTATTGGCCATCGCTGTATCTTGTAATTGAGAGTGCAGTTCTTCTACCAAAGAGGCCAACGTCTCTAAGGCTTGGTGTTGTTGTTTCACTGTGGCAGCCATTCCTGGTAGGGCCATGGAGGCGGGAGACTCCGCCGAGTACATGGCCTTGGCAATCTGTTGCATTCGGGGGGGACCCTTGTCCTGGGGCAAGGATGGAATGGCTCCTGAAAGGGAACAGGAGGTAACAGGCCCCAGGGGGCGGAGCACCGAAGGAGACAGAGGCTAGGTAGAGCTTCACCACTGGAAGCCCGAGGTCCCCCAGGGAGGAGCCCATAGGGACCCAGGCCACTTGGACTTAGGTGGGCCTCGCAGGTTCTCCTGGGAGAATGATAGTCCGGCGTGCCCATAGACACAGAAGAAGCGCGGTCAGGTTCGAGCTGGAGCAGGGAGAACCAGAACAGAGTTGCTGATGACAAGGCAAGGAACAGAGCCAGAATCTGGAGGCGTGGTCAGGCAGGTGAAAGGTCATTGTCCATAGGTCAGTCCGAAAAGTAGTCACAGAAGCAAGGGTCAGATGTAGTCAAAGGCAAGCAGAGGTCTAGAGGCAGGCAGGGGAGTAGATCTGGAACAGGCTGAGGTCCTTGAGGCAGGCAGCAGATAGACAAGTCAGAAACTAGCAGAGGTCGTAGACAGGCAGTAAGGTCAGTACCAGAAGTCAGTCTGAGGGTACTTCCTGGGAAGGCAGCTAGAGGAACAGGCAGGATTTAGGAACGGAAGGATCCTGGAAAGAGACTAGGAACAAGCGCGAAGACAATCTAGCATACAAGCTGACCCGAAGCAGTGCTCAATTTTCATCCTGGCAGGCCACGTCTCTGGCTATCGGCAGGAACACAGAAGACCAGACAAAACTGTCAGGGACAGAACCGATCGACAGGAGCAAGGTCTGGGGTGAGCAGCTGAACAAGGCAGATATATTCCAGCTCCAGTTAATGTAGATGTTTTTGGAATTCTTGAAGTGGGAGCTGGGACCCACAAGCTTAGAAACAAGTACTTTTGGATTCAGGGATGTGTGGGCTGGGCCCCATGAACAAGGAATCAATTCTAGAAAGCACAGAGAGTAGGACTTGAACCCACAACTTTTGGATCAAGGTCTTTTCACCTTAAGCACTGTGTCACATGTCAAGTCAATGACATGAAGTAAGGAACTTCCTAATATCATACATCAATCAGGGCGCGCCGCGGAACCCGGACCCACCCTCGGCCCTACAAGACTCGGGGCAGGCTGCGCGCGTGCGTATGGACGTGGCTAGCATGGAGGAAGACGCCGAACCTTGGCGTGAGGCCTGGCGTGCAGTTGAAGGCCCGACAACCGCCGCCACGGGCCGCCAGGGCTTAGCTGGACTAGCAACTACCCGAGGGAGGTCATCCCGGGACCCGCTGAGGAACTATGGAGGTGAGCGGTCTCATGCATAGGACGGTCGTGGGCGGGGCGCATAATATATTTATTCTCTTGTATGATCTTTATCCTGCTGGACTTTATATCCTTCCGGACATAATGTGCCACACCCCCACCAAGTTGATCCTCCCTATCATTGCAATATAATATATACCCTGATATGCCACTGTCCCATTGGTTATCCTCCTTCCACCAAGTCTCTGTGATGCCAATTATGTCAATCTCATCATTTACTGCTATACACTCTAACTCTCCCATCTTACTTCTTTGACTTCTGGCATTAGCATATAGACATATAGACATTTCAAAGTGTGTTTTTTGTTTGTATTAACTACCTGCTTTTCAGTTGATAGGGATAATTTGGAAATCATTAGCTTCGGTGATTTTTTACATATAGGCACATGGACTATGTGGAACCTCTCTGTTAGGATGCCCTAACTCTCTTGTTTCATTATTATCCTTCAGGATACATTTCACCGAACCATGCACTGCTGAGTGACTGTCGGCTTTCCCCTTTTTCTAGTTTAAAAACTGCTCTATCTCCTTTTTTTAAAGTTAATGCCAGCAGTTTGGTTCCACTCTGGTTAAGGTGGAGCCCATCCTTTTGGAAAAGTCTCCCAATTCCGCAAATGTTTTCCCAGTTCCTTAAAAAATAAATCCATCTTCCCTGTACCATCGTCTCATTCATTCATTGAAACTCTGGAGCTCTGCCTGCCTCTGGGGACCTGCACGTGGAACAGGGAATGCCACCCTGGAGGTTCTGGATTTCAGCTTTCTCCCTAAAATCCTAAATTTAGCTTCCAGAACCTCTCTCCCACATTTTCCTATGTCGTTGGTGCCCACATGTACCACAACAGCTGGCTCCTCCCCAGCACTGTCTATAATCCTATCTAGGTGAC
Source organism: Rhinatrema bivittatum (assembly GCF_901001135.1). Lineage (NCBI taxonomy): Eukaryota > Metazoa > Chordata > Amphibia > Gymnophiona > Rhinatrematidae > Rhinatrema > Rhinatrema bivittatum. Next base: position 696,011,217 of record NC_042616.1, read on the forward strand.
GCGTGAGGTCTGCCACCTTCGCACCAGGCAGGCAAGTTACCAGGCGATCCTCATGTCCACCAACCACCCTGCTATCTACATTTCTAATAATCAAATCACCAACTATGATGGCCGGCCTAACACTTCCCTCCTGGGCAGTAGCCCTGGAAGACTTCTCCTCAGCGCGAGAGGACAATACATCACCTGGAGAGCAGGTCCTTGCTACAGGATCACTTCCTGCTACACCAGGGTGATGTTCTCCTACTGGGAGACCTTTCTGATCCAAGACAACACTGAGGCTGCCACACTTGATTTGGGACTTGGCTACTATGTCCCTGAAGGTCTCGTCAATGTACCTCTCTGTCTGCCTCAGCTCCTCCAAGTCTGCCACTCTAGCCTCCAGAGATTGGACTCCTTCCCTGAGAGCCAGGAGCTCCTTGCACCGAGTGCACACATACAATCTCTCACCGGCGGGTAAAAAATCATACATGTGACACTCAATGCAAAAGACTGGAAAGCCCCCCTCTTGCTGCTGGACTGCTGCCTTCATCTTAGTTTTATTGAATTCCTGATTAATTTTAATGTGAAAGTATTTTTTGCCTAAAAATCAAGGGTTGAGTGGGTGGGAAAGATAGACACTAGAAGTAACTATCTCTGGCTTGCTTATTACCTCAGACACACACAACCTCTAAAGAATATATCCCTCTATTTCACCTTTCACCAAACTTTTATAAGTCCAAAGATTTCCCAAGCTATACTTTTAATGGGGATATTACTTGACTTTTTTCACTGCTGAACAATTATTTTTGATTCGTATTATATTTTCCCTCCTAATGTTTGAACAGGACTGTTTTGGTGTTTCCCTTGTTGCTATGGTTTGCTTGGTGATTGTGCTATTCTGTGATGCATAATGGTTTTAATTTGAAGCATATTTATTTATTTATTTATTTAACAGTTTTATATACCGACCTTCATAGTGAATAACCATATCGGATCGGTTTACATTTAACAAGGGGTATAACTGGAGTAACAATTCAAGTGAACGAAGATAACAATAGGTAGGAATAAGTCAAAGTTACAATCAACAGGGGAGGAGAACTTGGAAGCTTGCAACAAGCTGGAAGGAAGATAAGGCAGGAAGAAATTATAACGTATTACAACGTATTACCAAAGAGCGTACGGGTTAAAGCTTAAAAGGTGCTTTAACCTGGAAGTTTAACCTAGAAGTTTCAGAGTCCATTGTTCATGAGGGTGACTGATGTGTTTTGTCTATTCACTCATGTTTTCTTGGGGTGCTGCACATCTTGCAGGTCCTGCCAGGGCTATGTGGACTTATGAGCACATCTGTATCTGATCATCCTGATTCAAGAGGCCATCAATAACCATGCTCAGAGGGTGAAATAACTGGAATCCTCCAGTATACTTCTGAAGCTTGTATTTAGACAAATTTCAGATCTGATGGGATTGGGAACTTGCCGCTCTGCAACCAAATAGCTTCCCACCAACTCTCTCCCCCCCTCCCCCCCCCCCCCCCCCCCCCTTAATTAGAGATCTCTCAGGTTAGGACTGTTCAGCTTGGAGAAGAGATGGTTGAAGGGGATATGATAGAGGTGTTTAAAATCACAAGAGGTCTAGAATGGGTAAATCTGAATCGGTTATTTACTCTTTCGGATAATAGAAGGACATGGGGGCATTCCATGAAGTTTGCATGTGACACATTTAAAACTAATCGGAGAAAGTTCTTTTTTACTCAACGCACAATTAAACTCTGGAATTTGTTGCCAGAGAATGTGGTTAATGCAGTCAGTGTAGCTGGGTTTAAAAAAGGATTGGATAAGTTCTTGGAGGAGAAGTCCATTACCTGCTATTAATTAAGTTGACTTAGAAAATAGCCACTGCTATTACTAGCAACAGTAACATGGAATAGACTTAGTTTTTGGGTACTTGCCAGATTCTTATGGTTTGGATTGGCCTCTGTTGGAAACAGGATGCTGGGCTTGATGGACCCTTGGTCTGACCCAGTATGGCATGTTCTTATGTTCTTACTTACCAGTCCTCTTTAACCACCATTAAATTGATCTTCGCTCAGTAAATTGAAGGGTTTGAGATTCGCGTGCCATTAGGTGCGCGCTTCCGGTCCTCTTCTACTGCAAAGGGTGCGGGGCCTCTGGAAGCTGGGACAGTGTGTGTATGTGTGTGTGTGTGTATGTGTGCATGCATGTGTGCGTGCATGCCTATGAGAGCCTATATGTGATACATAGGCTCTCACAGGCATTCAAACATACACAAACACACAAGCTATGAAACAGACCATTCACAGGCATACAGGTTCTCACACAGACTCACACATAGGCTCTTACATAGCCACACACATACAGGCTCTCACACAGACACACACACACTCACACACACACATAGGATCTCACATAGACACACACATGCACACACAAACAGGCTCTCTCACTCATTCACACATACATACATGCTTACACACATACATGTTCTCCTGTTTTCATCGGGCCATGGTGGGATGAGCTCCACCACGGTGCTGTGGGCCTTCTGATATCTTTGGGCCATACGGGCCACCAATCTTCCTGTTTGGGAGGGGAAGGACCGGATGTTGTGGTTGAGTGTGCACGCACGCATGGCCATACCAGGAAATCAGACCTCTCCTTCTGACGCCGGCAGTCTCCTTCTTCCATCGCTGGCTGGTTAGCAGCCCGCGCCCTCTCTTGCTACAGCCAGCCCACCACCTCTCTGGGTGTGCCACTCCATGCAAATGCACAATATACACACCCAGTTGTGCTGGTCCTCCACTGAAGAAATATCTGAACTCTGCTTAACAGCACAGAATGACTGTAGAAAACTGTGCCTGCATCTGTGGAAGTTAACGTACACCTGAACCATGTCTGACAGTATACAAGAACTGCAGAGAATTGTTTTTGCTTCTGTGAAAGGCAATAGATACCCAAACAGTGTTTTACTATGCTGGGATTAAATGTTTGAGTAGCATCCCAAGAAAAAGCAGTGAACATAGACCAGGGAAGATAACTCTTCAGGAACTTCAGATTATATACTGAGCAGTCAATCACATTGAGAAAAAAATTGGGGTACACAGGAGAGAAAGCTATCATTTACAGTCCACTGATAAACTCTGATCTACCCAACTACTCCACCAAGAGTTAATCACCCACAAACTTTGACTATTTGTTCTGTAATTTTGTTCTTTCTAATAGTTTCAACCACTTATTTCTGGCACTGACGTCAGGCTCACTGATCTGAATTTTTCTGGATTACCCTTGAACCCTTTTTACAAACTGGCATTATGCTGGCCACCATCCAATCTTTGGGTACTGTAGCTGATTTTAATGATAGTTTACAGATTACTAATAGTAGATCTCCAATTTCTTTTGTCAGTTCTTTCAGCATTCTGGGATGTATCCATCTGGTTCAGGGGATTTGCTACTCTTTAGTTTGTCAGTTTGCCCTATTACATCTTCCAGGTTCACCTAGATTTGATTCAGTTCCTCTGAATAATCACCTTTAAATATTACACAACTCCCGATCATACAATTCAGATATTTCCTGATGTATCAAAGCAAACTCAGAATAGGAAGAGGATATTCCTTCAATTTAAGAATGTTATACTTACTTCGGGAGTGGAATTTTTCCTGCGATATCTTTCTAAATGTTTGATTAAACTTGATGGGAATAGATTCTCCTTATTAGAACCTTAGATTTAAAGGCATTGTTAGATTCTAAGTTTGTAACATATTCTGCATCTACTCCAGAGCCCATATAATTTGTCTTTATATGTTTTCCTATTTTTTGAGGTTATCTCATTGGGTCCTTCACTCCTCAAGTTGTGGTTTTTCATGGGATTGCAGTAAGTGATATTTTATTTAATTTTTGCATTATTGCCTCAGTAATATTATTAACTGCTGATCTCTGATTTCTGTTAAGCTTGCTTGCTTTTTAAATATTTTTTGAAATGGTATAAATATAGAGTTAGAAAAATCATACAACTCCCATCTTTCTGTTTTGTATGTGCATGTTAATTTTAAGGAAACATGCAGAACCTTTCATTCACTCAGAAGTAGAGGTGAAAAGTTTACACAGATGGAATACTAGCAGGTACTATAAACCCTTATATTAACATTTCCAAACTTAACTTCTATATACAGAAAATAAATCATACATATTTTAATAAATTATAATTATATTTAACAGAAACATTTCCACATAAATGCTAAACACTTTCCCTATGTGTCTGTATCTATTTCTGTAAATCAACTGTCACATATCTTACAATTCCTATCAGATATCAATAAAGTGCAATAGTGCTACACAAAGATATGTTTAAAAAAAGGTTAACCAGAATAAAAACAAATAATACCAAGTGAAAAGAATATTTTAAAACTTTAAACAGCCTGATTTTAAAATATTGGTACATGCAAAAATTAACAAAAGTTGTTATATCTGAACAGATATTTCCTCAATTTCTTAGCTTACATAACTGCTCACAATTTCATTGCAGGTGCTGACTTCAGACTATGTCCTTCTGTCCTGCTTGTTGAAATTATCACTAGTTGTGGCTGTCTTGCTGTCATTCCACAATGTGACATTTCCCAGGTCTATTGTCTCTTCATGACAAATTTACTTTATTTATTTATTTATTTATTTAACAGCTTTTCTATACCGGTATTCGTGTGAACATCATATCGGTTTACATCAAACAAAAGTTAGAAAATACATCGAACAGGGTGGGAGGGAACTGGGGCAGGGAGGGAAAATAACTGGAGGAGTATAGGCAGAGAGAGGTTAAAGGTTAACAGTGAATGCATAACAATGAGGTAAAAAAAAATGCAAGGTGAATTAAATAATTAGTTAACTGAGAATGCATTACAATGAGGTAGACAAAGGAAGGCAGAGTAAACATATCCGAGTTGAAACAGTTGGGGGGGGGGGGGGGGAGGTCATGTCTGGAATGGGTCCTATTCTGGGTATGCCTGTTTAAATAGCCAGGTCTTTAATTTTTTTTTTTTAATTTTTGGGGCAGGGCTCAAGACGGAGGTTTGGAGGTAATTTGTTCCAACAGGTAGGGCCCGCAATAGAAATGGCTCTATCTCTTGTTGAGGAAAGGTGTGCTTTTTTGAGGGAGGGTATTTGGAGCATACCCATGCGGTTGATTCGAGTGGGGTGACTAGGTTGAGCGTGAAGGAAAGGTTCGCCTAGCCAGTTAGAGTTATGTGAATAGATGGATTTGTGAATAATGGTCAGTGTTTTGTGGAGGATACGGGAGGGAACGGGGAGCCAGTGTAGGTCTTTAAGGATGGGGGTGATGTGATCTGATTTGCTTGCATGGGTGATGATTCTTGCTGCAGCGTTCTGCAGCATTTTTAAAGGTCTAATGGTAGAGTAGGGAAGGCCTAGGAGTAGGGAATTACAGTAGTCGAGTCTAGATATGAGGGTTGTCTGAATGACAATGCGGAGATCATGGGAGTGGAGAAGGGGTTTAAGCTTTTTCATTTAAACTTCCCTAGTCGATCAACAACAACAAATTACTCTTGCCTTTGTTGCATCCATTGACCAATGTTCCAATATGAATGATATGAAACACACTGATTTTTGCTTGCCTCAGTGCATATGCTATCAGGTACTCTGTACTAATTCAAAAATTAAGATAATCAAAGTTTCCTCTTACTATTGGTCTATTGGTTGTTCACTATGCACTAGAAGAGCCATCAAAATAGAAGAGCCATTTCACAGGGGTTTTATTTGTCTAAAATATTTCAAGAATCACAGCAATCTCTTCCTCCCATTCCCCCCCCCCGTCCCAAATTCCAGCAGCCTCTCTCTCTCAGACTCAGTTCTCATACTCAGCAGTCTTTCTCTCCCAGTCTCCCCTCTATCATCAGTAGTCTCTCAGTCCACTTCCATTTCCTAGTATAAGGGATGTTCTAGTCCCTTTCCAATGCATATGCTATCAGGTACACTGTACTAATTCAAAAATTAAGATAATCAAAGTTTCCTCTTACTATTGATCTATTGGTTGTTCACAGTGCACTAGAACAGAGGTTTGTAACCTTTCAAAATAGAAGAGAATTTCACAGGGGTTTTATTTGTCTAAAATATTTCAAGAATCACAGCAATCTCTCCCTACCATTCCCCCCCCCCCCCCCCAAATTCCAGCAGCCTCTCTCTCTCAGACTCAGTTCTCATACTCAGCAGTCTTTCTCTCCCAGTCTCCCCCCTATCATCAGTAGTCTCTCAGTCCACTTCCATTTCCTAGTATAAGGGATGCTCCAGTTCCTTTCCAATGATCTTTACCCCTTTATGGCCAGCACTGAGGGACTTTTGAGTATTTTTCAGACCATCACTGAAGCTTCCTTTCACCAAGGTTTGAGGTTTGGTCAGTTCATCCCTATAAACTGGGACTGAGCATGTACAAAAGGCAGAAGGCATTGGAGTTAGAGCAGAGGAGCTGACGTGGAGTTTTGATGAGAAGTCCTTTTTTCTAGGCCCCCCTGGCTTAATCAGTAAGTACACAGGGCAATAAGAGAAAGAGAGTTTTTTAATTTTTGGAGGAGAAGCTTTGTTTTTAGACCGGTGCCCTTTCAGGAGGGTAGCAAACTGCCTGAGGGATCTGGAATAGGGTAGTTTGCAGTTGCCCAAAAGAAGAAGAGAAGTTTTGAGAGGAGTTTTGAATTCTTGAGGTTACTTTGGACTTTGCCCTTCAGAGACCAAGGAGTTTGATTACCATTGGAGAGACTGAAACCAGTTTTCTTTTGCTAGGAGCCCACTTTCAGTCGCCCAGAAGTGCAGTTATTGAAGAGGTCCCTATCCCATAGGGATATTGGCTCAGAGACTATCAAGGTAAGAACAAGCACTGCAGACTTCTATGTTTACTTCTTTCATGGACAATGAATTTATTTTTTAAATGGAATTTGTTGCCAGAGGATGTGGTTAGTGCAGTTAGTGTAGCTGTGTTTAAAAAAGGATTTGGATAAGTTCTTGGAGGAGAAGTCCATTAACTGCTATTAATCAAGTTTACTTAGGGAATAGCCACTGCTATTAATTGCATCAGTAGCATGGGATCTTCTTAGTGTTTGGGTAATTGCCAGGTTCTTGTGGCCTAGTTTGGCCTCTGTTGGAAACAGGATGCTGGGCTTGATGGACCCTTGGTCTGACCCAGCATGGCAATTTCTTATGCTTTTATGGACTTTCAAGTTTATTTTTGGTTACAGTAAAAGTTTATTTTGAACACTATTCAAGGTTCCCTGCCTGTTCTTCTGAGAGTGAGTACCCAGCAGCTAAACCAACGAAGTTAGAGCACCAAGTGTGAGAGAGTGAAAGGACTGAAAGTAGACCACCAACCCTGTGCACCTAGGTCCCTGGAGGTGTATCCTCCTCCCCACCGGAATGGACCCCGGCAGTCCTGTGGCCTGTAGAGAACTGTGTGGAGAGAGAAGGTGGAGAAAATCAGAGGTCCATGTAGAAAAGTGGCCCTGAGCAGATTGCTTGCCCTCCATTTTGGGAGGTCCCTGAAGATGGGATTACAATTGATTTTTTTGTTTTGCTTTCTTTCCGACTAGGGATAGGCACTTCACCATCATGATCCAAATAGTGCCTCTTCTTCCTCGGCCCATGTGGCCAGAGGCAGGACCTCTTTCCCACTCAGTCAAAAAGAAAGGGAGTCCTTCTCCTTGTGTCACACAACCTTGGATACAGGGCCTCTTACCCCCATTATCAGCATGCTGATTCCTCCCCTGCTGTTAATGCATACTGATGATGCCAGCTAATTCCTTCCCCCATGGCTATGTTTGTTTTTTGTTTTTTTTCTTCCTTGGTGCTGGCAACGCATGATGAAGCATGGGTGCTGCATTCAAGTTCTGGAAGAGCTGCATGAAGCTTGGGAGCTTAGGTTTGTTGACCCCTGCATGGGTGCTTAGTTTCTGACTGAATTTTTGTTGGTCCAAAAATCAGCTGCTAAAATTAAACATGCTTTCATTGCTATTGATGATTTAATTTTTCCACTACACCCTAGTATCAGAAATTTGGGTATTTGGATTGATTATCTTCTAAATTTTCAACAGTATATTAAATCTGTTATAAGATCAGGCTTTTTGAAGCTGGAAGTTTTGAATGGTTTAAAATCTGTTTTAGATCAAGCTGACAGTAGTCCAAGCCTCCATATTACCCTAATTGATTATTTCAACATTGCATTTTTGGACTTATCTGCTCAGGCCTTGAAATCTATTCAATTGCTCATGAATTCTGCTACCTGTCCTCTTACAGGAAAAAATGAAGGGATCATATCACACCTATTCTGATGGATCTGCATTATCTCCCAAAGCTCAGTGCATGCAATATAAAGTGGTTATGATTGCCTTTAAAATGATCAGCTCCAACAAGTTTCCTTGGACCAATGCCCTACTCATGACTTGAGGTCACAACAACAGGCTTGCTTTGCTGTCACTCACGAGCGTGTCTTTTCTGATGCCGCGCCCACTTTTTGGAACTCACTTTTAGAAGAGATTAGGATAAGTACTTTGACTGCTTAAAATCTTTCAAATCAATGCTGAAAACTGTACTTTTTAAGCAGGCTTTTTTATGCTAGCTGCAAATAAATCAGTGTTGCTATGATAGTCAGCAATGTCTGAGTGCCAAGTTCAATGTGCTGTATTGTATTTTAGGGTTTATTTGTCTTTTGATATTTTTAATGATGAATTTTTTTTACTGAATTATGTATGTTTGACTGTACATTGCCTCAGGCTCATTGCATTGTTGATTAAGAAATTTTAATAAACTTAAACATAAACATGCCATGACCTAGTTGCTTCCTCTATCCTTCATCTGGAACTTTCCAATAAATTTTTATATTTCTGTTACAGTTAGCTCACTTCATTCTGTAAACTACACCCAACTCACCCAAACACTTCTCATACCTCCTGCTTTCTCCTTACAAACTCTCAACACTGTCTCATGGAGCATCAGCTCAGAATCCCTCACAGAATTCTGTCAGTAACCTGGTATAGTGAACTCCAGGCTTCTCTCTTCTCTGAAACTCCTGATGTCAGCCTATTGCTGCTAATAAATCTCTCTGTGGCAACAGGGATCTAAAGAGATTATGCACCTTTAACCTTACCTGACCCTGGCTTTCTGTTGCAAGTACATGATTCACTTAAGAGTTCCCAGCCTGTTTTTCTTCTGTTTGTCAGTCACAGATGTAGTTTCTAACCAACTCTGCTACTCTTAAACCTCTTAAAGGGCCAGCAATTTTAACTGAGATGTACATGCTTATTGTGGTTTGTGCAGTACAAACTTCTATAAATATAGAAATCCATATAATTGTACAGAGGAATTATCTTTGAAAACAAGAAACTAATCAGAATAGCTTTATGTCCTGCTATTACACTTAGCCTACCCTATAGTCACATCTAAACAGCAGATGACATTAAAAAAAAAAGATTACCTGAGCACACTACCAATAATCATATGACTAAAAAATGCTACTTTGGCCACTATGCATCTCCTGTGATGATAATATGGACTGATATGCATAATTAGACAGACATTCTCACATCTTCCTTCACATACACAGATATGTTCTCATCACTTGAATTATGCATTCAGCTTTTCAAACTGTTACCTCTCCTGCTTATATTACTGAATTTGGATGTATAGCTGGATATAGCCTACAGTGTCTTGAAATGTTTTTTATGCATAAATCTGTTTTAGTCATTATGTCCCTAGCCATCCGCTGAAGATCACATTTGGCAGGAGGTACAGGTTTGTAAACTCTTTCATCACCTCAGATCTAGGTGTGACTGCAGGTCAATTCTCACCTGAAGAGTCTGGCTGAGAAAACATTTCTTTATCTGCTCTCTCAGCATTTCAACATATGGTCTGGTTATAAATATTCATCAGTTTTTTTTCTAGCTCTTTTCTTGGTCTTGGTTTCCGGATAAGAATCATTACCCAATATGCTTTCTATACTGTCCCAGCCAGGTGATTCAGCATGAGTTTAATGTGCTGTATTGCAAAGTGGCCAGAGTTCACTTCCCACACCATGACCCTGATCCCCAGGCCAACTGGGACAGGGTATGCTCTGGAGGGAAGCCATGGCAATTGTTCAACAATAGCACTTATTAGGGACTACAATTGCATGTTTGAAAGAGAGCATAACTGAGGACCATCACTGTAATGGGAAGCCTAATGCAGAGCAAAATTTTATGTTCATATTTTTTATGTCCGAAAGGGGGTCCCACTTGCGGCCAATATGGACATAAAAAAAATCCAATGAGTTGGGTATATGTACATATGTGCAAAAAAAAAATTTAAACCCCCTCACCCTCCTTAATCCCCCCCCCAGACTTACCACAACTCCCTGGTGATCGAGCGAGGAGTGAGGACGTCATTTCTGCAATCCTTGGCGAGAAGCATGTGACGTCGGTGGCACGTCGAGTGACGCGGCGTCACGTGATTCCCGGCTCGTTCGCGCCGGACGGCTCGTTCGGCCCAAAAAGAACTTTTGGCCAGCTTGGGGGGGCCTCCTGACTTGCCGGGAATCACGTGACGTCGGCGTCACGTGATTCCCGGCTCGTTCGCGCCGGACGGCTCGTTCGGCCCAAAAAGAACTTTTGGCCAGCTTGGGGGGTCAGGAGGCCCCCCCAAGCTGGCCAAAAGTTCTTTTTGGGCCGAACGAGCCGTCCGGCCAAGTGAGAAAGAAAAATATAATAGGTGTTTAATACCTTGGTACATGGGTAGGAAACTACTCCTGGAGTGCTACAAACTGGTTTGATTTTCAGGATCTCCACAATGAATATGCTTGAGATATATTTGCATGAGTAAGTATACCTCATGCATATTAATTGTGGAGATCCTGAAAACTAGACTTGTTTGTGGCATTCCAGGTGCCTACCTCTGCCCTAGACAGTTACAAACAAAAGCTTATGGCACCTGACCCCAGCCCTTGATCCAATTTAGCTATAATTATAAGAGCAAAATCAAACAAAAAATAGAAAAATTTCAGAGCTTTGTTGTACGAAACCTGGAAGAAAATATTAATCAGAGGTTTGATTTAACTCATTTCAAAATACCAGTATTTTCTCCTTTTATTGTGTTCATATTGTGTATTGAATCTACAAGATCTTTTGGGGTAAATTTTCAAAACATCTACCCATGTAAAACTGAAAGTTATGCATGTATGCATATAAATAGTATTTTGCAAAAGTCCAAAGTATGCGCACAAGAGAAGTGTTACACATAAATGTGAAAGAAAGAAGTGTCTGGTTAGGGGCACTCCAGGATGGGGCTCGGAGATCCATGCAGAAATTGCTACTCTGTTAGCAGCACAAACGCACACATTTCTGAATTTGTCAATACGCTTTTCCACCTGTGAATTAAGCTGTGGAAATGAGATTGCACTTGTCTTTAGCCTGCAGTTTTTGGATGGGAGGTCTGGGGTAAGTGGTGCGGGTCAGGGTGAAATGCCTGATTGAACTGGTAAAAATCTAGGTTAACTGATGGAGTTCTTGATGAACTAGGGATCGCAAGTACATACATGAGTATTTTTATAAGTGGAGTACACATGTACTTTATAAAATACATGCCTCTGCATGTAACTCAATGTTATTATGCTCATTTTATTAATTCTATTTATTTAGATTTAGCTCATGCCTTTTCATGCAACGCTTCCCTTCTTCATCCCATCCCACTATACCCATCACTACAACCCCCCTCTCCACACTTAATATCTTTGAACTGACCTCCTCCACTGAAACAGAAGACATACTAAAGAAAATGAGACCAGTGCGACACCCCCAGACACCATCCCCATGAAAACCCTTTTGTCCATCGCCAATACTATCGCCAAGCCCATCGCTGATATCATTAACTGCTCCTTCACAGATGGAAATGTGCCTGTACCCTTAAAGCAAGCCATTGTCAAACCCCTACTTAAATAACCCAATCTGGACCCTAATGATCCCTCCAATTTCCATCCTATCTCCAACCTACCCTTCCTGGCCAAAGTACTTGAACAAATAGGTAACACCCAGCTCTCCGACCACCTTGAAAACATAACATTCTTTTCCCATCACAATTTGGCTTCCGTAAATTTTTCAGTACCCAGACCCTTCTAATCTCCCTTACTGACACCATTCTAACTGGTTTTGACAAAGGCCAATCATACCTACTTGCACTACTTGATATATCATCAGGTTTTGACACTGTAAACCACAACATCCTACTAACCCTTCTCAAAGAAATTGGAATAGCTGGAATTCCCCTCCACTGGTTTGAATCGTATCTAATCAATAGATTTTACAAGGTCAGAATTGACGACATCAAATCTAAACTATTCACCTCTCCAGAGGTGTCCCCCAAGGCTCCTCACTCTCCTCCACCCTCTTTAATATCTACCTGCTGCCACTCTGCCAACTCCTTTCAGACTTAGGACTCTCTCACTTCATTTATGCTGATGACGTACAGATACTCATCCCACTCACTGACTCATTAGACAATACCTTTAAAACATGGGAAAATGCCCTGTCAGCTATCAATAGCCTTCTCAACAGCCTGAACCTTGCCCTCAACTCTTCCAAAACAGAACTTATCATCATCCCACCCCCACACACCCAATAAGTGCCCTCCCCAAATCCTTTACTTTCTCACAGCAAGTACGAGTCCTCGGTGTCTCTATTGATAACCACCACAACCTAAAAAAGTTTATTAATTCGACAATGAAAGAGTACTATTTTAAACTTAACACACTTAAGAAACTGAGACCTCTCCTCCACCTTAATGACTTCTGCACTGAACTACAAGCCACAATCCTATCAAAAATAGACTATTGCAACTCCCTGCTTCTCGGCCTCCCCAAAACCACTATGAAACCCCTACAGATGCTTCAAAACTCTGCTGCTAGAATACTCACAAACACTCGTAAAAAAGACCATATCATACCCATTCTCAGAGATCTGCACTGGCTCCCCATTTCCTTCCACATAATCTACAAAACACTCACCATACTACATAAAACACTTCACAACCAGAACATGCGCTGGTTAAATGACTCCATACATTTTCACACTGCTAACAGACCTACCAGATCCTCTTATAAAGGCACCCTTGACACCCCTTCACCTAAGCTAACCCACTTATGCACCACAAAAGAACGTGCTATCACCATTGCAGGTCCTTATACCTGGAACACCATGCCGCCCGATCTCAGACTAGAACAATGCGCACTGAAATTTAAAAAAAACCTCAAAATGTACCTTTTCAAACAAGCCTACCCTTAGCAACCCTTCTCTCACTTACCCACCTACTAGACTGACCACCCTAGTTTAATTCCCCCGCTCCTCTATTATATCCCCTTGTTCTAAAACCTATTGTTTGGTCTACACTCATGTTGTCCCCCCATACCAAGTAATCATTTTTTCAGTACATTGTACTTAATTTAGATATGGAAACATACTTAGACTCCTTAAACTCTGGTCACCCTCACCCCTGATATATGCTTCCCCTTTCCCTATATCCCTGTCCGAGATAAATTAATTTTGCAATTACATGTTCAGAACTAATTAACAACTGTCTTTTCAATTTAGCTCCGGGGACAAATAAATCTGGGAGTTGTTGAAAAGCAGCTTTCTCTATCAGCATTTCAGCCATACCCTGCCTCTAGGCTGCAGCAGTACGCAAGCAAGGCTTCTTAAGAGGCTCAAGTGTGCTACACTTGTCTCCAAACTCTTTGTAAAAAATATTGGATTTTGCTGAAATTATTTTCAACAACGATTCAACTCTCCCCTGAGGAAGATCCTTTTATCATCCAAAACATTGCAAAGTCGGGGAACATCTCTCAAACAGCATTCCATTTACTTTTTGAAGACAACTTTAAAGTTAAGTGTTGTCTAAATTATATAAATGATCTTTTTTAAGTGCATAAAAACATTTAAAAAAAAACAAAAGGAGATTAAAGTGTTCAGGGTATATCGTGAGAGGAGGTCCCTCACTAATTTAAGAATGACTGATGATTACAAATATAAGAACTTGATATGGACAAAATTGCAACATAGCATGATAAGCCTATCAAAGTCTTGGTATGATGGTCATTCTTTTATGAATTTACATTGATATGCAATTTCATGTAAACACATCTGCATCCTTTCAAGTGAGATCTATATAGGTTTTTGAATAATGGTATTCTTGCACTTTTGGGTTTCATTGTTTAGAGTATTACCGCTAGGGTATACATATTTAGATCTTTAAGTCTATCCCCATATGCTTTTCAGTGAAGATCACTGACCAAATTAGTAGCCACCCTCTGGACTGAAGTGCTGAAAAAGGTGCAAAAAGCGGAATATAAAAATCTAAATAAATAAATAAATAAATATCCTGTTTATATCCTTTTGAAGATGCTGTGTCCAGAACCATACTCAGTATTCCAAATGAAATTTCAACAGGGATGTATACAAGGGCAATACATATCATCTCTTTTTCCTGCTGACAATTTCTCCCTATACACCCAAGCATCTTTTTGGCTTTTTCCATCACTTAACCTCCAGTTTGACCACCTTGAGTTCACCAAATATAATCCTCACCAGATCTCACTCTTGTTTGATGCATAAAATAATTTCGCCCCTAAACTGTACTGTACCATTGGGTTTTTCCAGTCCAAATGGATGACTCTGCATTTTTTTTTAGCAGTAAATCCTAGCTATCAGCCCTAGACCATTGGTTTTCAGTGTGCCTGCTGGCTGAGGAGAGCACAGAGCAGGGTCAAGCTATTGAAATCCCCATTGCTGCTTTTCTCCCATCTTCTGCAATCACTGCCACTGCCAACCCAAGCTGGAAATGTGGATACGCTGTTTTTCCATCACCCCCCACCCCTGCCCTCATAACAATCACCATTGGCACATCCTGCACTCACCTGTGCTGCCACCAAGATCACAGCTGCCACCAGCACAGGGTGGAAATTATGTATTCTGCTCCCTTCCCCATGGCCAGAATCATCATTGTCACCAGCCTAGCTCAGAAATGTGGGACCCTGCTTCCTACCTCGTGGCTGTAGTCTCCACTACTGATAGCTGTAGAAAAGGAGAATATGGCTCTAAATAATCCCCTGCTTTATTCCTCCTGCTGGCTCTGATTGTCACAAGGGAGAGGGCAAGGTCCATATTCACCCACTGTGTGGCTTGGCTACTTAGCCAGATAAACTTATCTGGCTAAATTAGCGTATATATTCAGTGGTGCAGCAACACTGCTGAACATATCCAGCTATCTAGCAGCCGCTGAATTTACCTGGATATACCTGGATATTCAGCACCTCACTAGCTATGTAGATAAGTCCATCTTATCAGGCTATCCAGTGTTGAACGTGCTTTGAATATGCTGCTCCCAAATTTTAGCTGGATAATCTCCGAGTTATCTGGCTAAATGCTTATAAATATAGACCTCGTATTTTAAAAGAGGGACTTGGGGGAGGATTATTTGAAAGGAGAATGAGAGGGGCGGTGAGACTGAGAGGTTGGAGAGCAAGGGATTGAGCCAGGTACAGTGGTGTTGCTATGTGGGGAGGAGAATTCATGAGTGCAATTGCATCTCCCCTAAAAACTGTCTGGCAGGACTGAGAATTGATGAGGACTTGGGATGGGGGTGAACTCAGTGATTAAATGAGGAGGGGGGACTTGGGGCTGAGAGATTGAGGGGGACTCATGGAATAAAGGGACAGTGGGTACTAAGTGATTGGGTGGGCAGTTTGTATTAGGGTGTGTTGTATAGGCTGGGGTATGTGAGACATAGAAAGGTCAGATGGGGTGAAGAGCTGGTATGAAACTGAAGAACATGGAGGGGCTGCAGAGGGGGTGAGACAAGGTGAAAATGGAGGAGCTGTGGATGAGGAGAAGGGCTAAGAAACATAAGAAAGGCCTAGAGGGATTGAGTCACAGAGGAATGAGTAACAGAAAAAGGTGGATGAGAGCTGGGGAAGGGGTGATAGAGAATGGGAGGCTGAGGAGAGGGCAAAAGAAAAATGAAAGGGCTAGCAGAGAGGATGAGTAACAATAAAAGATTGTATTTATATTTTGCCTTTCTGCCATTTTAAAGTGAATTATAGATGTTATAGATATTTCCCTATCCCCAGAGGTCTCACAATCAAAGACCTAGACTTACTAAGCTGCATTATGGCTATAGCACACAATAAATAGTGTTTAATACAAGTTAAACAGTTTACCACATGATATTTTCAAAGATTTCCTCCCGCTGTGGAAATTAGCTGCTTTGCATGCATAAAATTGACCAATTCATGCAAAGCAGATAATTCATAGGCAATTAACTGCAAATAAAATAATGCAACTGACTTTGGAAAAAAATTCAACCATGTTATTTTTCTCACATTTCAGAAAGATGCAGTTATTTTTTCACTGAGGACTTTGGGTTGCAAACACACATCCTGATGTTCCTGAGAGGCTTATTAAAGGTACAGATCTCCAAATTGCACAAATGTCTCCTGGGGGTTTGGAGAAACCTCCATCTGCCCTGCCCCAGGGTCACCTGACAAGGTGATCCTGCAATAAAAAAAAGTTAAAAAAAAAAGTTAGACATTGCATGTTGATGCCATGCCCTGGGGTGGGTGAGGATCTAGCCAGACCCCCAGGGAACATCTATGCATTTTGTGGGGGTGATGCATTTTGGGCTTCTTGCCCTTTAAAGCAACTGTGCCCCTGGACAAAGTGTGCCCCCATCACATGTAAATGCCCCATTTTGCAGCACAATTTTTTTGTTGCTTGTTTCTCCTGTGATAAAAAATTTTGCTGCGGTCTCCAGAATTGTACTCAGTATTCCAAGTGAGGTCTCACCAGAGACCTTTACAGGGGTAATATCACCTCCCTTTTTCAGCTGACCATTTCTCTCCTTAAGCAGTCAAGCATCTTTCTGGCTTTTACCGTCGCTTTATCTACCTGTTCGGCCACCTTAAGATCATCAGATACAAGTACGGCCAGATCACACTCTTCCTTTATGCTTAGAAGAATTTCACCTCCAATAATGTTCCTTTTCCTTGGACTTTTGCATCGTAAATGCATTACTCTGCATTTCTTAGCATTAAATCTTAGCTTCCAGACCTTAGAACATTTCTTAAGCTTCTCTACATCCTTCCTCATGATTTCCACTCCTTCTTGGCTATCCACCTGGTTACAGATTATGGTATCATCGGCAAAATAACAAACTTTATCAACAACCCATCTATTATGTTGTTCACAAAAATGTTGAAAAGAACAGATGCAAGGACCAATTCCTGAGGCACACCAGTAGTAATAACCCCCTCTTCAGAGAAAGGTCCATTTACCAGTACCCTTTGTCGCCTCCCACTCAGCAAGTTTCTAACCCAGTCAGTAATTCTAGGATCCATACCAAGGATGCACAATTTATTTATAAGTGTTCTGTGCAGAGCCATGTCTAAGGCCTTGCCAAAATCCAAGTACATGACATCTAGCACTCTCTCTTGATCCAACTCTCTGGTCCCCAGTCAAAGAAATTGATCATCTGACAAGATTTACCTCTGGTAAAACCATGCTGCCTTGAATCCTGCAATCCATTGGAATCCAAAAATTGCACTATCTGCTGTTTTAGCAGTGATTCTATTAGTTTGCTCACCACATAGATCAGACTAACTGGTTTGCAGTTCCCAGCCTCCTCCTTACTTCCACTTTTATCAATAGGAACCATATCTGTCTTTTTCCAGTCCTCTGGAACTACTCCACATTCTAAAGAAGCATTGAAAATGTCAGCTAGCGGAGCTGCCAGGACATCTCTAAGTTCCCTTAGTACCCTCGGATATATGTCATCCGGCAACAACATCTTACTTTAAGTTTAGTTAGCTCCTCATGAACACACTGTTCTGAAAGTTGATTGAGGTTTACCTCACTTCCAATCTTATTTGTGTTTGTTTTATATAGTCCTGCTCCAGGCCCTTCCAAAGTGAACACCGAAAAAAATTATTTGCTAAGCAATTTTGCTTTTTCTCTTCATCCTCTACATTCTCCTCCCCTTCACCTTTGAGTCTCACAATGCCACTTTTGCACTTCCTTTTATCACTAACATATCTCAAATAAGTCTTGTCACCCTGTTTTACCATATTTGCTATTTTTTCTTCTTTTTGAATTTTCGCATTCCTATTTTCCCAGCTTCTCTTATGTTTTCCAGACACTGTTGCCTATCTTCCCCTTTCTGCAGTTTCTTGTAGTTTATGAATGTTAACCTTTTCTCCCTTACCTTTTCAGCTACTTCTTTAAAAAAACCGACATGGGCCTTGACTTTTATGGTCTGGGATACTAACACACAGACATAAGGGAAAAGCACAAGATGGCTTCTATGACTGAGTCCCAAAGCAAAGAACATCAAGTAGCATTTTCTGAATTATCAAGAAGGCTCCTTACCCAATAAAAATGTTGTTAGCAGCAAATGGTTATGGATTTGACAGTAGATTGGTTTTGATTGTAAATATTACTACCCTTATCATAAAGCTTGTGGGTAACTTCATGGAGCGATAGTTACTATCCTTAAGAGAAACATGTGGGTATCCTGCACTGAGTGACAGATATTACCATAAGAAGCTTGCTGGGCAGACTGACCATCTGGTCCTTTTCTGCCATCATCAATATGTTATATGTTATTATGTAATCATGCTTTGAAGTAAAAAAAATGAAGGGAAAGTAAAAAATTGACCTGGATCAGTTTAAAAGGGGATGTGACAAGCTGTTTTTGCATTTTATCCCCTTAATATCTCTGACAAATGGTTTCATCTGTTATAAGTGGTCCACAATCAAGTAGTCCCAGAGTACACTATGATGGTAAGAGATTATAAAATGAAAGCTCCATGGTATTCATCTGATTTATGTTTAAAGAGAAAGAAACTTTGCAAAGCTGAGATGAGATGGCATAAGGATAAGTTGGAAGCTGATAAAGTTATTTACTGCAGTATCTGAAAGGTATAAAGAAGAAGTTGGTAAGGGTGGAAATGAATACTATTCTGAGTGAATTAAAAAAGCTATTAACCAATCTAAGGAGTTGTTTTATAAATTTCAATAATTGGTGAAGGAGCTTCCTGTTTTCAAATCATTGGAGATTAACTATGAGGCTTTAGCTAGTTTTTATGATCAAACGATTGTAAACTTACAAAATTGTTTACTGAAGGTTGACTTTCCAAATTCTATAGATTTTTTAACAATCAGTGATGTAACTGGCTAGTCTGAGTTTGGACTTATGAGGGAAGGAGATGTATTGCAAGTGCTGCACAGTTGAGAATTATATGTTCTCCTTTAGTCACGATACCGTTTAAGGCTGTTTATGGTATGTCAGGAGAGATGTATAATATTATGCCTTTAGTAAATAAATCTTCAGTTGACGGTAATTTTTCAGCGATATTATAAAAAAGCAATGGTGTATCCCATACAAAAGGATACCAATTTGCCAAGCTCCATTTTGGCTAATTTTTGTCCTATATCAATCTTTCATCCTTGAGTAAGTAAAATATTGGAGAAATGGGTTTTAATACAATTGGAACAATATCAGGAAGATAATTGTTTATCAGATACATATCCAGTGGGTTTTAGAAACAAATTGTGCTACAGGGCCAGTGGAAGCACTAGGCAGATTAAGCGGCTGCCTAGAATGCTGGAAGTTTGGGGATGGTAGCCTAGTGTGCCCCACTGGCTGTAATTGGTGTTGGCCCTGCAGGAATGGACTGGAGAAATAACAGCTGAGCTGGGGCTGGAAGGAGGGGGAGCATCAGCAGTCAGGCCCACGTGTTGTAAGATAGGAAGAACATAGGATACTGCATCAGTGTGGTTATCTGAAAAGGCAGAACAGTAGTATGAGAACAGTGTGGGAGTAACATCAGGCCTCTGATAGGACATGGATACGAGTATGCACAAGAGAGAGATAGGTGCCTGGGGAGGTGCCAATCCCTCCAATCCGCCTAAGGTGCCTTTTGACCCTTGCACTGGCCCTGGGTACAGCAAAATTATTTGTTTCATTTATTGATTTCAATTCAATAAATGTATTTATTTATAACTTCCTTTCATATAAAGCACTAAGCGTCATACATAAAACACACATAGTAGTTATAACTAGGGATATGCATTCAGAAAAACTGAATATGCAAAATTAAATGAATAGGGCCAATTTGTTTCTTTCTTGGGGCCCCAAAATGAATTGAAAGGGCCCCCATCAAATTAAGAAATTTTCTTTGTTTCATTCATAAAAAAAAACCCCTCCCATTGGGCCTATGCCTGGGGTGAGGCCAGAGCCTCATCTAAGGACTAGGCCAAGACCTAAAGCAGGGGCCGTGGCCTATACCCAAGCATGACGTATAGCAAGATGGCACCCTCTGCTGAGGAGAATGCACCAGAGTTAATATACTCCAGCATGACTTCAGCAAATGGCATTATTTCAATAAGAAAGAAGAAGGAAGAAGACAGAATCCGAGGCCTGGGCTCTGACCTCTGGGTCTGGGCCTGGCCCTGGGTTGAGGCCCTGGCATGGGGATCCAGCCTCCGAGCCAGGCCCCAGCATCTGGCCTGGGTCCAGGTGTGGGACTAGGCTGAGGCCCAGGCATCAGGTTTGGACTTGGGCCAGGCCAAAGCATCAGGACCCAGCATCTGGACCGGGCACCGGTGTCAAGCCTGGGCCTGGGCTCCTGCCTAGGCTGAGGCACAAGCATTGGGACCCAGCCTATGGGGCAAGCCCCGCTGTCTGGCCTAAGGCCCAGCATCAGGCCTAGGCCGAGGCATCGGGACCAGGTCTTGACCTTGTGTAGGGCTAAGGCCTCAGTTGTGGTGACCTTCCATGGTCTAGCACTACAGAAGGCTGAGGCTCTGACCTGGACCTAGGCCAAGGCATCAGTACCAGCCCTCCAAGCCTATGGCTTGCATAGGGCCTAGGTAGAAGTCTTAGTGACCTACCACAGCCTAGGCCTATGCAAGGCTGAGGCTTCGACATGGGCCTATGCCTTGTCAGCGGAACCCCCCAGACTAGGTAAGTGTGGACCCACTGATGTTTTTGGCCCCAGCATTTTTTCAGGTGGGAGGGATGGGAGGCCATGTTCCACTTTTTTTCTGTATTTTTTAATGTTCATTTCTGTTTTTTTAAATGAAATAAACAGAATAAACATTAAAACAAAATTTGTGGACCCCTCCCCAAAAACAAAACGAAAAACAAAACTAATTTTTTACTCCTGCACATCCCTAGTTATTAAAACTAGACAAAATATATAAAATTTACAGACCATCTAAAAATTGTAAAGAAAACAATCAGTCTGTATCCATTATCCAATATTAAAATAAAAGCTCCTATAAATGAATGTGTTTAAAAACTCATGATAGTTTATAAAAAGAAGTTTAAAAGGGGCTTTTGGTCCAATTAGATGCAACAGTGGCATGTGATTCATTTGATCATGCTATATTCACTCTGCTGCAAGCCATAGGACTTTCATCTCTGTTGTCATGATTTACCTCCTCGTAGGAAACTTTAGTTAGTTGCAGTGCAAAGTTCATCATTATCCTTGACTCTTTAATATTTACATGCAACTGATAGTTTTCATATGTCTAAATGAGGTATATCATATTTATGCTAATGATTTGCATTTTTGTCTACGGTACAATCAAGATTTATTCATTTACTTCACATATTTACAGTCCACAATTCACAGATCATCAATGTGGATTACAACCAAAATACCTAATAAAATATACAATATAATAAAACAAAATATAATAAACATTAATTAAAAGCTTCAGAGAACAAATGGGTTTTCAATGCCTTTTGAAACATGATATAATCAGTAATAACACAAAGCTCATTTGGTATAGTATTCCACAATTCAGGAACCAAAACAGAAAAGACTTTAGAGTGAGTGATGATTAAACTATCAGATTTATGAGATGGAACTGTTAACAAATGCTGAGAAACAGAATGCAGTGGGCAAGCAGGTACTTAAATAAGTTTTCCTGTTCAACAACTTAATTACTGGAAGCTGTGCAGAACTGCTTAGGGAAGAATAAATTAGTTTTTAATGTGAAAAAAAAAAGTTATACTTAGAGTAAGCAGGCAAAGCCCATATGGATTGCAAAGTTAGCCGAATAAACTTATCTGGCTAACTTTGGAGATAGATTCAATAATGCAGATACACTATTGAATATAGCCAATTATCTTAAAGTTAGCCAGATAACTTTATCCAGCAAACTTTAGGGCAATTCTACAGCATGACCAGACTTAGTCAGATAAATAATCTGGATAACTCTAAATACCCAGCTAAATTTTAGCTGGATAATAAGTTATCTGGTTACTGTCACCCCAATCCGTGAGGCAGTTTGCACTCCAGTGAGGCCATTAACTAATTTAAAGTCCTATGGGGCAGGGGCTTCTGACCAGTACTTTTCATGGACTCCTTCCCCAGGACGTGGATTCTTTCTGTGGGGGAAAAGAGTTAACTTTCAGGGCCTAAGTGGTAGAGGTGACTGACTCCTTAAAATTGTCACTGGGAGAGGGGTAACTTTCTTCATTGTGTGTGCTATGTTCCTAAAAAAATCACTCTGGGGTCGCTGACTTATTGTCCAAAATAAAGTCTTTACTAGTTAATACTGATGAAAATATGATCACCCTCTAATGCCCAACTGCATATAAGATCTTAAATGATCTATAAAGCCCTCATAATAGGCACTACCGGATTTAGAATTGCAGCCTTCAATTGCTTTATATCAAATCATAGAAATAGTCCATTCATAGCATAATCCAATATATCTCCATGATGTTTTTATTTTTTCATTTTTTTGAATTTGCAAATAAAACCAATTATCTAATAATATATCCACAGGAAACATTATTTATTTATTTATTTATTTAGATTCTTTTCTATACCGAAGTATAGCATATTGCCTTCACTCCGGTTTACATTAAACAAACAACTTAGTACATATAACATTTCTGTGTGTTAACTTATTAATAAGTTTACAAAAACTGGATACATTTCAGTCTTGGATATAGATTATTAACAGGAAGACAAGAAGAATAACGTAAGTCAGTTATCAAGAGAGGCACTTGAAGGTTGTTATGATATGAGATGTAATATAGCGATGTTAATTTACATTGAAAGAGAGTTAATGTTCCATTTACAAACTGAAAAGAGTTAAAAAGATATACTATAAAATATGGAGGGGTGGGGAGGAATGGTGGGATATAAAGTATATATCCGGAGAGAGTAGAAAAGAAAGGAAGATCAGTGGGGATGAGGAACTGGATATGAGAGAGATGGTTTATCCAATGCCATCTAGGAAAGTTTGTCTAAATAACCATGTTTTGAGTTCTTTTTTGAAAGATTTGCAGTCATTAATAGAGGATAGATAGTTTGGCAAAGAGTTCCATGCTTTTGGTCCTGCAATTGAGAAGGCTCTATTTCTGGTGTTAGATAGTTTGGCAGAGAGTAAAGAGGGGATGACTAATTTGATATTGTTGGAATTTCTTGTTGAGCGAGGCGTTATGTGAAGTTGGATCAAGTGGTAGAGGGCATTGTTGTCAGCTTTGTGTATTTCATTATGAAGTAATGTTAAGGTCTTGTATATAATCCTTTGATCGATCAGCAACCAGTGAAGATTGTTCAGAACCGGAGTGATGTGGTCAAATTTCTTTTTGCCGGTGAGAACTCTGGCTGCTGCATTCTGCAACAATTGAAGTGGTTTTAATGTTGATTTGGGGAGGCCAATGAAGAGTGAGTTGCAGTAATCAAGACTTGAGAAGATTATTCAGAAAGATGTCTCAATTCAAAAGCAAGTCTCGACATGGTCCATGTTTCGAGAAGGAGTTTTGCATCAGGGGGTAATCATATGTAATGTTCATGTAGCAAACCTGCTATTGAGCCATTCTCATATAAACTTCAATGGCTTCACTGCTAGAAAGAAATAAATTAAAGTGTCTGCTAGAAATTTGTAGTCAACAGACAAAAGAAACAGAAAATGTTAAACAGACTGACCTAATGCTGTCCAAAACAGATGCACGCCAAAGCCAAATAGAAATACCACCCCTTATACTTGAAATGTCAGTCAAAGAAAATGCATTTAAAATAAATTAAAGAGTACCAACCAACTTCCTGATTCAGGCCACTAGGAGAGACCATATTCAAAGAGAAGGCCCAGAGCTGCTCTCTATAGTTCAAAATAACTTGACAATCACCACCACAAGTGGGGGCAGATATTTGTTAAAGAATGCCCCATGTTAGGTCTTCAAAATGGAGGTTCTGTGACAAGCAATGTTCAGAAAGGTGAATTAATATGGGTGTAATTACACGTCACTCTCAAACAATAATTAAATCATCAATAACATAAACGAGAGCATATATTCACTTACACAATAACAAAACAAAAATGCTGTATTAGTATAAAGCCAATATACAGAACACCTCTCATTCACACCACATTCACAACTTTAAAGAGTTCTTTACAACACAGAACTCAAAGCACTTTCTTATATATCAATCTGCATGTTACCATAGGACTAAAACAGGTTTCTTGTATCTTGCAAACATAGATTGAATCATTGAAAATGTCAATGTACAACATATACAATACAGAGAGATTGGATTATTGAAAATTTCAATGTATAGCATACACAATTGTAGTGAATGCTTATATCAAGAGTAAGACATGAATCACATATATATCTCATGTCAATAAATGTTCTACTTATTATAACATATCAATACCTAACCCTTCATGTATCATGTCTGTCACATATTTTGTATTATCTACATGTGCTACTGGGAGAACATATGTTCACTACTACTCAAATTCCTATAACCATTCTTTAAGAATTCTCATGAATGTCCATGAAGTCCCACAATGTTCCATGTGTGTCCTTATGCAAAACAAAATCTCATTATTGTCCACAATGTTCCACTTGCTATCCTCATGTAATTCATCAAAAAAAAAATTGGATTCCCTCCTCATATACACGACTAAATTCCCATGATAGGCACGCAACTGTATTCCCTACAAGGGACCCTCGTTTTGCCGATACGGCTTTGTCAGGGAAAACCCAATCTATAATAACACAAAATATATAACACATAAATGTCTCCCTCTTAATTTTAACATTAGATATCCAGACCTACAACAGCATCTATGACTAACCTAACACCATCCTTATTGCCAATTCACTCATGAATGCAGCTCCCCAATAAATGCTTCGCCGAACAAATTACAGCTATATCCATGAAAATCACCTACAAACACAAAATACAATTATTGCCACATGCATCTCCATACCACATTCTTCTATTATCATATGATCTCAACAAAAGGCTCACCTTCAAATTCACAGTCATCTGATGCCATTCACCACACTGTTACCTTCCTGTAGTTTCAAAGAAACATTCTCCTCTCTCAATACCTGTTGACAAGCAATGTTCAGCCATCAGGCTTGAATTTTGTGAGTCTGGATACAGCTCTGATGTTCAATGAAATGAGTTTTGATCATCCTCTTAGTATGTACAATGTAGTTCTTTGGACAAGGACAGGTAATAAAATAAATTACATGAGTAGATCTGCAATTAGTGATTCCATACAATGTGATTGTTTTCTTAGAAACTGGATCAGTCCAACTCGATGCTGTAATTGCTGAGGCACAAAATGAATAATTGCCACAAGGGCCATGACCTTTAGGCAGAGAAAGTAAACCAAGACTATGTGATATACAATGAGAATGTACATATCCCTTATATTGCAAACTGTTTTATAAGCAATCATCAGTGAGATTGAAAAATAGGATGAAATTGTACAATCACCCAAAATTTGAAAATAATCAATGAAACCATAGAGGACACATGGGAATACTACAGAATGCAAACACAGCGAGGCTCAGAAGATCTTTCACTATCAATCAACAACCAAATCCTTTCTGCATTGTAGGAATGTTTAAAAGCCTGTCGGATAGTTGAAAAAGGGTAAACATGGTCTAAAAGACACACACTCAAAACTTGTGCTTGCTTGACAAAATCTTATTTATCAGATCATAAACAACATATTCTCAAAAACTGGCCCACAGGAAGACTAGCTTTCAGGTGGTATGGATGATAACGTGAAAAATGAAGAAGATTGTTTCTATCTATGGGTTTATGAAACACATTAGAAGTGATGACAACAATCTCCTGGTAAAAAAGTAAATCAAGAAAAGAAATCTGCTGATCATGATATTCCATAGAAATTTGTAAATTATGGTTAAGTGAATTTAGCCAAGTCACAAACTCTTGGAGATGGGTAATAGTGGAAGTCCATAAGAAGGACACATCATCAATATAATGTGACCATACTGAAATAAACATAAAATATGGAGAAGCATATATAAATTTTTCTTCAAAGAAACTTGCATACAAATTTGCTAAACTTGAAGCCATGGTATCTTCCATAGCCATTCCATGATTTTGCAAATAAAAAGTTTCTTGAAATTGAAAAAAAATTATGTAAAGCAATCTCAGCCAGTTTTTAAATAAAGTAAGACTGTATGCATTAAGGCTGTTGATATTGACCTAATACACACTGTATAATGTCCATGGAGTCTTGCTGAGGAATGTTGGTATATAATGCCTTTTGATCAAGAGTAACAGACAGTTTCCTTAGGTAAAGGAATGATGTTGAGTATATGTTTAGAATCCTTTACATAGGAATGTGCTTGGATGACTGTAGGATGTAAAAATAACTTCACAAAAGTAGACAAAGGATCCAAAACTGAACCAATAACCAACAGAAGCAACAATGGGGTGACCCAGTGGGTTGTAAACTCTTATGAATTTTTGGCAAAAGGTAAAATAACAAGAGTTTATGGAAAGTTTGGTGTGAGAAATTTGATCTCCTTTTAGGTGAATCTGAAAACATTTCCTATAGATATATTATTAGATAGGTAGTTTGATTTGCAAATTCCAAAAAATAAAAAAATCATAGATATATATTAGATTATGCTATCAATGGACTAGCCCTATAATTTGATATAAGGCAATTGAAGGTTGTAATCATAATGCCAGTAGTGCCTATTATGAGGGCTTTATAGATCATTTAAGATTATATATGCAGCTGGGCATTAGAGTTCATGCATATTACTTAGTGTTTGTCCCTGCTACAACTTGGACACTTTTGTTTATCCTAATCATAAATATGATTCTAGCACCACAGGCTTCCTTGTTTCTTTATAGTCTGTTTATGCAGGAATATCTTATACCAAGGTCAAAGAAACTTCTAGCTTCCAAGGCTTAGATAACCAGAGTTCTCAGGTGGGCACAGTGTCCCTTAGTTGGGCAGGAGACCCCTTCCAAGCTGGAAAAATGTAAAAAACCCTGTCTCTGCACAGAGTCTAAATCTCTCTCTCCCCAGGGGTGAAGACTCTGGATGGAGGTCCTCAGTGATCTTGATAGTTCTTTTACTCATGGTTAGCAGATCTTCACAATCTTTTATATTCTTTCTCAGTTCAGTCTCTCCTCTGGATCCCTGATGGGAAGGATCCCTGAAAGCAGATGGTTTACCCTGCTCTGATGCAGGAAGGAAGAGGCATCCAAAACTAGGGATGTGAATCATTTTTTGACGATTTAAAATATCATCCAATATATTTTAAATTGTCAAAAATCGTTAGAGCCGCGATACAATAACAATTCCCCCGATTTATCGTCAAAAAATCATAAATCGGGGGAAGGGGGAGGGGAAGGGGGAGGGCGGGAAAACCGGCACACTAAAACAACCCTAAAACCCACCCGACCCTTTAAAATAAATCCCCCACCCTCCCGAACCCCCCCAAAATGCCTTAAATTACCTGGGGTCCAGAGGAAGGGTCCCGGTGTGATCTTTTACTCTCGGACCTCCGGTGCTTGTAGAAATGGCGCCGGCGCTACCTTTGGTTTTTCCGCACGAAAAAACGATTTGCGGCAGGAGATCGCTCCCGGACCCCCAGGGACTTTTGGCCAGCTTGGGGGGGCCTCCTGACCCCCACAAGACTTGCCAAAATTCCAGCGGGGGTCCGGAACGACCTCCTGCAGTCGAATCGTGTTGTCTATGGCCGGCGCCATTTTGCGCAAAATGGCGGCGCAAAATGGCGCCGGCTGTAGACAACACGATTCGACTGCAGGAGGTCGTTCCGGACCCCCGCTGGACTTTTGGCAAGTCTTGTGGGGGTCAGGAGGCCCCCCCCCAAGCTGGCCAAAAGACCCTGGGGGTCCAGCGGGGGTCTGGGAGCGATCTTCTGCCGCAAATCGTTTTTCCATACGGAAAAACGATTCGCATGCAGGAAGTCGTTCCCGGACCCCCGCTGGACTTTTGGCAAGTCTTGTGGGGGTCAGGAGGCCCCCCCAAGCTGGCCAAAAGTCCCTGGGGGTCCGGGAGCGATCTCCTATGCTCCTGACCTCGGGGGACAAAAAACAAAATGGCGCCGGCGCTACCTTTGACCTGTCATATGACAAGGCAAAGGTAGCGCCGGCGCCATTTCTACAAGCACCGGAGGTTCGAGAGTAAAAGATCACACCGGGACCCTTCCTCTGGACCCCAGGTAATTTAAGGCATTTTGGGGGGTTCGGGAGGGTGGGGGATTTATTTTAAAGGGTCGGGGTGGGTTTTAGGGTTGTTTTAGTGTGCCGGTTTTCCCGCCCTCCCCCGCACTGGACCCCAGGTAATTTAAGGCATTTTGGGGGGGGTTCGGAAGGGTGGGGGATTTATTTTAAAGGCTCGGGGTGGGTTTTAGGGATGTTTTAGTGTGCCGGTTTTCGATTTTCATGATTTTCACGATTTTCATGATATTTAAAAAACCCAAACGGCGACAATCCGATTCCCTCCCCCTCCCAGCCGAAATCGATCATTAAGACGATCGATCACATGATTCACATCTCTATCCAAAACAATCTTTCTCCTGGATCTTAAAGCTCAATGTCTGATTTCCTTTTAAACAAGATTAACACTGGAGTTCCTCCTTGCAGCAGGTCACTGTCACCTCTGTCCTTATTGAGGATTTAGAGGGCAGGTCATCCCTAACCTGCACAGCCCCAGACACAGGATTCCCCATGCCTGGATCCAGGTGGGATACAGGCTTTCACAAGGCTCCTACCACAAAAAAATCTTAAAACCTGAAAACAACCCAGAGGGATATTCCAACCAGCTAGTAAGTAGACTGGAAGGAAAACCTTCCTGATCTTGGTCAGAATCCCCCTGATTCCTCTTACTGGGCATGAAAAATAAAAATCAGGTGAAGTTCCTTAACTACTTCCTAACTCTCCAAAACCCATAAAGGACTTATTTATTTTTATTTTTTTTTATTTATTTATAACTTTTATATACCGGCATTCGTAAAAAAAAAAAACATCATGTCGGTTTACAGACAACTGAGAAAGGAAATTACAATGATAGATGGAGGAAGGATAGGAAGTTAAAAGGTGACCTCAGGAGAGAACTGTATAAAGCCATTCAGGGGGATGGTCATTCCAGACACCATAAAGGGAGAGGCTCCATTTACTAATGGGTCGATTTTAAGACCTGTGTGGGCATGTCCTTATGCGCACAGTTCCCGACGCACGCACATGGATGCACCAATTGTATAACTTGTGCGCATTGGCATGCGAATATTATAAAATGCAGTTCCCGCATGCACATGCACGCCGGATTTTAATAGCCATGCACGCATGTGCAGGCGGGTGGGCTCTTCTGCATGCAGGAGGGGATTTTTGAAATTGAGCATGCTTGCTTTATTTTTTTATTTTATTTTTAATTTTTATATACCGACATTCTTACATCCGATGTAAATCATACCGGTTTACATTAAACAGAATAGCAGGAAATAAATTTCCATGGTCTAATACAATGAACATTTCTAATTAAAATGTTTTACCATTTCCCTCCCAGTCCTTTCCAATAAAGGAGCAGACTGGGAGGGAACTTGCCTACACCCTACCTGGCCTTTCAACCTTGTCCCCTCTCCTTCCTGACTCCTAAACCCTCCCTAATTTTTCAAATTTTTTTTTGTTTTTTTACTTACATTTTCTAATGACCAGACGTAAGTTCCACGTGTCAGCTGGCTGTCAGCACACGTTTCCCCAGGACAGGACCTTATGGCCACTGTCCTGGCTGGCGCCCCCCCACCCCCCCGGCCCACCTCTTTTCCCTCAGCTGCCACTTCTCCATGTACTGGGGTTTACGTGCGTGGCTGGGTCCATTGTAAAATTTGCACGGCACGTGCAAGGCCCAGCCACACAAATAAACCCTGAAACTTACGCACGTATCCCTTTTAAAATTTGGGCTTAACCTATACTCAGCTTACTAAGGGCACATCCAGGTGTAAATGGTAACAGAGTTGCTGTCAGTTTCAATAACATGTAGCCAGATGAGTTCCCAAATATTAATTTAGTCAGATAACATCTGAGTTATCTGGCTAAATGCCTCTGAATATAGACCTCTAAGTAAAATAATCATCTTACTAATAACCTTACAAACACAGACCCAACAGAACTACTAGTCCAGTAATGGAATAATGAATTCTCCACAGTTATTGAGACTCTAGGTCCCCTTAATACCAGTACTACCAGTTCCCCGGAAAATCCCCATGGTTCCATGAAGGTTGTCTTCTTCTTAAACAGCAATCATGACACTTCCTCTGTCTGACTTCAGGACAGTCTCCCCCCAAGATGTAGAGAAGGTCTTCCAAAGTATTAGCCTGTGTGTGAGCCTATTAGACCCTATCCCCCTAGATTCATCTGTAACCTGAAGTATGACCTAACTTCCGGCTAACCAATATGATAACTTCCAGCTTAACCCAAGGTTCCCTACCTTGATCACTTGAAAAGGCAATCATCAGACTTCTGTCTGGCTGCAATCCAAAAATAATTTACAACTATCACTCAGTCTCTAACATCCCTTTTTGTTCAATGTCATGGAAAAAGTGGTTCACCTCCAACTTCTATACCTTCTAGAAGAGTACAACATCCTACACTACTAGCAATCTGGATTCAGAAAAGGTCATGGTACAGAATCTGCTCTGTTGGCTATCATCAACAGTATCCACATACATGTTGACTAAAGTGGCAACTCTTTTCTATTCTTACTAGATCTTTCTGCTTCCTTCAGCACTGTCGATCATCAACACCTGATCCAATGCTTAAGGTTCATTGGCATTGAAGGCACAGTCCTCAAATGATCTGAATCATTCATAATGTGTTGGCCCATACAACTCAAAATGTTGTATGGGCCAACACATCATCCAAAGCCAGAGATATCACCTATGGAGTGCCTCAGGGCTCAGTCCTCTCCTCAGTCCTTTTCCATATTTATATCTGTTGTATTTGCAACCTCATCCATTCTTTCAACACTGAATGCTTCTTATTTTCTGATAACATTCAACTGTGTATCACAATGTGTCCTGTCCAAATTTCAGCCATTGCAGTCATCAAATATTGTCACACAGCAGTAGCCCAATGGCTTAGCAACCACAAACTCAAACTGAACCCCTTCAGATGGGGGTGTTTAGGGCTAGTCATCTCACTGTGTTGCTCTGCTCCTACCATTTCCATTTTTAATAATCGCCAGTGCTGCTGCTGCCACTGTTGATGCTCCAAGCCAGTCTTGGTACCTTAGGGCATGTCCTCTGCTTCTATGGCTGTCTGTAAGGTTCCCTCCAAATCTCTTTCCGTTACAGTACTTGCCAACTCTTGCTCTTGTCCTGACCTTCTGTTGCTTTCCAAGCTTTCCATGCTTTGCAAGCTCCTCGAGCTTTTGTTACCATTCTTATTCCTCCCATCTCAACCCTTGAGGTATATCTTAGGGGTTTTTTTAGCCTCTCTTCTTGCTGCATTGTTCTGCTCCTACCATTTCCGTTTTTAGTCTCCAGCAACACTGCTGCTTCCATTTCCAGCCAGTCTTGATACCTTATGCTTCCTCCATTGCTCCAGCTGTCTATGAGTTTTCTTCCAAATGTCCTTCCC
Source organism: Rhinatrema bivittatum (assembly GCF_901001135.1). Lineage (NCBI taxonomy): Eukaryota > Metazoa > Chordata > Amphibia > Gymnophiona > Rhinatrematidae > Rhinatrema > Rhinatrema bivittatum. The sequence continues at coordinate 696,043,189 of NC_042616.1, forward strand.
TTAAGGTGTTTACTGACTCCTGCTTTTGTCATGGACTTCCAATGATTAACACAGGCCCAACCACCCAGTTATCCTTAATAGTTTCATGTTCACTTCAACATTTTCTTCAAAATCCATTCCCTTAAAACTTTTTCAATTAATGGTCTCATCTGGTATTTAGCCTTTAATGGATTATACCACATCAAAAGGCAAGGGCTGCAGGACCATGCTCCTTCATGATTACTGATTCTGGGGTAATGGAAACAGTATGTGCAAAAATTGATTCATAAGAAGAATCGTGTCTTGGATTTCATGAATCACAGGACATTAAATAGCTAGAGACTAAAGAGCATGTGTTGCCTCTAAGCAATTGCATCTTAGCCTCAGTAAAGACTAACTCCAAGCCTCTGTAGCTAGATCCTTCAGAAATAACATCAGGCCTCCTCTACACTGCCTAGGGCTTTGTATCAATTTGGTTGGTGCTATTTGCCCCTCATTTGGAGCCTAGGAGTATTCTTGTTATTCTGGGTGGCTGATTTGTGCTTCTCATAATACTTTGGGGTCTTCATGCCACCCTTTCAGTTGTTTTCACCCTCTATCACTAGCTTGGGGGATTTTCTGTCTCTTGTGTTGCTTTGACCTCCCTTCAGGGTGCTTTTAGCTATTCATATCACACTTGGGGCCACTTTGTCCCTCTTGTAGAGTGTTAGGAGGTTTATGCCACTGTAGTTGCTACCCTTTGTCCCACCTTTGAAGCCTTGGGGTGATCTGGAATGACTTGATGCTGTTTTGCTCCTCTGATGGTGGCTTAGAGAACTCTTGCCACTGCAGGTTCCATTTTGCCCCCATTGCAGTCTTTGGTCTCTTCATGCCACTTTTGGTGCCATGTTGACATAGTCTTGATGAACTGGCATGCCTTCAGCCTTCTGATGATGTCTACCCACCAGTTTCATTAGACATCATTATTATGTTACTATGTAAATAATTAGAAAATTCCAATTTGGGAGCCCAAATAGGCTGTATTCCCCCATTAATAATAATGAACAAATAAAATAATCAATTTTTTTTTAGTTTAAAACTAATGAAATAAATGAACTAACCAAAACAAAAAATGTTCCTCTGCACACTCCTAACATAGAATTAATTGGTGAAATAGCAAGCACTAACTTCACCAGTATATGGATAGGAACTTGGATTGACAAAAAAGTTAGCACAAAATTTACCAGTGCAAAAGCAGACACTGTAGCTGTAGTAACCACTGACTCTGATTTCAATGATTCATGGAAAGGAACATGAGTTGACAAGTCAGTTGATGTGGAGTTCATTGGTGCCAGTGCAGGCACTAGAGCTGTAGAGACATCTGGCACTGGCTTCAGTGGTGCATGAATAGGAATTGTATTTGATGAAGGAATTGACATGGAGTTGACCAATGTCATAGGAGGCACTAGAACTGTGGCAACAGCTGGCACTAAACTTCACTAGTGCATGGACAGGAATATGAGCTGATGAGGTAGTCAATGTGGAGTTCACCAGTGCCAATGCAGGCCCTAGAACTGTAGAGATAGCTGGCACTGACCATACTGGTGCAATGTTTAGAGTTGGTGGGACAGCATAAAGTGGAATCTTTGACTTTGCTGGCATGTCCAGGAGCAGAGTCCACACAAAAGCAGCTGTCTGGTATGGAAAAGAGCCATTGTAAAAGCTGGCTCATCATGGAGAGGAGTTGTGGCAGAACAGTTGGCTTTGCCTGCAGCAGAGATGTGGCAGAAACATTTGGCCCGACCTATAGTGGAGACATGGCAGCAACAGCTGGCTCTGCCTGTAATGGAGTCATCGAGGAATAGCAGGCTTAGCCTGGAAAGCTGGAGTCCTTGAGGTTGCTGGCTCAGCAAGAAAGGCTGGAGTCCTTCATATGGCCTGCAGAGGCATTGCTGGATTTGCTGGAGCAAAAGTGGTTTAGAAGTGTCTTTGGTGCTGAAGAAGCAGCCTGGAGCAAAGTCTTTGATGATGCAGCCTGGACCAAGATCTATGACAGTGCAGCGGGAGAAGCAACTTGGAACAGGGTCATTGGTGGTGCTGGAGGAGAAGCATCCTGGAGCAAGGTCTTTGGTGCTACTATGGGAAAAGCAGCTGAAGCACAGTCTCTAGTGCTGCTGTTGCAGGAGAAGCAGTCTGGAGCAGTCTTGGAAACTGCTACAGGAGAAGCAACTTGGAGCAGAGTCTTGAAAACTTCTAAGGGGGCAGGATCTGTTCTTTCCTTGCCTCTGATTAGGGCTTGTCCAAACTATCATGATTTGCTCTGCTGGGGACAAAGAAATGAATGGTGTCTTGGCAAAGACATATCTGGGAGAGGCTGGCATCCAAAAGCAAGCATTCCTCTGCCCTGCAGGGAATAGGATCCAGGAATGGGACTGAAGGCCAGGACAAAAACAGAACAGGAAACAGGAGAGTAGTCAAGGACCAGAACCAGGATCTCACAGAGCAAATTTTGTGTGGGTTGTTGGATCAGCAAAGATGTGTTAGGCTCCATATATACAACCCTCCATTTGGGACACACCTAATGCTGACACGTTAGGGATCCTCCAGAGGTGGACGCCCTGACTTTGCTTCATTTGGTATTTACTAGAGGATGTTTACTGATTCAAGGGTTCTGTGGTGCCACTACACAATCCCCTGCCTTTTAATGCCTGGGGCTGTGGGTTTAATTCCTGCTGCCCCTAATAACTATTTTCCCAAATTTTTTTAGCTTTTCCAGATATTTGTTCCTGTACTTTTCATTCTGTAGTTTCTTGTAGTTTATGAATGCCAACTTTTTTTCTTTACCTTTTCAGAATCTTCTTTAAAATTATTATTATTATTATTATCATTATTATTATTTTTATTTAAAGTCATATTCTACAACTTTCTTGCACAAAGCTTTGAGTGGATCACATAATAATAAAAGTACATGACATATTAATTACAATAAAACATATAGCATTCATATAAAATACTTAAAACATGCACAATAATAATGATAGTAGAACTGGCTATCACTTAACCAAATGCTTCCTCAAACAGAATTGCTTTAACATGCCTCTTTTTCCTCTTACCTTTATTTACTTTCTGAACAAAAAAGTTAGTTGCCGTTACAATTTCTCCTTTTAGTTTTGCCAACTGTTCTTCTACTTCCTTTACATTTTCCCATCCAGCTAACAACTTCTTGAGTTACTGCCCCATTTTAACAGTTTGCTTTCTTGAAGTCTAAGACACTCGCTTTTGAATGAACCATCACCGCCTGGGCTCTAATACTTAACCACACCATCCGTGATCACTAGATTTCAAATGATCTTCCAGTAGAACATCAGAAACACTCTCCATGTTGCTAAGCACAAGGTCCTGTATTGCCCCCTCTTATGTGGGTTCAGTAACCACTTGATAGAACAGTTTTCCCTGTAGATAATCCAGGATCTCCCTGCTTCTAGATGATACTGCAAGTACTATATTTCAGTCAACATCCAGCAGATTGTAATCATTTATCAATAGCCCTTCACCTTTCATAGACATTTTTCTGAATATCCTCCATTAAATCTCTATTTCTTCCATCTGAAATGGAGATTATCACATCAGCCTAAACAGGTGTTCCATTCCCTTTTTCCTGATTAACCCACAGTAACTCCTCCTTTTTTTGAAGCCCTGCAGCTCTGCTGCTTTAATATTATACCTCTTGTCTCTTTCATTTTCTTCAGTTAAAAGTGAAAGTGAACAGATTTTCAGTCAATTGTGTGATTGATTGAGAGTTCCATAACGTCCTGTTATTAACTAAAATTAACAAAAATATTGACTGCTTGTTTCATTTGATATATATGCTATTCAGTGTCCTTGCCCTGAGTTGTAAATTGAGTGCATAAAAATATTGGTACTTGTGCAGATCAGAGAATATCGCACTTATTTAAATAGTTGGAAAATATAAGCACCTATATAGCACAGCATTGTTTGACCCAAAAGCATATTTTTGTAGAATTAAGATGGACAATTATTGAGTGTATATTACCATCTGAAAGAGGAGGTGAACAGATTGTTTGTTCAAATTATCAAGAGCATTATTGGATATTTACACTAAACAAAAGAGCACCATATGGTCTCAAAGAAGAAATTGAGTGGTTGGTTGAATGTTATCTGAAATCAGGATGTTGATTGGACAAGACATGATAGTTTCCACCAAGCACATTCAATACAAACTTGCTTCAGTTATTCACAATTTAATTCATAATGTTTCTTCACCCTAGATAAATGCCACTCTTAAAATAAATACTCCCAGTGTGTTCCTCTAACAAACAGCTTCTGGAAATTCCTTCCTCTTGCTTAGCCTGTCGTCTCCACCAAGAACAAGCATTTTCAAAAACAGGCCCCACCCTGTGAAATTCACTACCCCATACACCTATATAGCATTGAAGACCCTAAAGCATTCCAAAAAACCCTAAAAACATTTTTATTCAACAGTGCATTCAAGGATATAATAAAATCTAGCTCAGATTTTAAGAACTCTTACCGAAGATCTTCAGGTTATAAACTGTTCAAATTATTTGTATTTATATCTTTTGTAGTTATATTGCTTTTACTATGAATGTTTTTATGAAACCTACTACGAACTTTGGAGGGAGCAGGATATAAGTGATTTTAAATGAAGAAAGAAAGAATTAATGGATTCATTAATTAATTAATGTGATTTGGTTCTTTCAATATTCCTGTATAGTATAGAAAATAGCTGCCATTTGTATAATTGTGCAGGGTCCAGAAACCTTGGGACACCTGATTGTTTGAATTTCCCCTGAAGGAAATATTTTCAAAACACGGGTCCTGTGTGAGTACTACTTTTCATATTTTGCATTCTGCTAGATTTTACGTGTAACAATATTTTCAAAAAATGTTTGGGAGACCCATGATTATAGTGGCGAACTGTTATCAGAGTTTAGAGACAACAACTTCTGAGTATGAAGGTCCCCATTCATTGATTAACAGTTGGATATTGTTTGGTAATGATATCCCATTCACATTTAGAGATATCACTTAATATAGACACAAAGATCATGCCTATAAACAGAGTTCTTCATTTCCATGTATCTGGGAGATATACACCGTACCTTTGGGTGCTACCTGCAATGCAGAGAGCACATTTTTATATTTAATGTTCACCTTGCGTACTCCTGTATAGAATGGTTTGCACACCACTACACTTGGCAGAATTAAGCCCCCATGTGTTTTTTTCTCTTCTGAATTTGACATCCTCATGCAGCTCTATTTATTACCATGCAATTTTCTACAAATGTGGTTATTGTTAGCAAGCTCTGCAGATGCTCCCTGTGTAATTTAAAATAGATGAATATAGAGCTAAATTACCAGGACAAGAAATGTGCAAGCAGCACTAAAACAGTAAATTACTCATTCCTTTGAAATCACTACATCCAAAAATAAAATAGTAGAACTATAAAGTTTCAGACTAGCTGTTAGCAAAGATTACAGCTGAATATTTAGTTATTCCAGTAGTACACTGGCCTGAATCCATTTTAAATATAAGTATTACTATTTCTGAGAGATTCATGACAAAGGCCTGTTATGGGGGGGGGGGGGGGGGGCATTTTACAAAAGGGCCACAATTGTAAAGTCTGCGATTACTGCTCCCATAAATTGTGCACCGATTCTCAAAGGGGCCAGCATACCCATATTGTCCTTTTTGAAAACTGCTAAGGGTAAAAGTAGCCACAGAGATTTATACATGATTTTGTTCCAGATACTTTTTAACCTGGAAAAACAAAGTCTATAGTTTTGAAAAGGCAACATTATGCACATTGTTCCCTCCCTCACTCTAACCCCACCTCCAAGCTCAGCCACTTTCCCACAGGTAGAAGTGCGCAGCACATTGGGCCCCATGAATCATTTGATCAGCGTACAGGGTAGGTGATTTTCAGGCAGTCTGTTTACCCAGGCTAAATGACCTTTAAAAATTGCCCTCAAAATGGCTATGAGGGCCATTGGGTTCTGCTCCCAGTTTCTAATACTGCGTTTTTTTTTCTCTTTATGTGCTTTTGTTTTCCATATACTATGGGGCTCATGAAGGCTGACTATCAGGGTTTCCAGATTTTTTAATGTTATATGAAGGATAATGATATTCACTATGTCCTCAGATTAAAAAATGTACATGGAAGGTCGCTGAAAGATATTCATAGCATACAGGATGCAAAGCTTGCCCCTATTCTCCATTATTGGGTTATATTCTGCCTCTACTCCTGCCCACAATTCACCCATTTAGATCAATGGTTTTTGCTTGCCTCTGCTTTACTCCTACTCTGAACAGGATTAATTCCAGCTGACCTGTTTACTCGCTTAGCACCCATTTTTTTCCTAAGGGAGAAAAATTTAACATTTTATTTCCTTTTCTTCCTATGGAAAATCATGTAAGTCAGCTGATGCCATACTATTGGTTGCTGAAGTTGGTTGCTAAAAAATAAAAAACATCCCACTTGGAGCCATCATGTTCTACTTTTAAAGAGGCAATACCACAAAGGTCTCAGCATATTGCAGCACTTTGCTGAAAAGAGGCATTAAGAGTTGTTACTTACAATACTAGCATCTTTAACATGCTGTCCATATATATTACACCCACCCTTACTCCAATCATTCCTCTTTTTCACAATTACTCTTACAAGTATACATTATTGAGCTTACCCTGCACATCTGCAAGCAGTTCCATCATTCATGCACACATGCCACTAACGTGAGAGAAAACCCAAAAAATACCAAATGTCATACACCTGACTTGTACGATCTCATTCACTACCATACCTAACTAGCAGAATCAGGTCTTGGGATCATGACTATATATCTACTCATATAAGTGTCTCTGTTTTAATATGTGGGAATTATGACAAAGTCCAAGAAGCTTGTTCACAGCATCTATCACCAGCAAACTGATGGTCAAAGCAAATCTACATATTCAGATTGTGATAATGTTTTATGATATAGTAGGTTGTTTTCTGCGCCTTTGTAGAAAGCAAGTCCAAGAGAGTATAACTGATAATACCAATCACATTGTGTAAGTGAACTATGCAATAGAACCCTTTGGTACTACCGAAATGCCTGCTTAAAAAATGTACTTGATGTCCTCTGGCATGTAGGCAAAAATGGCATCCATAAAGGATTTGGCATATCTACAGACAAGAATGATTTATGCCAGTCATGCCTTCTAAAATGATCCACTTGCCAAAAATAAGACTAGTCAGCATTAGAGATGTGAATCGGAACCGGAATCGGTTCTGATTCCGATTCCGATTCACATCGTTAATTTTTTTTAGTGAGGCCCGATTGCGTTTTTGTTTATCAGCTGCACCCGAGCCGATAAACAAAAAACCCACCCTGACCTTTGAAAACTGACCGCTTAGCTTCCCCCACCCTCTCGAACCCACCCAAAACTTTTACAAATACCTGGTGATCTAGCGGAAGTCCCGGGAGCGATCTCCCGGTCTCAGGCCGTCGGCTGCGCTAATAAAAATGGTGCCGATGGCCCTTTGCCCTTACCATGTGATAGGGTATCCGTGCCATTGGCTGGCCCCTGTCACATGGTAGGAGCACTGGATGGCCGGCGCCATTTTTAGTGTATATCATATTTTGCACCTGTCCACTTTTTTATATTAGCAAAACTAGAAGAATCTTTTGATGTTGTATTCTGGACCTAAAAGCTGGAAGATGGAAGCTCCTCTGGTTTCCCATTGTGTCATCTATCAACATGATTTCCCCTCATTGCGTTGTTTTGTGCTTGATTGTGTTCAATGTGATTTAGAGGGGTGGACCGTAACAAATGCCTTTTCTGCTTGTAGAATGGTGGATATTCCATCTACAGTCTGTTGAACTAGCTGGCTTGAATATGGCCATCATGTGGTCCTTTTTTTTTTTTTCATCAGGAAGTTTTTTTGGACTATTGAAACATTATTAATATGGTATCATCTTTGATATATATCAAAAAGGAGACTCTACTTTGGACTACTTGAAAATCATTTAATAGGATACTATTATTGCATGTACTAAAAGGAAAATATTTATTTTTCATACTTAACATTTGAACTTTAACATTTAATTTAATTTAATATTTTTGTTTTGGTCTTTCCATATTCATTTTCAATTTGTTTACCAAATCGCTATTGAATTCAATGATGTTATTGTGCATGTCCAGTATCCTCTATAAGTCATTTTGCCATTGCCTGAGCATTTTTTGTATATTACACATTTTGAGAGTGGTTTGCTCCAATAGAATTTTGGATTGTATACATTAAATGCTGTAAGTTTCTATTATACTGTTTTGACTGTAAGCTACATCTAGTGGCATTTAATATTGTAATATTTATTTTTTAAACTTTGATATCACCCTGAAGCAGCCTTTGCCAAATGCTGACCAACATCGGTGTTTTGATGTCAGTTGAAGTGAAACAGCGATTAAGGAGAGGCTATTATTTTTGCTTCAGAGTCTGCTCTGTTTCATATAAACTAACAGGTAGATTCTAAAAGAGTTGCTCATGCAAAAACAGCCCCATATGTGGGCCGTGTGTGAGCAATGCAAATTTTAAGAAGCCATAAAGTATGCGTGTTAAGAACAAAGGGCAGAACCAAGGGTTACACGCAATTCTCTGAATTTTAGAAAAGCTGAAAATGGCAACCATTGGTGTATTATCCACAAAACTGTATTACTAGCCCTGGTGAGGAGAAAGTCTGGAGATCTCAAGTTTTAGGGATTTCAGCACAGTATGAAGATTCAGAGTCAAGTGGGTGGCTTACAGGATGAAGAACCAGAGGAGTCTTCAAGATTGCTGGAGAAAGAGAGAGAGAGAAAGAGAGAGAGATAGACAGCTATAGGAGAGACAATATCACACTATATATATCTACCACTCAGGGTGGGTTTGATTCATAAGAATCTTATCCCAACCTTTTTTAAACCCGCTGAGAGGGCCATAAGGGCAGCCCTGCACTTCCGGTATCAGAAGATTGCCGCGACTGACCTGCATTTGCTTCACTGCCTCAGAGCTCCAATGCTGAGGCTACCGCAGCCCTGAGCTGCTGGCATCAAAACAAAGACTTTTTCATCGGATTCTGCAAACAAACCCCCGAAAGCACAAGCTCCAACCCGCTGTCCTGTTCCCCTCTCAGCTGCTGATTGCATCATCAAAGGGCGCTGAGAGGGTCATAAGGGCAGCCCTGCACTTACGGCATTGCGCGCCGGGCGTCGCGCACTGAAGGAGCGCGACAAAGGGGTCTGCCCCTTTGTACGCCCCTTCGTACGACCTGATAATATAAGATTTGTTATATTTGTTATATGATGTGTTTTTTCTCTGTCTCTGAAGGTCTGATTCCAGTGTGTATATATAACGGCAGATATAGTTGGAAAAATCCAAGGGCTATGCACCCTACATTAAAACAGTAAGAAAACAGAATAAGGACAATTTAATTGGTATATCTTGCAATAAGCTGACTCACGTTGCCAATTGCATATTGCTTTCTTTCCTGTTGTTTAATGTTCAATCTTTAACCAAAAAATCAGTGATTGTTTAAGATTTTCTGCAAGATAAGTCCCCTGATTTTGTAGCCATTACAGAGACTTGGCTAAAACAAACAGACACCGTCATAGTAAATCAATTAACATATAATGATTATGAAACATTTTCTGTGCCTAGGCCATCTCGATGGGGTGGTGAGATTCTATTGATCGCCAAGAAAAGCTTAAAGTTAAAAATCTTACCCATCGAAATAGTGCCGAATCATGAAATTGCACTATTTGAATCCTACGATTTGCAAATTTGTCTAGTGTACTGTCCACCAGGATTGCTGGAACTAAACATCTCTCCTTTATTGAATATTATTGAATTATTGAATTTTTAATGTCATGTATAAAACCAGCAAAGCCTTCTATTGTTTTAGGGGATTTTAATTTACATATGGATACGGTACCACAATCTGTAGCCTGTGTAATGCTAGTTGACGCCCTTGGTGCACTAGGTTATAAATTAATGTGTAAAGATCCCACTCATAGGCACAGGCATGCCCTGGATTTAATTTTTTATAATGAATCATTAAGGGCGGATTCCATTCCGATTATTACTCCGGTTCCATGGTCAGACCATTCTTTAATTCAAGCTTGTTTTAAGTATTCCATGGAATATGGAAAGAAACCAACTACAGCGGAGTCTTCAAATGGCGACCAGCTTTTAAGTCAGAAGAATTAAGAACATAAGAACATAAGAAATTGCCATGCTGGGTCAGACCAAGGGTCCATCAAGCCCAGCATCCTGTCTCCAACAGAGGCCAAAACCAGGCCACAAGAACCTGGCAATTACCCAAACACTCCCATATGGGGAGTGGAAATCCGAATGAACTGTATTCGATGGGGGGGGGGGGGGGGGGGGGAAGGCTGATGTGCATGGAGCAGGAGAGACACCTTGGGGTGATGGTGTCTAATGATATGAAGTCTGCGAAACAATGCAACAAGGCGATAGCAAAAGCCAGAAGAATGCTGGGATGCATAGAAAGAGGAATATCGAGTAAGAAAAGGGAAGTGATTATCCCCTTGTACAGGTCCTTGGTGAGGCCTCACCTGGAGTACTGTGTTCAATTCTGGAGACCGTATCTACAAAGAGACAAGGACAAGTTGGAAGCTGTACAGAGAAGGGCGACCAGGAAGGTGGAGGGTCTTCATCGGTTGACGTACAAGGAGAGATTGAAGAATCTAAATATGTACACCCTGGAGGAAAGGAGGAGCAGGGGTGATATGATTCAGACTTTCAGATACTTGAAAAACTTTAACGATCCAAAGACAATGACAAACCTTTTCCGACAGAAAAAATCAGCAGAACCAGAGGTCATGAGCTGAGGCTCCAAGGAGGAAGACTAAGAACCAATGTCAGGAAGTATTTCTTCACGGAGAGAGTGGTGGATGCCTGGAATGCCCTTCCGGAGGAAGTGGTGAAGTCCAAAACTGTGAAGCACTTCAAAGGGGCGTGGGATAAACATTGTGGATCCATCAGGTCCAGAGGACACGTATAAAATAGCAGGTAGCAAAACACTGCACGGAGCGGCAGTAGCCACAGAGGCATTCACGGAGCGGGATGCCAGTGGCCAGTGGTAGGTGTTCCACCTTCATGGAGCAGAAGGATGGAGGGCTGTCATCTTCCAATTAAATAAAAAAAAACAAAACAGGGATATGGGATCCATCAGGTCTAGAGGACGCATATAAAGAGCAGGTAGTAAAACACTGCACGGAGCGGCAGTAGCCACAGAGGCATTCACAGAGCGGGATGCCAGTGGCCAGTGGTAGGTGTCCACCTTCACGGAACGGAAGGATGAAGGGCAGCCATCTCCCAAATAAAAAAATAAAAAAAGAAAAAAACAGGGATGGGTTCATGGGCTATAGGTATTACCAATTATTAGGCTTTTCAATATTTGATGATAGTTAATGTGACTTTCAAGGCATACTTCACTTTCAATGCATATCCAGCATAGCTCCCTGCTTCAACGACAGGGGAGAAGAAAAACTAATACTTCACACATATCCAGCATTGCCCTCTGCTTCATGGCAGAGAGCTATGCTGCCGCTTACCCAACTAATCAAACTTAATATTTCACTTGGAAGCAGCTCCATCACTGCTCTCTACATTAATAGTAGGGGTGAAAGGGAATTAGAACATAAGGTTACTAAGAGCCAAGAGAAACAGATAAGTATGAGAAAAAATAAGTGTGAAGCTTGCTGGGCAGACTGGATAGACCGACTGGTCTTCTTCTGCCGTCATTTCTATGTTTCTATGTTTCTATGCTACTGATGCAATTAATAGCAGTGGCTATTCCCTAAGTAAAATTGATTAATAGCCATTAATGGACTTCTCCTCCAAGAACTTATCCAAACCTTTTTTGAACCCAGCTACACTAACTGCACTAACCACATCCTCTGGCAACAAATTCCAGAGCTTTATTGTGCATTGAGTGAAAAAGAATTTTCTCCGATTAGTCTTAAATGTGCTACTTGCTAACTTCATGGAATGCCCCCTAGTCCTTCTATTATTCGAAAGTGAAAATAACCAAGTCACATCTACTCGTTCAAGACCTCTCATGATCTTAAAGACCTCTATCATATCCCCCCTCAGCCGTCTCTTCTCCAAGCTGAACAGCCCTAATCTCTCCAGCCTATCCTCATAGGGAATTAAGTAAAGAACTTACTGGAAAATTAGTAAATATTGACCAATCATCAGCTCAAGTGGCTGTCGATCCATGGTTTAATATCACAGAGGAAATAGCGAATAGAACTAACCCTGTACGTATGAAGGCTTTCGTCATAAATAGGAAGGGCAATCCATGGTACACTGAACAAATCAGGGAAAAGAAAAAATCCCTTAGGAATAAAGAAAAAATTTGGAGGAAGGTTAAAATGACAGAAGCATTAGCAAATTATCGTATATTTTTATCACAATACAAAAAGCTAATTGAGACAACTAAAAGAGACTATTTTGGAAAAAAGATTCACAAATATTCCAACAACTATAAGGAATTATTTAATTTAGTGGCCAAACTAACCACTGATTCAAAGCAAACAGGGGGAGGTCTTAATGAAGATCGGTGTAATGAAATGGCAGGTTTCAGCTCGCTGCCTGCCTCCGACTCCGGTTTGCTTCTGACTCCGCTTCAGCCTGCAGCCAGCCCCTGACTCTGGTCTGCTTCCAACTCCGCTTCAGCCTGCAGCCAGCCTCTGACTCCGGTTTGCTTTTGACTCCGCTTCAGCCTGCAGCCAGCCTCTGACTCCGGTCTGCTTCCGACTCCGCTTCAGCCTACAGCCTGCTTCAGACTCCGGTTTGCTTCTGACCCCGCTTTACCCACTGCCTGCCTGTCTCCGGTTGCTACAGACTCCGCAGCCGCCCGCTGCCCTGCCTTCAGCCGGCCCTCGGCCCGGTGCAGCCGGTCCTCTGCCTTCCGGGTACCTTGGCCTTCCTATTCATTCTGCTTGCTCTGGTCCTGGCCTACGCCCATCTCAACCTCTGGACATTCCGTAGACAGCTCCCAGTCCCGAGGACCCGGGACCCTACGGGCTCCTCCCGGGGGGGTCCCTGGTTCCTGGGTGAACCCTTCCAGCTTGTGGCTCAGCGCCCCCGGCCTACCCTGTCTCCCTAGGTAGGCCGGCCCAAGGGTCCACTATCTTCTCCAGCAGCATCAAACTGCAACACTATGTGTATTCTGCATAAGTTGATTTTCACTGACCAGGTAGATTGGCTAAACGCAGCAATAAAATTATATGTCCCGCAGAGAAATTTGCGTTCAGCAAATAAGGGTCTCCTAACTTTACCAATTGTCCAGGCGGCTCATCTTAACCAGGCGAGGGATAGAGCGTTGTCCTTAGCAGGCCCGGGAATTTGGAATTTGCTTCCAGTAGCCTTGAGGTTAGAGCCAAATCTTAAAAAGTTTAAACGAGAGCTTAAGACCTGGTTTTTTAGTAAAGCTTATTCGAGTCAGCCTTAAGACAATCTAGGCTGCTTGCAAAGAATTTTAAGCACAGACGCTCATAGAGAAAGATCTTTGTGTTACTAGATTTGTAGTCACTTTTAGACTTTATTTGAGAAGTTATGTTTAGATTGTAATAACATGTGCTTTAACTATTTTTAATCATGATAGGGTCTTTGATGTACAATCTGAAGGGTTTTAGGACATGAATTGATGTTTGATTTTAGGTATGTTATAGTTTTAGTTAGGAAGTATTTTATTTTCTTGTTATGTATATTTTAGAAGTTTACAATGTATTTTAGGTATTAGGATAATTGTATTTTTTAACCTGTTGTGAACCGTTTCGATGGACCTTGAGCGATAGTATACAAAAATTTAAATAAATAAATAAATAAATAAATAAATAAATAAATAAAACAGTTACACTAACTGCCATAACCATAATGAATTCCAGAGTTTAATTATTCATGGAGTGAAAAATAATTTTCTCCAATTTGTTTTAAATGAGCTATTTGCTAACTTTCTGCAGTGCCCCTTAGTCCTTCTGTTGTCTGAGATTTACATTTATCTGTTCAAGTCCTTCATTCCCTCCCCCATGGCCAGGGTGCAAGGATCTTTAGCACCCCAATGTAACACTGCACCCCATCCGACTTTGAGTTGAAAGTGCCCCTCTTAACAGTGGTAGATATATATAGTGTCATAATGACTTTCCTACAGTGCTCACTGCTCTCTCTCACAATCTCTCTCTCCCTCGTAAGGATATGAAAAGACTGATTTTCCCCTTGTGTGACTATAAAAAGCTGCTAAAGCCTTGGTGGCAATATGGGTGGGATGTTTACTTGAGCCACCTCTTAAGTTCATGCGCAGAAGAGGCATTTTAAATGGTATATGCACACACTATATAAAATTGCAGCTTGTCTCTGCTCACGTGTATTTTATACACAAACACATTAATTTTAAAATTAATTGGTAAGTGTTTTTATTCAACAAGTTAAAAATGAAAAAAAGAACAAGCACAAGGACACTAAGTTGGTCGTTTATCAAATAGCTTTATGGCATTTTCGCATGCGTTAAGGCATTTTTGTTGTTTTCCGCGGCAGTGGATGCCGCGGCCATGGCCCCCTACCTGAATGCTGATGGCGGGCCACCGCGACAGAGACGGGGGAGGTGGCTGAATCAGGTGCCCTTCGTTCCCGCGCGTCAGCGCTGGTCCTCGGGGTGACCGCCGGGTTGGGAGCCATCCCTGCTCCTCCCTGGCAGCATCAGGCAGCCTTTCTCTGCGGTCGGGAATCCAAGAAGGCCGCCACCATCTTAGGTGTGAGGCCGCGCCTCCTCACTGGATTTAAAGGGACGTCGTCCCTTTGAGTCCCTGCACCTGTGTTCAATGAGCCAGAGCAGAGAAAGTATATAAGGAGACTTCCTCTGATCATTCCTTGACTTGGCAATGTCTCCTGGTAGTGTTGTTTGAGTCTGCTTGCTTCGGTGAGTCTTCTTGTGCTTTGGATCCTTGCTTCTTGGTTTCCTGTCTCGTCTTAGTGATTCCTGGTTCCTGACTTCAGATTGGCAAGTGGTGATTCCTGGTGTGTGACTTCGGACTGGCAAGAGGCGATCCCTTGGTGTGTGACCTCGGACTGATAAATGTCGACCCTCTGGCACTTGACCTTGGACTTCTTCTGGACCATTGTCTCCAAGGGCCCACCTAAGTCCCAGCGGCCCGGGTCCCTACGGGCTCCTCCTGGGGGGAGCGCGGGCTTCTGGGGTGAAGCTCCAGATAGCCCTTGCAATGACCTCACGACTCCTTGACCTCTCAAAGGTCCACCTAAGACCCAGCGACACCTGGGCCCTTCCATATGCAGTTTTTCTTCAATTTAAAGTTATGGGGTGTGGGAAGGATATTGGGGGTGAGAGGCGCAGGGGGGGGGTCCCTCTTGAAACTAATGATTTTTCTTACTTGGAGGGTCTACAGAGAGGGTGTGCCACACTAGACATCAATGTGGTGATTTTTTAAATCAGGGTGGGGTAAGGGTGTATGGGTTCTGAGAGGGGACATGTGAGACTTGGTTTTGATGGAAAAGGGTGGGTGGGGGTACATTATGGCAGCAATTGTTTATATTTTGATTTGGTTGGGGGGGCTCTTTCGACATGTGAACAGATTCCTAATGTTTTGGGGTTTGGGTGTTGGGGCCACCTTGAATGGTGGCCCCAGGCTGAGTAGGGGATCTAGTTTGATTGGCCTCTGCACATTTTTTTATACTTTTAGGCTACTATTTTTTTTTCTTGTGTTGGCCTTTTAAGGGCATGGTGGCCCCATACTTTGAGAGCCGCTATCGCATGAAAAGGACTATTGCCCAAAATATGAGGAAGATACATATCTTTTTGTGTTCGATTCATCCATGGGTTTCATTGATATCGCAAGATAAGTAACTTCTTTATATTTTGGGCATTCTGAAATTTTTTTGAGTGGTCAACAATTTCTTTATATATTTTTTTGCTGTGGTTGTTTCACATATTTTGGTTGGTTATTCATAGGAAAGGAATTCTCAGTTTAATTTTAAAGAAACACGTGAGATTAGATCCTGCAAATAAATGAAACTTCAGGTGTTTTAAGTTTAGTTAATATTTTTATATACCAACATTCAATCTCAAATTGGTTTATATTCAGATACTGTAGGTATTTCTCTATCCCCAGAGGGCTTACAACCTAAATTTTTGTACCTGAGGCAATTGAGAGCAAAGTGATTTGCCATGGTCACAAGGAGCAACAGCAGGACTTGAACCCTAGTCTCCTGTTTCATAGACCACTGCTCTAACCACTAGGCTACTCCTCCTCTCTTCAAGTGGATATTGTTTCTCTTGGGGCCCATTGTGTGCCAAGAGGTAGTGGATATTCACTGCCACCATTTATTTCTGATTTAATTTTCTTTTTAAATAATTCTCAAGAAGTCAGATTGAACTTTTTGTTTATATCCCATTTTTTGTTGTCTTTTGATTCTATTTGAGGGATATCTGCTTTTTTTGTTTTGGTTTTAGAAACTTTGGCTGTAACATTTCTGCATGCGGGTAACCTGCACATAGTGGCTGTTACAGACCTAAACATTTTTCTGGTCAGACTGGGCTCTTTATCTGCTGTCACTTTCCATGTTACTATCAAATTTGCAATGTTCTCCAAACAGTCACTAGTATAGGCAACAGAACTGTCCATGTTCCCTATCAATCTTGAAGCCTGGAAAAGGAGCAGGTAGTCAAGAACGATCTAAGAAGGACTTGGAGATTTGGGTTGTCTGAGAAAGGAGAGTGCATAGGGCTACTACATGAACCATGTAAAATTGAAAGTCCAATCAAGTTATGGTTTTGTTCCATTTTATCTATGGACTAATAATTCTAATTCCTCTAGGATAGGCAGGTCCATAAATACAGAGATATGAGGACAATATTCAAAGGCATTTATCCAGATAACTCAAACGTTATCTGAATAAATTCCTAGATCTGAATATCTCTGGCACTTATCTTTCTAAATTTTAGTCAGATAACTCATTATCCGGCTAAAATTTAGACGGATAATGTAGGTATGTTTTAGGGGGTGTTCCAGGGCAGAGCAGAGATAGCCAAATAACTCAGAATATTTACTTCAACCACCATGCTAGTAGTAGCTTTTGTGACTAGTATAGCTGTCAGAACAATGTTGGACATGCCAGAAGCCTGATGCAAGGTCCAAGCTACAAGCTCTCATTTGAGGTTTGGAAGGGTGCAAGGTGGGGTGTTTTGTTCTTAATGGGGATTGGAAAGGAGAAGGGAGTATTGCCATTGCTATGGCCTTTTGAAAATTTGGAGAGAGCATAGAAACCTTTTTGGGCCTTGAGGTCCAGAAATTTAATTCTTCTTTTGAGGGACTCCAGAGGGACTCAGGGATCTTTGGGATGGGATGGAGTAGGGAGTGTGGAGGATTGGACCATGAGGCTCATATAGAACCTGTTTTTATTTTCCTTTATTCACTGAATAACCAGCAATATTTTTTGATTATCGAAGGTTAAGTTAATGTTCTCAAATACCTACCCAAATATCTTTCCAACCTAACTGGTGATATTCAAATCTAGTCAATTATGTTGCAAAATTATCCAGGTAGATTTACCCGGATAGCTTTAGTCAAGGATAGTCAGTAGGACATTTATCCTTCTGAATATCCAGGTTAAATTATCCAGCAAATTTTAGTTGGATAAATTAGCCATTGGAGATTTTTTTGAAGAGTGACATCAAAGAGTTAAGGTTAGTTTATTGTCTTGTTGAATAGCCTTTCTATATATAAATAAAAGCAATATACAAAGTAAAACATAAAGGGCTGGATTTTAATACCTATGCACGGGCATACATTTGTGCATGCAACCCAGTGCACACAAATGAAAGCCCAATTTTATAACATGCAAGCACAGCCACGCACATGTTATAAAATCCGGGGTCGGCGCGTACAAGGGAGTGCACAATAGTGCATCTTGCAAATGCCCTTTGGGAGCCCTGCTGGCTTTCCCCATTCCCTCCAAGGCCGCTCCGAAATCGGAACGGCCTCGGATGGAACTCTCCTTCCCCCCCCCCCCACCTTCCCCTCCCTTCCCCTACCTAATCCGCCCCCAGCCCTACCTAAACTCCCCCCAACCTTTATTTTATAAGTTGCATCTGCCTCCAGCCCACGATCCTGGACACAGCAGCAAATGGCCGCTGTGCCTAGAGGCTCCGGCCCTACCCCCGAACCACCCCACCCATGCCCCGCCCCTTTTTTCAAGCCCTGGGACTTACAAGCGATCCAGGGCTTTTCACCTGCCGCCGGGCCTTTTGAAAATAGGCCCGGCACACATTGGGATTTGAAAATTTGCCCCAAAAGGTCTTAAACATAATACTTAAAAGATCTGAAAAATCCAACATAAAAATCAAATCCTAATCTTATAATTAAAACAGCAGAATATAGATGAGAAATAAAGGCACAATAAGAAAAATCACGCATAAATGACCCCTTATTTAAAAACTTACTGAAAAAAACAGCACTTAATGCCCATTCCAAATATTGCTTTCCAAAGAGAAGGTGCTTAATATGAAACAACAGGATTAGCCTCTAATGATTGGCCTGAGCTAGTTGGCAACCCTAAAAGCCTGATTTTCAAAGGCATTGACATGCTTAAAAATGGGGATTACATGTGTAAATGCATTTTACATGTGTAAGTAGGCTTTTGAAAATTGCTACAATATATAGTTTTGGCTTATTGCCTACGTAGTACTAAGCAGCCTGATACAGGGCAAATAACTTTCAGTTTATTCTGGCTGGAATTGCAGGTTCCCCGATCCTGCCTTGCTTCCTGAGCATGCTCACTGGGTCTCCATTCAGAAGGAACTTGGGGAGCGTCAGTGGTGTTCTGTAAGAGCCCCAGAAACCTACACATTTTACAAAGGCTGCCCCTTTAGTGAAAACTGATTTCCAGCCCTTCATGTGCATCGAGCTCCAGGGCCACAGGATGCTTCAAGCTGTGCTGCTAAAAGGTTGCTTGGAAGCTGCAGGTTTATCCAGAGAGCCTGAGAATTCAGGTCCGGGGCAAGTTATTCATGAAAAAATAAAATAATAAGACTGAAAAGGGTGAGCTCAGGAGGTCACTTCCAGGCAGGATCCAGTGTCCCTAAAGCATCCTAGACAGATGTGTATCTAACCTGCTCCTGAAGACCTCGCTTGCACAGGTAACTCCTTCCATTTCTCACCTTAATGTCTCTCCTTATCACTTGTCCTGTTAGTAAAGGGGGAGAACCGTTCCCTTCTTAATGGTCCTGTTAGCCGAAGACGGACGGATGGACAGCATTACTTTGTATGCAGCGTGCGCACTGGTCTGAAGATGAAGCAGACCCCATAGTGTATCTCCCCGCCAACTCCAGGAGAGGAGGCCATTGTAGTGCCCAAGAGCACAGCTGTAGGAAGGGGCAGGCAATGAAGTGATATGTCTGATTATCTTGGTGACAGAAATAATGAGCAGCCCTCAATGTGAGGCTTACAGAACTGAAGACTGGAGCTCAGATCTGTCAGCCTTCGATAACCCTCTCATGCTAAGCTTGATAATGCTTTCTGTGCTAGGGATTCTTACTCTTTCCATGCTAGATTCATAGCCCTCCTGGGTTTTTTTTGGACAGATGTGGTCAGTGAGGAGAGCCAGCAGAGAGTGGTGCAAGAAGTAACTGAGCTGCTCGGAGACCAGGGACTGAATTGTCTCATTAACAATGCTGGGGAGAACATCCTGGCCTCTTTGGACGATGTCATGGCCGAAAACATGCTCCAGGTCTATGAAACCAACACCGTGGCTTAGCTCATGGTCACTAAGGTGAAGGGAATGCGCCAGGGGATAGGTTTCTTCTTAGAACATGATCTCTGATCGATAGACTTTACTGGCACTGAACCCATACTGGTCTTCTAGTTTTTGGGTACTTGCCAGGTTCTTATGGCCTGGATTGGCCACTGTTGGAAACAGGATGCTGGGCTTGATGGACCCTTGGTCTGACCCAGTATGGCATTTTCTTATGTTCTTATGTATGTATATATATATATATATATATGACATTGAATTGTCCATAGGATTTACTCACAAAAGTACACTTTGCATGCATAAATGGCTTTTGAAAATTGTTACAATAGTATATTACATTTACACGCACAGAATTGTGCATCAGTTTGAGAAGGAATCACTCTCCAAAGATTAGAAAAAAAGTCATCTTGAAAAAAAGAGAAATATCTTTGACTGGGACTTTTGTCTCTGAAAAATGATACACAGTAATAGCAAACTGAAATTTTTTGTGCCATTCCATCTAATATGGATTCATCCCAATAACTGGACAGACACAAGCATAATCAAATATATCTAGATGATTTAACAATAAAATGCAGCACAGTGCATTAATATTCAATATACTGATATTTTCCAAAATATTTTATATTGTTTTATATTAAATATTTTGTTATAAATACATTTATTAAATATGTTGATATTAAAACTTTGCTTGGTAAATATATAACTAGCAAGAAAGTAGTGTGGCCGAGTCTACAAATTCTTTTTCCATTGTATTTTCACAAAAAGGCATTTGACATAATTTTACTAAAAGCTCTGCACCAAAAGATGCAAAGGGACTACACAAAACCAGATAAAGAAGAACATATTGTCATATCACAGACAAGTTGGATGACATTCAGAGATTAAATAGACTAATTATGATTGAATATAAAACCATAAAGCATTTTATTGATAAACATTTCAAAATCAATCTTCTAGGGAACTGAATGCCAAAGTAATTTTTCAAGCATCAAGTCAATGTAATCAGTCTTTTTAGTAAAAGTCAGAAGTCAAGCAATGGATTTTTTAAGTAGTTGATGTTTGCTTACAAAATAAGACATTGTATGAATTAATAGTGAATTTGGTCAAGTCATCTAGTCTGAGCAGAGAATGAAGACAATGGTGAATAGCAATTTGGGAGGGTCAGGAGAATGTTTTGAAAACATCCAATGTTGAAACATATCCAGCCTCGGGAGCCTGAGTAGCAGTGCATATGCCTTTGTGTACATAACATGTAAGTAACTTAGGGCCTCATTTTCCAAGCCGCTTGCACGGGATACCAGGATGGGGGGGCGGAGTCGGGGTGGAGTCGGCCCAGAAGAGGAGGAGTCGGGGCATCACCGAGGCCGACTCAGCGCCGACGCCGCAGACAGCAAAAAGGTAGGTGCCTTTTCGCTGCCTATTTCGCTCCCAATAGCTACATCTCCTATGGTGGCGCTATTGGGTGCGAAACCGGCAGTGATTGCACCACGACGGTGCGATCGCTGCCGGCTAGCGCAGGCCCGCCCCCCGTTTCGGCCCCCCGTCCCTCATCTTCTAAAGTATCGCAGGCCTGCGATACTTTAGAAAATGAGGCCCTTTGTAACATCATGCAGAAAATATGCACATAGATTACATCAATTTTCAAAGCAGACTGATGTGTACCGTCCATTTTGATAATGGATGGGCAGTTTTGTAAAGGGCCATTTTTGTACATAAAATATTGTTGCACCCACATAAGTGTCTTTGAGACCAACTCAATTCCTGTCATGGAATATATTATAGCGATGTGCATTCATTAGAAACAAATAGGTAAAATGTAATGAATGAGCCCATATTTCTTTCATTTGTGCTATCATAAACGAAACAATTTTTGTCTCATTTGTTTATTTCCCATTCCAGTCAATGGATCCGCTCTAAGTAAATAAACAAGTACAGGTAACTTAGCAACCATCTCTTGCCTATGTGCCTTCACAGCCTTGTCATAGCTTTGTTAAACCACAAGCAAGTGAGGAGTGGTCAAGAATGGCACATCCATTTTGTACTGTGAAATATACCGACCTTTGATCAAGGTCCCTCTCGACGCAGTTAATTGAAACACGATCCATGTCAGGGGAACATGAAAGTGGATTTCAAATGCATTTTCCTCTGACATATCTTAAATGCTGAATAAAACTTTGATTTAGCTTGCAAAAGCCTTGGACACGTTGGGGTTGATTTAAAAGGAGCGCGCTCGTGTCCAGGTGCGCGCAGTTCCCAGCATGCACACATGGGTTTGCCAATTTTATAACTCGTGCACATTGGCATAACGGTGGCACATGTATGTTATAAAATCCGATGGCTGCGGGCACATGTGCGAGTGGATTTTAAAATCCCCACGTGCATTTGCGGGTGGCCCACAACTTGCGCACGCAGGAGGGGGGCAGTTTTACGAAGCAACGTGTGGTGACGCAATTGGGCCTTCCCCAGTTCCCTCCCAGTCCACTCCAATTAAGGAGTGGACTGGGAGGGAACTTTCCTACACCTAACTCTATCCTTCCTCTTCCCCTCTCCTCCCTGCCCCTTAAACCTACCCTAACTATCCCTAATTTTTTAATTTTAATACTTACTGCTCCTCCGGAGCACATGTAATCTGTGCATGTCAGCCAGCTGCCAGCGCGCGCTTCCCCAGGACAGTGGCAAACGGCACTGTCTTGGCACACCCCTTTCCCCACCCCTCTCTGCCCAGACCACACCCCCCAGGCTGCCCCTTTTCCTTCGGCCGGAACTTCTGTGCATACCGGGATTTTTGCGCAAGGCTGGACCATGCATGTAAACCTCTAAATTTATGCACGCAGCCCTTTGAAAATTTACTTGTTAATTCCTGACCACTCCTCGCTTGTGGTATTACCTTTGAGGTTTGGTCTCACACCACTCTTTGATACCAGAGCCTTGAAAGAGAAAAGGCAGGGCAAATTAGCAAGGAAACTACACTGAAAACAAATCACAGGGGAGGAGAACCATATTGGTTAGAGCAATGGGCTACAAAACAATAAAATCAGGGTTTGAATCCTACTGCTACTTCTTGTGACATTGGGCAAGTCACTTCATTCTCCATTGTTTCATGTATGAACTTAGGCCTAGAATCAGTAAGCCATAATGTTTTTATTTTTTCTGGGGGCCTCATCCCATGAAAAAGCATCACAGTTATATGGTAGATTCTTATGTCTTGCAGCCAAACAACATGGGACAAAAGAACGCAGCAAGAAGCCCTTTAATGCCATGGCAGCCCCATCATCTTAAAGGGACATTGCCCCTCCAAAGAAAAAAAATCACAGGCAAATAGGGAGGTTGAAGGGGGCCAATGTTGACCCCGCCTCAATCCGAGACCCTGATACCCCAAAATGTTCACAAAGTAAAAAATGTAGGCATGCCGAAATGGGGCACATGGCTGGGGCAAGGTCAGGTCAACAACATTTTGGAAAATGACATGACTGTGCTGGGTGCAAGGTTGCACCCAGCACCAATGCAGGATCTGCTTTTAGGTAAGGGGCTTGCAGGAGGGGGTGGGGATGGGACACTATTTTTTTCCTTTCCAAAAGGAGGGTGGGATAGAGCCCAGGACCATTTATTTTTTTACAAATGGGGGGCCATCACTGTCACTTGGGGGGGGGGGGGTATTGCAATTGGGGGCAGAGCCACATTTAACTTTTGTGCACGGGGGAGGGAGGAAGGGGGGCTGGGCTCATCACTGCATGGATCTTTTTTATTTTACCATTTTGGAGGATTCGGTGCCACCTTGACTGGCAGCTCTGGGATGAAACATGGGTCAGCACTTACCCCCGCTCAACCTTCCCATTTGTCATGATTGTTCTTTTTCACTACCACTCTAAATGTGTCGTGGGAGCCTCAGGACCCATGTTAGGGTCCCAGATCTCCCTCTGCATAGTTAATGCATTTCAAATAGGTGTATTTATTTTATCGCACCTGATCACCTTCTCAGTCAGTCAATATGAAATATTTACATCGAATTGACTAATAATGACCATTTTTGTATGCATGCAAATTGCATGCAAGGATGGTCATTGTAATGGGGAGGAAATCTGGGTGGGGAGATGCAAAATATCACATATATCGATTGATATCAAGATATAACATGCCATAGATCACTACCGTGGCTTGATGCAACACCCAGCTAGATTGTTAGCCCTCTGGCGACAGGAAAATCAACTTCCTGAATGTAATCCACATTGAAGCACTTGAAAGACAGAATATAAATATAAATAAAATAATCTAGCTTATAGCTGCTATCTAGATCAAGTGATGCTGATGTCCTCCTGTTGTAAATTCTGAGCATGTGCAAGAAACTGTATTTCCTCTCTCGCTCTTGGAAGAGAAGGATGTGCTAAGCTCTCACAGAGTTTTTAAAAAGCTTAGAAACTTCTGGATTTGGCAATGGTAAAACTTCCTCTGACCTTCCCTGTGCTAGAAAGAGAGGTAGTGCACTGCTGCTGATTTTGATATTTCTCTTCACTGGAGGAGGGTCAGGATGGGAGACAATGAGATTGCAGTTGCTGCAGTGCTAGTGATTTTGTTTGTCTCTGCCTGGACACCAGTAAGGTGAGCAGTGTGTACTCAGAGAATGAAAAGAAGAATCTTACCAGGTTCCCAGTCATTTTGCTTCAGTTAGTGTTCAACAGGTATTTTTTTTGTGTGTGCATAGGGTGGGTCAGCGCTAGTGCTCACAGCATAGCACATATGCACTGTGAATGTATTGTGTGTGTGTGTGTGAGTGACAGATAGCTCTCCATACAATGAGTGGTATTGTGAGTGAGGGTACAGTTACAGTATCACTAATTTGTAATGAACACCCCCCCCCCCATCATGTCAGGAAAAGGGACAAGTGGGAATGTTGATAAGGTTGGCAAAATAGAGGAATTGGTGCAGAGGCAGTCCAGTGTAGTAGCAGTGATTTAAAAAAAATAGTCTTACTGCAAAATTAAAGAGATCCTTTTTTAGCAACAGGTTGACAGTAGTGGAAAGTAGCTCAAGGCAGAAAAAATTGAATTTTTGGAGAGCATATGCTGCATATGCAGAGGGAAAAGGTAAAAGAATCATCCAAGACTGGCAGTAAAAGGCCAGGGGCACGGACAGAGACAGGAAATGTATAACAGCCAAAACCAGCGGCACACTCCTCTATGGGTCCTGCATTTGTGGCAGGAAAGGCACTATTTTTACCAACTAATTCAGAAGAAGAATCTTGTCTGGGATTCTCTGAATCAGAAGATATTGAAGAACAAGTAGCCAAAGAGAATTTGAGAAAGTTTAGTCATGTAGCGTCTTAGCCTAGAAGAAGATGATGGGGGAGAGCGATGATGCTCACCATGTGGAAATCAGCTCCCAGGAAGAGCAGGCAGCAAAGGTAGGGAGAATGAGTAATGCCACTGGCAGTTTTCCTCAAGGTCCACCTTCTACTTCAACTTCCATGCCTGTGTCAGCCCCCAAGGATGTAGAGAAGTGATCAACCTAAGATATGACTTGACCGCCTAACCGACTGCCCAACTGACCCTCGCCCTTTCTTTTTTCTCTCCCTACCCAATTGACCCTCACCCTCGCTATCTTCTCTCCCCCCCTCCCAACCTCTTGAGGTCTTCTCCTCATCTTCCCCTTCCATCGTTCACTTCACCCTGCTGATTTTCCTGATTGCTTTATATAACTTTATTGTTGAAACTAACATGTACATTTGTATATTTATCTCGTATTATCATCCCCTGCCCTATTAACCGCTACCTGTTAATGTTATTATTGTAAAGCTGGTTCCTAAGTTATTATGATTATTATTATTATTATTATTATTGTAAAGCTTGTTGCTAAGTTATGTTACATTGTGAACCGAGGTGATGTTTTGCAAACGTGCCTCGGTATATAAGAAACCATTAAATAAAATAAATAAATAAAATCAAGGAATAAATCCCTGATCTGAAGGCACTTTAAGGTGAGAGAGGACTCACATTTTACTCAGTGCATTCACTGCAGCAAGGATATCAGTTGAGGGAATCAAGTGGGGCTTCTGACAAATTCCTGTATGCAGCATCACATGCAGAAGCAGAACCTGCTAGCATTGGCCTCAGGAGAAGGTGGCAGTTGTAGTCTGGGGACACTTTCTGCCACTCCAAGCAAAAGCCAGAGGAATCTGAAGTGGCAACCCACCATAGAGGAAATGTGGTGGTGTTTTGTAGCACTGCCCTGGGGCAAGATGCAGGCAGCATCTAAAGTAGTAACAAGGGAAATGATTGTTCTTGATGACCAGCCCCTGCAGATAGTGGCGAACATAGCGTTTAAGCATCTACTGCATGTGTTAGCCTCAAATTTCAAAGTCCCCTCCAGGACTAAATTTACTAGGAAGGTCATCTCCATTACAGCTGAATACGGCATAGTGGGGTAGCATGTATATCACCAGCAATATCTGGATCTGCACAAATGCTGTGATGGCATATTAGTGGGACCTAGCTGAGGCAGGAACTGGCAGCATTTCCAGTGGGGATGGGCATCAGGGTGCAGGTGGGCTTTGCTGCATACCTAGTTCATGAATAGCCCCTATACCTCATGCAATATTCTATCAGCCATAAGAAAGATGCTGGAGGATTGGCAGTTAGACCGGAGAGGCAGGATCCTTTAGATAGGTTTCTTTGTGACAGAGTGGTGCAAATATGGTAAAGGCATTAGAAGATGGGCTTTCAGGTTATCCACTGCTTTTCTCACTTGCTGCACCTGGCAGTGAGGGATGCCCTGGGCTGGAGCCAAAGGACCATGGAAATCCATCCCTGAAGGTCCTGATAGAGAGGTGAAGGAAAATAACAGGGCATCTCCATCTACTGTGAAGGTGGGGCAGCTTCTCCTTGACAAGTAAGAAGACTTTGGGATGCCTCACAAACATCTAATTCATGATGTTGGCAAACAATGAAATCCCACCTATAACATGCTGCACATATTAGTGGAGCAGCATACACCCCTTCATGCTCTGTCTCTGGAAACAGAGATAGGTATGCATTGCTCCCTGGGGCAACATGATTGGGCAGTAATGAGGCAGCTGGTACAAATCATGAAGTACTTCAAGGATGCCATTGAGAATTTGAGTTCCAAAAGTTCCACCCTGGTCTGGATTATCCGTATAGTAAATATTCTGGAGGAAAAGTTAGAGGACTTCCTTGAGCAAGAGGGAATGGAAGTAGAGGTGTTGCAGTTTCTAGACTCCTTGCAGCAGCAGGAGTAAGAGTGAATGAAACCTATTATACAAAACAATACATACATGCTTGCTACATTTGGGTGAATGGAAGTCTTGCCTTCCAGTCCCAGCATCTCACATTCATGAAGGAGAAGATGGTAGCTAGACTGTGTGAAGAAAAGTGCCAGAGGCAAAGGTAAGGTGGGGATGTAGCAGAGGAAAGAGTAACCACCTCAGAGAATAATACAAGCAGGAGCAGCATCTTTTCAGCTACCACTTCCTCTTCCAACTGCGTATGCCAAAGCCATGTTCCCAAAGAGCCATCTCTTCTGACCCAGGTCATAGCTATCACAGCTAGCAATTGAGACCCTCAGTCCATCCCAGCAAAGGAGACCCCAGCAGAAACGTCTTTGAAATGCTATCTTGCAGAGCCTGACAAGGACATGGATACAGATGCACTAACTTACTGAGTAGACATGTCCGCAATCTGTACAGACCTAGCCATGGTGGCTCAGTGCTACCACCAACCATTTTATCCAGTGAATGTGGAGAATGCAGAGGACATCGTGAGTCCTCATCATTCAAGCCTAGTACCAGAATTGATAGAAAAGTTGGTCTTTTTGAAAATCAATTTGCCTTTGCCTTAGTTTCCAGAATTTCCATGCAAGTGACAAGATGACTGAAAGCCCCTTGAATGCATTGCTGCCACTCTGCCTACCTGCCAGGCGCCAGATGTTCCACTTTAGGGATCTTGCTGCCATATGCATGTCATGCTCCTGATATACCATCTTAGGGGTCTTACTGCCTGACTGTGATAAAAATTTCAATCAGAAAGCAAATTTCCCAAGCAACCCAAAATCTCACCCAGCAGCAAGGAATTTAATAAAAGCTCATGTCACAAAACGATACTAATGACAGATCATTTTCTTGTACTAAATCTGACAAATGGAAAATGCTTCAAAAGGAAGACAGAAATCTCCTATGCCACTCTGCTTTGCTGCTTTACCCCTTATTTTGCATCTTAGAAGTCTTTCTTCCACTCTGCTTTGCTGCCATACCCCAGACTCTAAACCTTGGGGTGTTCTTGCCACTGTGGGGGGCTGCATTACACCTGTCAGAGTGCCTTGGTGTGTTGATGTCACTTTTTGTGCTGCATTGTCCCTTTATCATTGCCTTGGGTTTTTTCCTGCCACCTTTTTCTGCTTTGTTCCTACTTCTTAGTGTCTTAGGATGTTGATGCCATTCTTGGTATCACTTTGCTTCTGGTGCTGCCTTCGAGAGTTCATGCTACTGTTGTTGGTAACCTCTTCTAAAGTCTTGGGGTATTCTTCCAACTCTTGCTGCTTCTTTGCTCCTTTCACAGTGCCTTGGAGAACTTCTGCCATTGCTGGTACCCCTTTGCCCCTCTATGGTGCCCTAGGCTAATCATGCCACTTTTGGTACCACTTTATCACAGACTGGGTGTCTTGAGTTCTTTCCCCCTTTTGATGATGTCTTCCCATAAGTCCCATTAGAATTGATGAGAAAACCTCAATTTTGGACATAATTTGGCTGCCATGCTTTGCCCTGTTGACTTTAATGGTAAACAAATAAAACAAATAAACAAAATATTTTATTTTTTCATTTCAAAGAAACCAAACGCATGAAGGTGACCTATGAAATGAATTAACAAACCACAAAAAACATTTGCCTCTGCACATCCCTAATACATTACTGATCTCATTAAAAGAAGCATACACCTCATTATTCCATTTTTGGGGACCTTCATTTTCAGTTTTTATTTTATTTTTTCCCAGAAATGTATCAATATGTATCAAATTTTTTTTATAACAAACACAGATAGAAGAAAATCATTGAAAAAAATGACATTTTCAAAGACCTGCTAAGTAAATAAGATAACTAGTTATTTTTAGCTGGGCATCTTTAGGAGAATTTTCAGCCAGATCGAACTATTTAGGTTTTTGGCTTAAAATTAGC
This sequence comes from Rhinatrema bivittatum, assembly GCF_901001135.1. Classification (NCBI taxonomy): domain Eukaryota; kingdom Metazoa; phylum Chordata; class Amphibia; order Gymnophiona; family Rhinatrematidae; genus Rhinatrema; species Rhinatrema bivittatum. Next base: position 696,072,181 of record NC_042616.1, read on the forward strand.
CCAAATTCAGCAAGGCAAAATATTTCTGGCTAGATTTGGAACAGCAATTTGTACATCTAGGGTTACCTGGCTAGACTGAGCCAGGTAGTGGTTAAATCTTAAGCTCATTCTGTTATGCGCCCCACCAGCAGTCGTCCCACGCACGGGACCGCTCACCTTCGGAGTCACACAGCGGGTCCTAGTCCTGTCTCCCTCACGGCCCTTGTAAGTCCAGCTAGGCCCCGGCGTCCCGCAGCGGTGGTCGCCGGGCCTTCAGTCTCGCACCGAGCCTCACGCCAGGCCTTGGCGTCTCAGCAGCTAGCCACGCTCCTATGGCGTGCGCACGGACCAGCCCGCCTGATGTAGGTTCCAGGCGGGGCTAGTTCCGTGGTGCACCCTGATTGAACTCTTGTTATAAGGAAGTCCTGGCCTCACTTCCTTGCCTTGGCAATCGGGTCAGTTTGTTCCTGAGATTGCCCTTGTTCGTGTTCCTGCTTGCTTGTTCCTAGTCTTGTTCCAGGATCCTTCTGTTCCAGTTCCGTTCCTGCTCATACCTGCTCCTTGCCTGCTTGTTCCTGTCTTCGTTGTTCGTCTCCCTGGTCTTATCTCGGACTGACTTCTGGTATAGTCCTCAGCTTGTTCCTGACCTGCCTACCTGCCTGCCGCCTGCCAAAGACCCCAGCTTGTTCCTGACCTGCCTGCCTGCCGCCTGCCGAAGATCTCAGCTTGTTCCTGATCTGCCTGCCTGCCTGCCGCCTGCCAAAGACCTCAGCTTGTTCCTGACCTGCCTGCATGCCTGCCGTCTGCCAAAGACCAATCATAGAAAAGGTTGTCAATACCCAACTCTCAACCTATCTCAAAACACACAACATCCTTGCGCCCAGTCAATTCGGTTTCCGAAAATTCTTTAGCACTGAAACCCTGCAGCTCACACTTACAGAATCATCCTAAAAGGATTAGATCAGGGCCACGCATACATCCTTGCACTATTAGACATTTCTGCTGCCTTCGATACTGTAAACCATGATATCCTCATAAGACGCCTTTCAGAAATTGGAATCAAGGGTTCAGCCCTCCTTTGGTTCATCTCATATCTGTCAAATAGGAAATACATAGTCAAAATTGGAAACTCTGAGTCCTCTCCCACACAACTTACCCAAGGCATCCCCCAAGGCTCCTCCCTTTCTTCCACCCTCTTTAACATTTACCTCCTTCCCCTTTGCCAGCTCCTCACCTACCTTGGCATCCTCTGCTTTATCTACGCGGACGATGTCCAAATACTCATTCCCATCCAAGAATCCATATCCAAGTCCATCCAAATCTGGGAGAACTGCCTCAATGCCATAAACCTCCTTCTCAACAACCTACACCTGGCCTTCAACACAGCAAAAATGGAACTCATCATCAACTCATAACCCAACACTACCAAACTCTGCTTAGCCAATAACCACACAGTTCCTACTACCAAGTATCAGCAACACGCGCGTAGCCTAGGAGTTATCATAGATAGTCATCTGAACTATAAGAAATTTATTAATGCAACCATAAAGGAATCTTTCTTCAAACTCCAGGTCCTCAAAAAACTGAAACTGTTACTTCACCTTAATGACTTACGTACAGTCCTGCAAGCCACGATACTTTCCAAAATAGACTACTGTAACTCGCTTCTCCTAGGCCTACCCGCTTCTTCCATCAAACCCTTACAAATCCTCCAAAATGCTGCAGCCAGAATACTAACCAACACACGAAAAACAGACCACATCACCCCCATACTCAAGGAGTTACACTGGCTCCCTATCCCCGCCTGCATACTATATAAGAGCCTCTCTATTATTCACAAAACACTACACAACAGTAACCTGGAATGGCTCGATAACGCCATCCGTCTATACGCCCCAAAGCGACCCACCAGAGCAGCATACAAAGGCACCCTCCACATTCCACCACACAATTCATATCGCCTCCAATCTACTAAAGAACGCGCTTTCTCCATAGCTGGTCCCACCCACTGGAACTCCATGCCGCCAGACCTTCGTCTTCAAACATGCACCCAAAAATTCAAGAAAAAGCTAAAAACCTGGCTGTTCAAGCAAGCGTTCCCTGAATAATATCCCTGCCCCCTCCCACCTCCCCCTCCGCGCCTCACCCCTTTAGCCCCCTCCCTTAACCGCCCCTCTATCTGCCTGATCTCCTCCCCCTCTCCTCTCTCACCCCCCTCCCCAACCCTCGCTCATCTCCCACCCTTGGCATACTCTACATGTAAATAATAATTGCAATGAACAGTCTTAAAACCGCCTATATGTAGATAATAATGTACATTGTATATAATGTATCTCTTTTTAATCAATTAATCACTGCTGTCAGAGTTCAACTGATCTGTATAACTTTTATAATCTCTGCTTACTCCCTCCCCTGTTGCTTGCCCCTCATTCAATGTAATTTCTCTCTTGTTAATGAGTTAATTGTAAACCGATATGATGTCCTACACCGGTATATAAAAAACATTAAATAAATAAATAAATAATAAATAACCTCAGCCTGCTCTTTGACCTTGCCTGACCCATGGATCTTGGCCCTTGCTTCGTTGACCACTCCTTGGACTGATTCTTGGACTTTGACCCTGCTCGCCTGACCTTGCTTGATTCTGGCTCTGTCCCTAGCCTTATCCTCACCAACACTATTCTGGTTCGTTCTCTTCCAACCTTTTTCCAGCTTCGAACCCGATAGCACTCTCCCAGTGTCTGTAGGCATGCCAGACTCTGACTCTCCCAGGAGACCCTGTGAGGCCCACCTAAGTCACAGTGGCCCCGGTCCCTACGGGCTCCTCCCGGGGGGACCTCAGGCTTCCAGTGGTGAAGACCTACACTGCTTCTGTCTCCTTCCATGCTCTGCCCCCTGTGGCCAGTCCCTGTACTGCCACAGGACTAGGGTCCACGACTGAGCGCAACACATTCCAGGAATGCTTTTGGAACTGCCCATCTTTTGTGCACCTAAATGTACCCACAGGGATTGTAACTTTTAAACAGCCATGCGGACATACACATATGTGCCTGTGGTGGCTCGCACATGCAGTGCACCCAGCAGGTGACGTAGGAAGAAACCTGCCACCATTAGCTGGAGGTGTGCTGCAGCAGAAGACCCTCCAGCCCCTGCACCCTCTAGATACAATGGAGAGCCAAGACCCTGTCATGGCTTTCTTAATCAGTGCTTTATGCAATTCGCTCTCCAGCCTTCCTTGTTTTTGAAGGAGATCACGAAGGTCACCTTCATCCTGTCCCGGTTGGAAGGGAAGGCCCTGGCATGGACTTCTCCCTTATGGGAACGTTCTGATCCCATCCTCTCCAAGATGTCTGACTTCATTACTCTCTTCAAGCAGACCTTTGGAGATCCTGCTCAGATGGCTATTGCCGGTCACAATCTACTCCATCTCCGTCAAGGGTCAAGGACCCTCTCTGAATACACGGTGGAGTTCCAAACCTTAGCCACAGAACTTGAGTGGCAAGAGAATTGCCTACAAGCCATCTTCCTGGATGGACTCTCATCTGCTCTAAAAGATGAACTCTCCATCCGTGAGACTCCCATGTCTCTAGAGGACCTGATCTCGCTTGCCGGAAGGATCGATCATCGCCTCCGGCAAAGACACCTAGAAGTAAAGGCTCCACGCTCTTCTCTAGTATGGTCTGCAAGTGTACCATGCACCCCCGCAAGGAACATCACACTACCATCTTCCTCCATGGTGGAACCCATGGAGGTGAATAGGGGACGGCTGTCTCCCACTGAACATCTCCGCCGTAGAAAAGAAGGGCTTTGCCTTTACTGTGGCACTTCTAGACATCATCTGCAGTGCTGTCCGGTTCGTCTGGGAAACTGCAAAGCCTGAGCCCGATGGGGGTCCCGAGCTTGAGCGCAACTGTTTCTAGCCCTCAACTGCTGCTTCCAGGATCCCTGGACATCAAGACCCACACATTCGCCACCACTGCCCTTATTGATACCAGTGCGAGTGGCAGTTTCATTATGGATGATATCGTCAAAATCTTGGGAATACCTCTTCAACCATTAGAGGTCAGTCTCCATATCACTTCCATTCAAGGAGAACATCTTCCCTGTCTCATCACCCATTGGACCATGCATATTCACATATCAGTGAGCACACTCCATAAAGAAGAAACATCTTTCTACGTGTTGAAACACTCAATGCATCTGGTAATTCTGGGGTTGCCTTGGCTTCAGACTCACGAACCCCAGTTCAACTGGCAGTCCCTGCAGCTGGTATGGTGGGGTCCAAAATGCCAAGCTACATGTCTCCAGCCGGTGTCTCCTGTGATCCCGGTTTTGAAATCCATTATGCTTCCTGGTCTGCCTCCGCAGTACACAGAATTCAGTGATGTTTTCTCAAAACAGAAAGCAGACACTTTACCTCCATTACGTAAGTTCAACTGTCCCATTGAATTGTTGCTGGGCATGATGCCTCCCAAAGGCAGAACCTATCCCTTGTCACAGCCTGAGACGCAGGCTATGTCAGAGTACATAAAAGAGAACTTGGACAAGGGCTTTATTCAACCATCTGATTCTCCCGCAGGAACGAGGTTCTTTGTGAAGAAAAAAGATGGTGGACTCCGCCCTTGCATTGACTATCAGGGCCTTAATTCCATAACGCGTAAGGACCATTATCTACTATCCCTTATCAGTGAATTATTTGATCACCTTGAGGGTGCTAAAGTGTTTACCAAGTTGGATTTGAGAGGTGCACACAATTTAGTACGCAATTAACCTGATGACATCTGGAAGACAGCATTTAATATGAGGAATAGTCATGATGAATATGTGGTCATGCCCTTCAGGCTATGTAACGCCCCAGCCATCTTTCAGCGTCTCATGAATGAGATCTTCAGGGACCTCCTGTACAAGTTTGTTGTCATCTACCTTGACGACATTGTAATATTCTCCAAAGATATCGAGAGGCACCATGAACATGTTCGCACTGTCCTTCAACGATTACGGGAAAATCATCTCTACACTAAACTAGAAAAGTGTCTATCTGAACGCACTCATTTACCCTTCATAGGGTACATAATATCTGACCTTGGTTTTTCCATGGACCCGGAGAAGGTCCAAGGAATCTGTGACTGGCCTCAGCCAGTTGGGCTTCGAGCCTTACAACAGTTCCTAGGCTTCACCAACTATTATTGAAGCTTCATTGCTGATACTCCTCCATAGTCATTCCACTTACATCGATGACTAAGAAGGGGGCCAATACCCGAATCTGGACACCGAAAGCCATTGCGGCCTTCCAGAGGCTCAAAGATGCCTTCAGCTCTGGCCCATGTCTTCATCACCCAGATCCCAAATGTCCATTTATAGTTGAAGTAGATGCCTTAGCTATCGGAGCCAGGGCCGTCTTAAGCCAATACTCATCCAAGGGCAAATCGATTCCTTGTTCCTTCTAGTCGCACAAGTTCACTCCCACAGAATGCTACACAGTTGGCGATCATGAACTACTGGCATTGACGTTAGCCCTTAAAGAATGGCGCCCCTGGTTGGAAGGGGCGCAGTACAAATTCACTATATTCACGGATCACAAGAACTTAGAGCACCTCAAGGAGGCCCAGCTTCTAAACCCCCGGCAGGCCTGCTGGACCTTGTTTTTTGAGAAATTTGACTTTAATCTCTGTTTCCGTCCTGGTTCAAAAAATCAGCGAGCTGACGCGCTGTCGCGATCCTTTGAACCCGAAGACTTCCTAGAAATTCCTAGTTATATCATCAATCCTGCCTGTATATCCCTAGCAGCAACCACCACAGTTCCAGTCGGAAAGACTGTTGTACCTCGCCGACTCCGAGAACAGGTCTTAAAGTGGGCCCATAACTCAAATCTAGCAGGCCACCCTGGCCATGCCAGGACACTAGAGTTGCTATGCCATCATTACTGGTGGCCCACCATGGTACAGGACTCGCGGAGTTATGTGGACTCCTGTCCCACCTGCGCACAACAAAAGCCACCCACAGGAAAGCTCTGGGGCTTGCTACAGCCACTCCCAGCACCTAAGGAACCCTGGTCCAGTATTTCAACAGATTTCATCATGGATCTTCATCCATCACAAGGCAACATGGTGATTTGGGTCGTAATCGACCGCTTCTCGAAGATGGGGCACTTCATCCCTTTACCAGATCTTCCATCAGCCCCGGAACTCGCAAAGCTTTTCTTGATAAATATCTTTCGATTTCATGGGCTCCCCAAGGAGATTGTCTCCATTCGGGAACCACAGTTTGCCACCAAGTACTGGCGCTCCCTATGTCAGAAATTCAGTATTTCCTTCAGCTACACCTCGGCCTATCACCCTCAGGCCAATGGGCAGGCCGAGAGAATGAATCGGACCTTGAAAGCATTCCTACGCTCATACGTCAATGACCAACAGAATGATTGGTCAGACCTCCTCCCTTGGGCCGAGCTGTCACATAATACTCACCTCGCAGCAGCCACCAATGTGTCTCCCTTTTCAGTGGTCTTTGGAAGGCAGCCCCATCTGCCCCTTCCTGTTCCTGTTTTGGTTCCGTCTCCTGCAGCACAATCTATGGCTCAAACCATCCACCGAGTATGGACCCAAGTAAGAGAACATCTCTCGCAGGCCGCTGAGCACGCTAAATACACCTCAGATCTCCATCGACAAACTGCTCCACTCTTCCGACCTGCTCCACTGCTCCACTCTTCCAACCTGGACAGAGCTGAAACCATCTTTGAGCCGCTGGAAGGCCGTGATGGCTTTCGGTGTCCAGACTCGGGTGTTGGCCCCCTTCTTAGTCATCGATGTAAGTGGGGCGACTATGGAGGAGTAATTAGCAATGAAGCTTCGAATGTTTGGCTGAGTGCCCGCCATATTCGTCTCCGACTTCCATCTCACCGGCTGGCACCGAAGTATATTGGTCCATTCCCAATCCTCAGAAGAGTGGGGCTGTTTCCTATCAGCTCCAGCTTCCCCGGTCCATGGGCATCTACAACACGTTCCACGTGTCCTTGCTGAAGCCTCTTGTCCTATCATGGCCCTCTCGCAAAGACTCTCCAGCTCCACGCATCTCGCAAAACCCGATACTTCTCTGCAGGTAAGAGAGGTTCTAGACATCCGATGATGTTGAAGAAAATGGGAGTATCTACTCTCTTGGGAGGGCTATGGGGCCAAGGAGAATTCGTGGGAACTCTCTCAGAATATCCTTGACAAGGATCTCCTGAAGACCTTCCATAGACAGAATCCTGAGAAACCCCAGCAGCAAGGGGGAGGCCTGTTACGCGCCCCACCTGCGGTCGTCCCATGCATGGGACCACTCACCTTCGGGGTCACACAGTGGGTCCCGGTCCTGTCTCCCTCACAGCCATTGCAAGTCCAGCTAGGCACCGGCATCCCGCGGCGACAGTCGCCGGGCCTTCAGTCTCACGCTTAGCCTCATGCCAGGCCTCGGCATCTCAGCAGCTAGCCACGCCCCTACGCATGCATGCGCGGACCAGCCGCCCTGATGTAGGTTCCAGGGCGGGGCCTAGTTCCCGGCGCACCCTGATTGAACTCTTGTTATAAGGAAGTCCTGGCCTCACTTCCTTGCCTTGGCAATCGGGTCAGTTTGTTCCTGAGATTGCCCTTGTTTGTGTTCCTGTTTGCTTGTTCCTAGTCTCATTCCAGGATCCTTCTGTTCCAGTTCCATTCCTGCTCGTGCCTGATCCTTGCCTGCTTGTTACTGTCTTCGTTGTTTGTCTCATTGGTCTTACCTCGGACTGACTTCTGGTATAGACCTCAGCTTGTTCCTGACCTGCCTGCCTGCCTGCCACCTACCAAAGACCTCAGCTTGTTCCTGACCTGCCTGCTGCCTGCCAAAGATCTCAGCTTGTTCCTGACCTGCCTGCCACCTGCCAAAGACCTCATCCTGCTCTTCGACCTTGCCTGACCTCTGGATCTTGACCTTTGCTTCGTTGACCACTCCTCGGACTGATTCTTGGACTTTGACCCTGCTCACCTGACCTTGCTTGATTCTGGCTCTGTTCCTAGCCTTGTCCTCACCAACACTATCCTGGTTCGCTCTCTTCCAACCTGTTTCCAGCTTCGAACCCGATAGCGCTCTCCTAGTGTCTGTGGGCATGACTGACTCTGCCAGGAGACCCTATGAGACCCACGTAAGTCCCAGCGGCCCCGGTCCCTACGGACTCCTCCCGGGGGGGACCTCGAGCTTCCAGTGGTGAAGACCTACACTGCCTCTGTCTCCTTCCGTGCTCCGCCCCCTGTGGCCAGTCCCTGTACTGCCACAGGACAAGGCTCCAACCCCGAGCGCAACACATTCCAGGAATGCTTTTGGAACTGCCCATTTTTTGTGCAGCCAAATGTACCCATGGGGAATGTAACTTTTAAACAGCCGTGCGGACGTACACATATGTGCCTATGGTGGCTCGCACATGTAGTGCCCCCAACAGGTGATGTGGGGAGAAACCTGCCACCAATAGCTGGAGGTGTGCTGCAGCAGAAGACCCTCCAGCCCCTGTGTAATAGGGCCAGATAGGGGTTGCGTCTTCTTTAGATACTGGGGGAAATGACCCAGGCACCCCAAATTCAATGCAGTTAGTACCCCTGTTCCTGAGCAGGTGACCCAGGATACACTACAACACGTTAAAACTGTCCATACAAGTTTACTCTTTTTCAAAGGCGAAGAGACACAAAAGCAATGGCAATCAAAAAAGCAGCAGAATAATGCTCCACAGTAACAGACAGGAACAGCAGTTTTATATATATATTTTTTTTTCTCTAACAATAGCAGAATATCACTTTTGAGAACAACAGCAATCCCAGAAACTGCAAAAAACATGCAAGCAGCCCGAAAACTCCATGTAAGCTGCTAGAAATAAAAATGGTTTACCAGTCCTGGTGGTGGATGCACCAGGGTAAAAAGCAAAAGCGTGGCAGGGCCCTGGAGTTCCTGAATAAACAAAATATCTATACAAGGCTGCTATGGCAGGTTGATATGGACTCTCCTGTGAAAATGGATTTAGTTCAGACTCCGTGTTTGTTTGAGCAGGCAGCCACTGTTGGTCCCAGTGTTTACAGAAGAGGGTTTCTCTGGATTCAAATCCCCCGCAGTCTGTCTCTCCTGTAGAATTTGCAAGTGTAGGGCAATACTCCTAGCACAGTATAATCTGTGTAGCATCCAGTAAAGGAATATACACCTTTTGGGAAAACCTTCTGGTTCTCACTATTAGAATTAAGATTTAGAATGTTTTGTTGGTTGTTTACTTATCTCTGTTGGTTACTTCAGCAGAGGAATGACATCCCCCTCTACAGAAATTATAGCCAGTGTCTCCTGAGGTGGGAAAGAACATCAAGGAAAGAGTTTATTCCCAGTTCAACCCAGTCCACTGTTGAGAGATTCTTTCCAATTCACTGGTGCTCAGTAGTGCTCCTCTTGGTGTAGCACACTTCTATGAGGTGTTTTTTTTACATGGGATTCCCACAAAAGCCAGATCCTGGACTCCTTTCACTACCAGCTCCCTGTTGTCTCTGTCCTTTCCTTTCAGCAGAAGCCTGTGTCTCTCCTTTTCCTCTCTCCCCATTGGTCAAACCCCTCCTTGCTTCCTGGGTAGTTCAGAGGCACCCATTGGTCCAACATACTTCCTGCAACATCACAGCTTGGCTGACCAAAGAGGAGAGGGAGGGGGAGGCTTTGAAGAGTAATGAACATTTATTCTGCATTCACTGTCAGTTCTCTGCAGGTTTTCTTGCTATAAATCTTTTTTAACTCAGTAAAGGGCTGCCATAGTTTATGGATACTTTCCCTCCATGGAACTCAAACACAGCTTGTCAATATTAAGTCACTTAAAGTCCTTGTGCTGCTCAATCCAGAGACATATACATGCTCATGGGGACAGGTATCCTTATTACACACAAATGGATGTGGCCATTTGTGTGTAATAAGGATACCTGTCCCCTATATGCGCGTACATGTGCATGCAATTTTGTATGGATGTGCGCTTGTGCACGCAAATGCTACCAGGTAAATAGGGGGATTTTATTCGATATATGCACTAACGCAATTACTATTTTCCCCAGTCTACTCCCAGTTTGCCCAGGCAAACGTTCCTGACTTTCTAACTCTCTAATTAATCTTCCTTCCTTGTACCCTATTAGCCCTGACCCTTCAAATCCTGCTGACTAGCCCAGATTTTTTTATTTTAAAACTTTCACTCCATCCTTACAGAAGTAAAGTTATGCAGTAGGGGACCCGGGTGCATGCTTGTGTGCGTAAATACCTTTGCACACATTTCAAGTTACCTTCCTGGAACACCCATGTCTTGCCCATGCTCTGCACAGATCACACCCATTCCCCCCCCTTTTTAACTTTTTGATTTGTGCATGTACCGGGAGATACGCTCATATTCGGGTCCTTCTTAAAATCTGCGCGGCACGTGCCGGCCAAGACACACACGTATTTTCTGCTTTTGGCATGCTGAAGGCTTTTAAAAATCACCTTTGTTATGGATCTGAAGGTGGACCCTTTGTCTGAGGTAGAGTTGGCGCTACCTGACAGAGTAAACCCTCTTAGGTCCCTACCGTCGAAAGGCGAGGCCGGATGGAGGCAGGAGTCGACAGTTACTTCACCACTGGAAGCCCGCGGTCCCCCTGGGTGGAGTCCATAGGGACCTGGGACAATTGGACTTAGGTGGACCCTTGAACACAGGTCAGCGTACAGTCCAGAGTCGAGGTCCAATGAATGGTTGGAAGCCAGTCCAGAGGTCGAAGCCAGAAGAAGGGTCGGAAACCGGTCCAGAGGTCGAAGCCAGAAGAATCCATCCAACGATGAGAGAAGCAGAAGCTGAGACAAGAAGGATGGGAACAGGACAAGGAGAACAGGCAGCGGAGAACAGGCAGTGGAGCACAGGAACAGGAACTCAGAGCTCAGGAACACCCAGGAACACCCAGGACCAGAAGCCAAGAAACCAAGGCAAGGTCTGAAGGGCAGACCTTGCTTTAAATAGCAATCCGGAAGTAGTCCCCAGGGAGGAGCCACGACCATTTCCTGTCGTGGCCCCTTTAAATTCAAGCTTCAGCTGCGCGCGCAGCTCTAGGAGGCCCAGCAGGGGAGGATTCAGCATACAGTCAGCCTGAAGATGTGGCCACGCATCAGCAGCAGCAACGGCCATAAGGAGAGCATCGGGGACCGCTGCCTGCCCCTGCAGGCACTTCAGGAGCGGCCTGACGGCACGGGTGAGTAGTCGGCCCCAGTGGCAGACAGCCGTGGCCGGCGGCCATAACAGTACCCCCTCCTTTAGGCCTCCCCCTGGATTTTCCCAGGTGATTATTGTGAAAGCTTTTGATAAGATCCTTATACAGGATGTTCGTAGCAGGCTCCCAAGAATTCTCCTCAGGCCCAAATCCCTCCCAATCTAGAAGGTATTCCCATTTCCTGCCTCGTTTCCGGACATTGAAGACCTCACGAACCCGGTATATGTTTTTCTTCCTCCACCCTGAACTGCGGCTCTTCAGGAACCTTCTGAGTAGGCCAGGTGAGAACCAAGGGCTTCAAGAGGAACACATGGAAGGAATTATGGATCCTCAATGTGGCAGGCAGACGAAGTTGATAGGTCACGGGATCCAGCTGCTGCAGTACCAGAAAGGGACCAATGTAGCGGGGAGCAAGTTGCATAGACGGAACCCTCAGATGGATGTGCCTGGTTCTAAGCCACACCTTTTCTCCTGGCGAAACCGAGGAGCTGGTCTTCGATGATTGTCGGAAAATTTATTCGCGGCACAAGCTGCCTTAAGTAACATCTGTTGGGTATGGACCCAGAGCCTTTTCAGCTGTGCAGCAGTTAGTTGGGCTGCCGGTGAGGGAACAGGTAGAGGCAGAGGCAAGGGCGGCCTGGGTTGTCGCCCAAAGATGATTTGAAAGGGTGAAGCCCCAGTCGAAGTACAGGCGTGTGAGTTATGGGAGAACCCAGGCCAGGGAAGGAGTGCAGCCCAGTCATCCTGACAAGTGTTGACATATAAACGGAGAAATTCTTTTAAGGTACGATTAATTCGTCCAGCCTGACCGTTAGCTTGAGGGTGAAATGCAGTGGTAAAATCCAGGGAGATATGAAACGTCTTACAGAAGTTGAGCCAATATTGGGCCATAAATTGTGGTCCGTGATCAGATGCAATGTGCTGCGGTATGCCATGAAGGTGGAAGATATGTAACATGAAAAGTTGGGCCAGACGAGGAGCAGATGGGAAGGAGGGTAGTGGGGTGAAGTGGGCCATTTTTGAGAATCGATTCACTACTACCCATATCACCATGTTGCCCTCAGAGGGTGGAAGATCCACAATGAAGTCTGTGGAGTTGTGTGTCCATGGCTTCGTGGGGGTTGGAAGAGGTTGTTATAGCCCCCAAGATTTTCCTGTAGGATTCTTGTACTGAGCACAGCTAGGGCATGAATCAATATATGCTCGAGTATCATGGTGCATCTCAGGCCACCAATAATACCGTTGGAGAAGGGTTAAAGTCTATTCTCGTCCCGGATGTCCGGCCAACTGGGAGTCGTGAGCCTAGGCTAGCACATTGCTGTGAAGCCTCTTCGGTACCACAGTCTTACCAACTGGAATAGTAATAGTAGCAGAGAAAATGATGCGAGCCGGGTCTATGATATGTTGAATAGGCTCATCCATGTCTTCAGCAGAGAAAGAGCGGGATAGGGCATCTGCCTTGATGTACTTACTAGCTGGTCGATAGCGAAGTTAAAGTCAAAACGTGTGAAAAAGAATGCCCAGCAAGCTTGGCGCGGGTTCAAACGTTGGGCTTGCTGAAGGTACACCAGATTCTTATGGTCAGTTAGACTATTATACAGTGTTGTGCTCCCTCCAGTCATTGTCGCCATTCCTCAAATGCAAGTTTAATAGTTAGGTGCTCCGTGTCTCCAATGGCATAGTTACGTTCTGCCAGAGAAAATTTTCTTGAGAAGAACAGGGGAGAGAGGTTCCTGGTGCATCGTTTTGACTAAGGACAGCTCCCACTCCCTCTGCGGAGGCGTCTACCTCCACAGTAAATGAGCGTCTGGGATCAGGATGCTGGAGGCAAGGTTTCTGTAAAAAAGATTCCTTGAGAGCCCGGAAGGCATCTTCTGCTTCCAAAGGCCAGGCCTTGATATTTGCCCCCTTATGAGTTAGAGCAGTAAGGAGTGCTGCCAGTTTGTAAAGGTTCCGGATAAAACTACGATAGTAGTAGCAAAACTGAGGAAGCGCTGGAGCGCTCGTAACCCATTCAATTGGGGCCATTCTTGGATACATTTCAACTTGGAGGGGTCCACCTGAAAGCCATGATTAGAGATAATGTACCCCAAAAAGGCTAATTATTCTTTTTCAAAGATGCATTTTTCAATCTTGGCATACAGTTGATTAACTCTTAAACATTGCAGAACCTGGATGACATGCTGCTGATGCATCTGTAGGTCCCGGGAAAAAATCAGAATGTTGTCTAGATAGACTATCATGCATACATAGAGCATATCTCTAAATATTTTGTTAATGAAGTGCTGGAAGACTGCAAGAGCGTTGGTCAGTCAGAACGGCATGACGAGATATTCATAATGGCTGTCTCTGGTATTAAAAGCCGTCTTCCACTCATCACCCTCTCGAATTATGATCAAATTATAGGCTCCTCATAGATCCAATTTCGAGAATACCCTGGCTCCCTGTAGATGGTCAAAGAGCCCAGCTATTAGAGGCAACGGGTATCGATCCTTGATGGTAATAGCATTTAGCCCACGGAGGTCTATACAGGGATGCAAAATCCCATCCTTTTTTAGACGAAGAAGAAGCCAGCCCAGGCTGGGGATGTGGACCTTTGGATAAACCCCTTCTGAAGATTGTCCTGAATATATTCAGCCATGGCGCAAGTCTCTAAGGCAGACAATGAATAGACTCTTCCACGAGGCAGAGTGGCTCCAGGGACAAGATTAATGGCACAATCAAACTCACAATGCGGAGGCAATGTGTCAGCAACCTTCCTGGAGAATACATCAGCGAACTGATTATACTGAGCAGATAAACCCTCTAGGAGTGAGGTACAGAGGTAGCTACAAGAGGAGATTGTTCCTTTAATGCAGGTTTTGTGACATGCTGGACCCCAATGAGTTAGCTTTCAAGCCATCCAGTTGAATTGTGGATTGTGACATTGCAGCCAGGGTATACCAAGAACAACCGGATGGATGGCTTTCTGGATAATGTATAGTGTGATATCTTCCATATGACCCGGTGCAATATGGCATTCCAGGGGAACCATGTGGTGCATTATTCTCCCGGGCAGAGGGTCTCCGTGGATGGAGGAGAGAATCAACGGCCTCGGGCACGGATGAGTAGTTGTTCTACAACATCTCGCAGGATGAAATTTCCTCCGGCTCCAGAATCTACCAGAGCCAGCGTGGAACCATTTTCCATGCCCATCTGGTAGAAATATCAGCAATACCCTGGGAGATGACATGCATTATGTAAGACAAATATTAAATCAAAGAGGAACACTATCATTCCAATTCTATGGCTGAATAACGTGAACTATCCGATTCCCAATCACTGGCATGTTTGAAAAAACAAGCAAAGTTATATCTTTTACATTCAGGTAATGAAAGATTCCCATCTGTTTTTTCTCCCATCAGTTTCATTAATTATAAGAGTGTTTTACTTTTTTTAAGTGAAGTGAGTAACCCCTTTGTAAAGATTCCAAATGTCTGCCCTCTTGACCTTAAAGGCAACGTCTGGATTATGTATAAGCATTTAGGAATAGCATCATTTTGATTAAGTGCATTTTTTCTGTTATAGAAAGAGAAAAATTATTCCAACTTAATAATGTCTCAGAGTTTTTCAATAAATAGTGATATTGTGGGTAATTTTGTATCACTGAGCATAAGTTAACTAGCAAATAATAACATAAGTTACACTGATTTTTAAAGTGGACTTCCACTCATGTGTTCATTTTGAAAATTATCCCATAATATCTACTTGCATCTGCTAAACTAAACACATAACTTTAATATTTGAAAATGTATAAGGTGAATTTTCAAAACATTATGTACATAAAAATTAGCAAATATGTGCACAAGTAGTCTCTACTCACATAACTGTTATTTTATAACAGTTGAAAATATGCATGTATTTTCATATTTATGCGCAAATGTATGCACATCAAAAAAGAGAGGTCTAGGAGCTTCCAGAGGTGGAGCCAACAGTAACATGGTAAGTTGATATTTTAAAAGACACGTGTACGTTTGCCAACTTACTCGTGTAATTTTACATCTGTTAATTATCTTGCCTGTTTATTTTATACTAGCGGTGGCCCGCCACGCATTGCAGTGGCAGAGTCAGGTTCTTTTCCCCCCTCCCCTTCCCCTTGCTCATATACCTCAGTCACACATCGTCCTCCCCCTTGGTCACTCCCCCCCTTTCCTCCCCTGTCCCCACTCCACTCATACTCACCCCTCCCCCTTTTGTCACTAACTCCCCCCCCCTTCACTCCCCTGTCCCCACTCCAACTCTCACCCCTCACACTCACCTCTCCCCTCTGTGTCTCTTTCCTGACACTCACTGCCCCCTTCATTCTCCCTCCCCTCACTGTCACCTCTCCCCGCCTACTTCCTACCCTTTCGTCAGTGACAGCACACCCTCTCTGAATCTCCTTCCCTGACTCAGATCCCCTCCCACTCGCAATGCCCTCCCAGCTGATCCCCCCCCCCCCCCGTCCCTCTCCCTTTTGTGCAGTTCTGGGCGGCCCGCTCCCGAAGACACGAGGTCAGCGAGGATCCCTCCCTGTCGTGCACATGAGCCGTACCAGATCGCCACCGCAGCTCCTCCCAGGTGTCGAAGTTCGGCCGGCTGACACCACCACGCCCGATATCGCCACCGGTCCGCCGCTGCTGCTCCTCCCAGCGCCATGTTGGTCCCGCTGTGCCCGACGTGCACCGCTGCTGCTCCTCCCAGTGCCATGTTGGTCCCGCTGTGCCCGACGTGCGCTCCCGCCCGTGCATGCGCAGTACAGCAGCTTCATTTCCCAAGGTAGATAGCGTGTATTGCATGTCTGTCCAACAGATGTCGCTGTTTTCCCCCACACACATGCAAAAATATGTTTTTCTCTGTAACCGTGTGACATCTATGTAATCTAGATAGAGAAGAACCTTGCCGAAAGTGAAAGCAAGGTTGTGTCCAAATTTGAAAGCAATTGGTGCAGTAGTTTCTGAGATTATCGATTATGTCCAAACTATTTAACATTTTTATTTATATAGATTATTGGTTGGGAAGGTCTGAGTGAAATGGGAAGGGGGGGGGGGTGTTGTTCAGGCTGAAGAACCTAGAAGGTATCGATGACATGGAGAAGGACAGAGTGAACTGGTGGACTAATTGGTAAACTAGTTAATTTTGTTTACACCCGCATGTTTTAAAATCACCAACCTCCACACATAAATTGGGACTTTCGTAAGTCCTACTTTTCTTTTGCACATAATATACACACGTATATGTTTTAAATAAGTAGGAAAAGTACATGGTTTCAATGCATTGCATGAATTTGTGTGTAAGCCAAAGAAAACAAGATTGGTGTATAAAAGAGACCTTTATTCTCAGAATATCCATGCCTGACTCTGGCCGAGTTTTGCTCTTATGCAAAGCTTCTTCAGGGCTACTGTATAGAAGAACCTTTAAAAAGTCATCACTTCAGGATATTAGCCAAGCTCACACTTGCAAGAGAAAGAGAGAGAGAGAGAGAGAGAGAGAGACTAGCAATGACCCTCTCATGCTAGATAGATATTTATATCTCCATGGGAGGCTCCCCGAGTAACTCGAGGTGAGTTTTAGGTATTAGTGTAGGGTTTAGGGGCCACTGACATTCAAAGTGAGACTTACAAACAGAACAGTGTTCTCTTGTGAAGATTTGATGACCTTCGGAGTGAGGAAACTCATCCAAAGATGAGATTTGTGCAATGTTCTCTCAACCTAGCTTGATGGACTCTCACTTTGAATGTCAAAGTGGCTCCTAACCCCTACACTAATACCTGAACCTCACCTCGAGTTACTTGGTCAGCCTCCCATTGAGATATAAATACTTATCTAGCATGAGGGTATTATGGCTAGTCTCTCTCTCTCTCTCTCTCTCTCTCTCTCTCTCTCTCTCTCTCTCTCTCTTTCTCTTTCCTCAAGCTTAAACCTATCACATGCAATATTTAGTGCATTTTGATAAATCCAGACCATTTTTAGGTATTCTTAATAGTGCATCTGCTTATGTATTTGCTGTAGCGAACAAAACCTTCTTTTAAATGCAGTTTTTTAGTATGATATCCACCAGACATATGAAAACAGAGCTTAATAGTACATCTGCTTATATTTTCCAGACTATTGTAGATGATTAACCTTCGCTGTTGTTAAATTAATCTTCTTTTAAATACAGTTATTAGTATAAAATCCGCCGGACCTCATGAAACCAAAGCTGCAGTATGGATTCAAGTAATGTAGTAATAACTGTATTTAAAAGAAGATTAAGTTAACAACAGCGAAGGTTAATAATCTACAATGGTCTGGAATATATAAGCAGACACGCTATTAAGCTCTGTTTTCATGTGGTCCGGTGGATATCATACTAAAATCTGCATTTAAAAGAAGGTTTTGTTCGCTACAGCAAATACATAAGCGGATGCACTATTAAGAATACCTAACAATATGTGGGGCGGATTTTAAAAGGCGCGCGAATAGCCTACTTTTGTTTGCGCTCCAGGCGCAAACAAAAGTACGCTGGATTTTAGTAGATACGCGCGGAGCCGCGCGTATCCACTAAAATCCTGGATCGGCGCGCGCAAGGCTATGAATTTGTATAGCCGGCGCGCGCCGAGCCGCACAGCCTACCCCGTTCCCTCCAAGGCCGCTCCGAAATCGGAGCGGCCTCGGAGGGAACTTTCCTTTGCCCTCCCCTCACCTTCCCCTCCCTTCCCCTACCTAACCCACCCGCCCGGCCCTGTCTAAACCCCCCCTTACCTTTGTCGGGGGATTTACGCCTCCCAGAGGGAGGCGTAAATCCCCGCGCGCCAGCGGGCCTCCTGCGCGCCGGGTCGCGACCTGGGGGCGGGTACAGAGGGCGCGGCCACGCCCCCTGGGCCATAGCCACGCCCCCATACCCGCCCCCAAAACGCTGCCGACACGCCCCCGAAACGCCGCGACGACCGGGCCCGCCCCCGACACGCCCCCCTCCGAGAACCCCGGGACTTACGCGAGTCCCGGGGCTCTGCGCGCGCCGGGAGGCCTATGTAAAATAGGCTTCCCGGCGCGCAGGGCCCTGCTCGCGTAAATCCGCCCGGTTTTGGGCGGATTTACGCGAGCAGGGCTCTGAAAATCCGCCCCTGTATGTATACCATTGCTGATCATTGACTGAAGTGATCACTTTTTAAAGGTTCTTCTATACAGTAGCCCCTGAGGCAGCTCTGCATAAGAACGAAACTCGGCCAGAGTCAGGCACAAATATTCTGAGAATAAAGGTCTCTTTTATACACCGATCTTGTTTTCTTTGGTCGCTACACAGCCATCTTGGATTGGCTTCCAATTTGATTTTTGTGTGTAAGCCTACATACACAAATATAGATACATGTATTTTATAAAATGCATGTATATCATATCATACATGGGAATTAAAAAATACTAGTATAGATCTGCTCATGCCATATACAAGCGTATATGCCACCGGGCACAGTTGTTTGAAAGTAATCATCTATGTATATAAGTGCAAAGCCCTCCTGAAATCCACCCCTAGAATATTTCCACTCAGTTTGGGTACATTTGTGTGCAAACAGGACTTATGCACATAAGTGTACCCACATATTGGATGGGCAATTTCAAAAAAGAAAAACACTTTTCTGTGGGTAAACACTGTCTTATCCACAGAAATGCTTTAAAAAATTACCCTCAAAGATGCTATATAAGTTAGACAAGTTTTTATTGTTAATATGTAATATAATTATCTGTTAATTTCAAAGATGTGGTTTTCTTCCACATTTTAAATAGATTATTTTAATATCCATGGCCTCTTATTTTGCTATGTTCATCTTTAGTCTAGAATAGTGGTTTCCAAACCTGTCCTGGTGGACATCCAGCCAGTCAGGTTTTCAGAATATCCATAATGAATATGCTTCAGATAAATTTCCATGCCCTATCTCCATAGCATGCCAATTTATCTCATGCATATTCATTACAGATATCCTGAAAACCTTACTGGCTGGGAGTTCCCCAGGACATATTTGGAAACCTCTGGTCTAGAAAATGAATTAAGTGAAATATAATCATCATCTCTGGAAAAGAAGGAGGAGAGATGGAAAAATGAAAGACCTTATGTTCAGAATTTTTTTAAACATAGCATGTAACAAGAAATACTTATATACTATGCTGTTTCAGCAAATTGTTCAATAAAAGTTTTAAAAAAAACCCTAAAAATATTAAAACATTATCAACAAACAATACTGACTGAACTACCACACATTCTATTTAAATGTGATAAATCATTTGAGTGAAGCAAACTAAAGCCTAAATTAATCATTTTGCTATAAATTTCACATGAATAGCGCTGATGATTAAAAAGGGGTGTGGTTAGGGTAATTTTTGAGTGAGCGCATTGCATAGATATTTTACCGCAATGTGTGTTAAATTTATCGCACCCACAATATTTTTACTTTGCAGCTTCAGAAGAGCCCAGACAGGCATTTTCTTGTTTTGGGCTGCTCCTGGGGAGGGAGGGAGGGAGAGAGAGAGAGAGACTCTAAGGTGACATACATATTAGTCAACTATGTATACCACTGTAGGAGAGTCAAGTAGTAACTCAAGGTGAGGTTTTGTTGGTAGTCTAGGGTTTGGGGGCCAATTTTACATGCACAGTCAGATGTATGAACAGGCCTGTACACATCAGTGAACATTTGATGTGATTTGGAATGAGGAAGAATACAAGATGAGATTTCTACCATGAACTCTCGCCATGCATGATAGTACCTAGGTAGAGAGTGCATCAAGCAAGGGCAAGAGAACAATGTACAAATCTTATCTTTGTGTACCTTTCCTCATTTCAAATCACATCAAACATTCACTGATGTGTACAATGCTGTTCGTACATCTGACTGTGCATGGACAACTGGCTCCCAGAGGTTCTCTCTCTCCCTCTTCACTCCACTCCCTCTCCCCTCCCCTCTCCCTTCCCCTGCCCAAATCAGGATTCTGATTGCAAATCCCATTTCAGGCATATTGCACAGCTTGATGCCAGGAAAAATAGTGTAGTTATTTCCGGTGTTAAAATGTGCAATAATGTGCTTTATGTTGTTGCATGCAACATTAAACACCCCTCATTTTCATAAGCCCTGTCCAAACTCATCCCCTTTGACTACATTTTTTTAATTGGCATACGCATTGTGAGATGTGAAAAATAATGTATGGGTTATGGTGTTATCGCAGCCCTAATGCCTGCAATAACGCCATAATACATTTTGATAAATGACCCTGTAAGTGTATGGAGCTCAAGCACTGATATAAATAATAATGCTTATAGGAGACACAGTGGTAGGCAATTGCAGTCCTCATGGACATCTTTCTACTTAAGTTTTCAAGATATTGCTAAAGAATATTCATGAGATAGAGTTGCACATACAGTAAGTGAAGCAGAGTGCATGCAAATCTATCTCATGCATGCCTGTCATTCTTAACATATAGAGTCATTCCTCCAACAATTTGACCTGGCCTATTATTTCAATATAGTTATTTTCCTAGTTTCACAGTGTCCCTTTGGTTACCTCCTTCTACTATGCCTCTGAGATGCCTATTATTAGGGATGTGCAGAGCAAAATTTTATGTTCATATTTTTTATGTCCGAAAGGGGGTCCCACTTGCGGCCAATATGGACATAAAAAAAATCCAATGAGTTGGGTATATGTACATATGTGCAAAAAAAAATTTAACCCCCCTCACCCTCCTTAATCCCCCCCCAGACTTACCACAACTCCCTGGTGATCGAGCGAGGAGTGAGGACGTCATTTCTGCAATCCTTGGCGAGAAGCATGTGACGTCGGCGGCACGTCGAGTGACGCGGCGCCACGTGATTCCCGGCGAGTTCGCGCCGGATGGCTTGTTCGGCCCAAAAAGAACTTTTGGCCAGCTTGGGGGGGTCAGGAGGCCCCCCCAAGCTGGCCAAAAGTTCTTTTTGGGCCGAACGAGCCGTCCGGCGCGAACGAGCCGGGAATCACGTGACGCCGGCGTCACTCGACGTGCCGCCGACGTCACATGCTTCTCGCCAAGGATTGCAGAAATGGCGTCCTCACTCCTCGCTCCATCACCAGGGAGTTGTGGTAAGTCGGGGGGGGGATTAAGGAGGGTGAGGGGGTTTATATTTTTATTTTGGCTCAACAATCGCGATTTCCCACATATCGAACATATCTATGTTCGATATGTGGGAAATCCGATCGTTTATGTCGAATCAATTTTTTAAGTAAAAAAAAAATATGAGTTGCGTTTTACTAATGCGGTCAATCCGAATGCACACCCCTACCTATTATGTCTACGTTTTCATTCAATGCCATACATTCTAATTCTCTAATCGGGGATTCTAACTTTCAAAGGGGTGTGTGGGTGCACATTGATGAAAGGGCGTCAGCACGCATCCAGGGACATGGCTATTTTATAACATATGTTCAAATATGCACGCATGTAAGTGCCCTATTTTGCAACTGGGCACACACAGCTATGTACATCCTGGTCTGAGCCACATAAGTGGGAGAATTTTATAACCAACACGCATCCACACTGTGACCAGTTTCACCAGTTCATCCACCAGTTCACCCAGTGTAGAGCTAAGTCCTCCAAACCCCCCTGGTTTAATAGCATGAGTCTCCCCATTTACCCCAGACTCTTTAAACCACTCAGAAATGGCTATGTTTTGTTTTGGGTTTTTTTAGTTATACCTCCTCCATAGCAGACGAAAAGTTACATGCCACTGGACCTGGGTGCGTGCCCCACACCAGAATGTCCACTCCCTATCCAAACCACGCCCATACCATGCCCCTTCTTGAATTGAATTGAGATATTTGCATATCAGGAGATGCATGTGCATGTAGGCGACTCTTAAAATCCACTGCACTTCTCCCAATTTTGGCACATGCCCGGCTTTTAAAATTCACCCTTAATTTTTTAGATTTCTGGCATTTGCAAAAATATAATTCACAGTATGTTTTTAATTGTGTTAGCAGCCTGCCATGCCATTGAAATGGGTAATTTGTATATATTTACATAAACCTGGGCAACTTCTGCCTTTGTCACAACCTCTCTTTTGGGATATTATAATATCTCTATTATACCAGTATCCTTTCAAGATACCTCACTCCTCACTTTGAACCATATGTTCCTGAGTGACTTTTTATTTTCCCCCATGATCTGGTTTAAAAGCTGCTCTATCTCAAATGAAGTTGTCCATGAAGCTGAAGGCTTCTTCCCTGCAGAGACTGACATCAGCGGCAACCAAACTGCTCCTGGAGAATGTGAGACTCTGTTCCCCTGCCTGGAACATCGCACTCAAATGTCGGCACTCTGTGATACAGGCAGGGAAGACGGCCACAAGACTGAGGGCTTCTTCCCTGCAGTAACTGACATCAGCAGCAGCCAATCCGCTCCTGGAGAGTGTGGGATTCTGCCATCCCCTGTCTGGAAAATTGCATTCAGATTGCAGCTGGCTGTGGCTCACAGCCACCAGCATGCAGCCAAATGAGTGCACCCATTTTGAAGCTTTTTTGCCCACAGGAGGTTTTTTTTTTAGCTGTGTGTACATCTGGCCCTCTAATTTCTATTTATTTATTTTATTTTATTTTATTTTTATTATTACTTTTCACTTTTACACACAACAATTATTGTGAGAGAAAACAGGTGGTATAATAAGGAAATAATTATATTCTAATAAAAACATCCTCCTCCACTACTCTCAAAGGTAATGTTATATTTATAACCCCATCTTATAGGTAATCTAGGGGGGGGTGGATATAATAATACTAAGAGTGAATATTAGGAAATTAAGCAAAAGGTAAAACTAGGATAGCCTACACATTGCCAAACTGCACTGATTAAGTCACTTGGGGTGTGAGTCCAAAAAGAATCGTAACTGTGACAGTTCAAAAAATACATAGATAGTAGGGATGTGAATCTGGCTTCGGACGATTGAAAATATCGTCAATATTTTCAAAATCATCAGAAATCGGGGGCTCCCCCGAAACAATAGGAAAACCCCATGATATTGATCGTGGGGGTTCCCTTGGGGCGGATTTTCATACTCCGCAAATAGGCCTACTTTTGTTTGCGCTCCAGGCGCAAACAAAAGTACGCTGGATTTTAGTAGATACGCGCGGAGCCGCGCGTATCTGCTAAAAACCTGGATCGGCGCGCGCAAGGCTATCGATTTTGTATAGCCGGCGCGCGCCGAGCCGCGCAGCCTACCCCCGTTCCCTCCAAGGCCGCTCCGAAATCAGAGCGGCCTCGGAGGGAACTTCCTTTTGCCCTCCCCTCACCTTCCCCTCCCTTCCCCTACCTAACCCACCCACCCGGCCCTGTCTAAGCCCCCACCTTACCTTTGTCGGGGGATTTACGCCTCCCGGAGGGAGGCGTAAATCCCCGCGTGCCAGCGGGCCTCTTGCACGCCGGGCCACGACCTGGGGGCGGGTACGGAGGGCGCGGCCACGCCCCCGGACCGCCCCGGGCCGTAGCCACGCCCCCATACC
Source organism: Rhinatrema bivittatum (assembly GCF_901001135.1). Classification (NCBI taxonomy): domain Eukaryota; kingdom Metazoa; phylum Chordata; class Amphibia; order Gymnophiona; family Rhinatrematidae; genus Rhinatrema; species Rhinatrema bivittatum. The sequence goes on from NC_042616.1 coordinate 696,095,918, forward strand.
CGCCCCCAAAACGCTGCCGACACGCCCCGAAAACGCCGCGACGACCGGGACCGCCCCCGACACGCCCCCCTCCGAGAACCCCAGGACTTACGCGAGTCCCAGGGCTCTGCGCGCGCCGGTAGGCCTATGTAAAATAGGCGCACCGGCGTGCAGTGCCCTGCTCGCGTAAATCCGGGCGGATTTACGCGAGCAGGGCTCTTAAAATCCGCCCTTATCATTTTGGGGGAGGGCGGGAAAAACGGCACACAAAAATAACCCCTAAACCAACCCCAACCCTTTAAAACTAATCCCTTTGCTTCCCCAACCCTCCTGACCCCCCCCCCCAAAACATTTTACAGGTACCTGGTGGTCCAGTGGGGGTCCCGGGAGTGATCTCCCGCTCCCAGGACGTCGGCTGCCACTAATCAAAATGGCGCCGATGGCCCTTTGCCCTTACCATGTGACAGGGTATCCGTGCCATTGGCCGGCCCCTGTCACATGGTAGGAGCACTGGATGGCCCGCGCCATTTTTAACTAAAAAATGAAAAATTCAAATTGAAGGCTTCCTGCAAAATTAATTGTTTACCTGTAATGTTTTGAAACGCTGCTTTCTTTTATGTTGCTAGTTCACAGAGCAGCTTTTATTAAAGGCAACCTCAACTGAGAAATGCTGATTTAGTGCATTGAGCGAGGCTGAAAAAATAAATAAATAAATAAGATATTCAAAACCTAAAACCAAAAGTGAAACTGATATCGGTAGTATTACAACCATAAAAATGCCTAATCAATTGTAAATAACTGATAAAAAATAACTAAAATCATAATCATAAAGCAACACCGTAAAAAAAATGTAGTTACACATGTAAAGACTATTCGCAGGTTTATTAATATTATTGCTAACATAAACCCAAAGTTCAAAAATAAAAAAAGATGAAAAAACTCACCAATGCACAGACCACAAATTATATTATAAAAGGAAAAATGCCTTTAACAAGAGTATTGTTTCTAATATAATAAAAATGTGCTTGTAGGGGACTGCTAAAAACGATTGCTCTAAGAAGAACAACTTGAGAGAGCCAACATAGGCTGTATACGGCGTCAAACTACAGACACACACTTGGATATTAAAAAAGTTAAAAGCACATGACTGTGCAGGGCTGTATTGTAATCATATCCACAGTAATTTATAAAATAAAAAATACTAAACACTACACAAACCACAAATTAGCAAATGCCTATAGTATAAAATATATATACGGTATAGTAAAAGCGATTTATTCCAGAACTCTTTAAAAAAAACTGACAAAAGCCCAATTAAAAGAGACAACACAATGTGGCTGATTTCGGCGCCGAACACAAAACACACACCTATATTTAAAAAAAAAAAAAAAAATCCTTTTAAACAGCACATGGCTATGTGGGTACTAAATTATTGTAAAAAACACATTATATTGAGACAAAGTGCTTATTGTGCATGATTGACTTGTGCGTGCTTGGTTGTGATTTTATTTTCTGACCCTCCATACTCCCCTAGCGCCGTAGCACCTACACAGACTGATAAGAATCAATGTATAGTTGAAATTGTAGTATCTTTATTATAAATTTGTTTATATTATACTTTATTACAGTTTGTTTCTTAACTACACCGACTACAAAACAGGTTACATGGTAGTTTTATTTCAAATGTATTTCATTTCTGAAAAATATAGATGCAAGAATTTCTATCCTTGGAAAAAGAGAATTGAAAACTGTGATTTGTTTCTCTATTCACATCTTTTTCCACAAACTGGTGTGTATGACACAGAGTCAAATTCTAATATCTTGTAATGACATTTGAGAATGGAATTGTTTCATGTATTGCTTATCACATAAAATACACATTCTTTATAAAGAAACATCCAGAGGATATTAGTCTATTTTTCCATCTGTCAGCATGCATTGTTTTGTCTTTAGTAACAGGGTGTCGACAAAAAGTCTGATTTCTCTTCTATTCTCATCTTTTAACAAACAAACAGGGAGCATGCCACCCAAAGATTTTGTTAAATCCATAACTGTATTTACGTCGTTACAAAGCCCTAATATCTCCATCTCATACCCTGCCAATACCAATACGCTTATGACACACTCAAGACACAGCCTATCACAAGCGCTTCTTAGTTTCTGTCTTTCCACATGCCAGCACCATTTCAGACACTCGTTAGAATTCTGTCTGGTGTTTCCAAGATACATGCCTTGCAATCGTCACGGAGGACTCCTTGCTAACATTTCTTTATAATGCACTGCATCCTTGATCGTATGAGTGAGCTGAATACGCTTTTACAGTAACGAGAGTGTGTGCACATTTGTTTCCAAAGCCTCAGTTTGTACCTCCATCTCATGTCCCCCTGCATCCTCTGGTCTGGAAGCCCATTTGATGGCCACTGATGCCTGCCATCTTTTTCTACGCATGATGTGTGGGTGTGCCTCTGCCTTGTACCTACACTTACCCTGGACATGTTCAGACTTGTTCCCCCCAATTCCTATCCATTCCAACATCATTAGATAAAATATTCTCGGCCTGTATAGGATGATTACTTTGTAGTCCTGTCAAAATGAACTCTCTATGCATGTTAACTATTTGTAAAAACACCCAGCTGTTTTACAAAAAAAGAATTGCTACCACAGCCCAGGATCAAGCCAGGGTCTTTAGAGTGGAAATCTAATGCTTTTGTCATATGAACTACAGAGATTTTAGCTAGAGGCAAGAACTTTTTAAAACCATTGGAATACTTTTTTCTTCTTTTCAGCATGTCTTGGGTTTGGGGGTGTGTCTGTTATTGTTCCCTGGTCACAATACAGCCTGACAAGTTGGTACTCAATATCACCTTTATGATACAAGTTAGAAAGACAAAGTAAAAAGAAAAAATTTAAAAGGTTATAACATAGTAAGGGCACCAGCCATAATTAAAATATGTGACTGCATTGCAGTCTGACTTAGAGTATGAAACAGCATTGGCCTTTCTAACAACCGTTGCTAAACAAATACCTTTGACACCCATGATGATATAGTTTGGAAAGGGTGGGGGCATAAATTAGAAGGGCTGTGGCCACCTGTCAAAACAACGTTTTGACATTAATGAGGCCCTATATACTACTGATACCCAGAATAAACTTTTTGGATCATAAAGTGGCTGTATTCCCAGATGTTTCAAATGTAACCCAACATAAAAGGAATGCTTTTCTGTCTTATAGAGATAGGGTGATTGACTTAGGGCATTATTTTCTGCTTGTTTCAACTGCTCTCCAAGCCAGGATCCAGGGCTTGGATTGAGTTTCCCCTGCGCTCAGCCCTCCGATCGGACCCACTCCTCCCCTCCACCTCATGGTTGCTAACCCCTCCCCCAGCTGGAACACATCAGAGAAGCTAAAAGATTCTGCTTGAAATCTCTCCTCACGCCTGCGTCGCGCGCCTAAGGAGCGTGACCAAGAAGCTTGCCCCTTGGTGCACCTTTTTTGTACAACCCTCTCCGCAGAAGCCTTCAGACTTTCTTGCATCTCCGACGATTGACTCCAGGACCTCGACCTTTCTCTGCGCACTGCTCGCAACCAGGACCCATCGGAATCCTCCCCATCTGCCTCTGCCCACAGCAAGAACTGTTTCTCTCTTCCAACAAGTAACATACAATTGTCACCACTTTCTGAATGAACTCTCCACTATACCCTTTGCTGCATTAATCACCGGTATTTATTACTACTTTGACACTTAGGCCTGGATTTATCAAAATGCGGTAAGTACCGCATGGGATGTGTTTATTGCAATTTGCGCTAATTACCTGTGCAAAGAGCTAAGTTAGCACAAATTGTGATAAGTGCCAGACCTGTTGTATTTCCTGCATTCAACCACTGGGGGACCATTTGTAATGAGAGAGAGAGAGAGAGAGACTGGCCATAATATCATGGCCCATAGGCAGGTATTTGTATCCCTATGGTAGGCCCACCTAGTAACGCGAGGTGGGGATTAGGTAAGAGTGTAGGGGGTTAGGGGCCACTTTGACATTCTACGTGACACCTACGAACAGAACAGTGGTCTCTTGTGAAGATCTGCTGGCCTTCGGAGTGAGGAAACTCACTCCAAGATGAGATTTGGGCAAGGTTCTCTCAACCTAGCTTGATGTTACCCAGGTAGAGAGTCCATCAAAGCTAAAAAATGAATTGAGAAATAAAGAAAGAGCCTGGCGAAAGACTCCATCCCCAGCTCACGCAGCTGCCTACAAATCTTCTCTTCACTCATACAGACAATCCACCCTAAAAGCAAAATGAGACTACCATTCTGCCAAAATACATGACTACCAATTCAACTCCAATGTTCTCTTTTCTTATGTCACTGAACTAACCACCCCCTCCCCCCCCTCCCTCCCCTGAAGAAAATGCCAGCACTAAATGTGAGGAACTTGCCATGTTTTTTAGAAACAAAATCTCTAATGTCCTCCAGTGTTTCCCTGTTAATCCCTCCCTCCCCACAAATTCAAGCGCTAACCTTGAGTCCCTTGAACTCACCTCTTCTAAACAGATTAAACGAATCCTCCAAAAGGCTAAACCCACCACGCATTCATCCGATACAATCTTCACTAAGACTCTTCTTTACATCCCCACCACCATTTCAAAACGCCTGGCTGACATAATAAACTGCTCCCTCTCACATGGCAAAGTGCCCAACCCCCTTAAACATGCAATAGTCAAACCCCTCCTAAAAAAAACTAACCTCGACCCCAGTATCCCAGCTAACTATCGCCCTATTTCTAATTTGCCTTTCATAGCAAAAATAATGGAGAAAATAGTCAATATCCAGCTTACCAAATTCCTTGAAGAGCACAACACCTTTCACCCGGCTCAATTTGGTTTTTGTAAAGCCCGTAACACTGAAAGCCTCCTTCTTACCCTTTCTGACACTATACTGAAGGGATTGGACCATGGTCAATCATACATACTGGCCCTACTTGACATATCTGCTGCCTTTGACACCGTCAATCATACCATACTCCTCACCCGCCTTGCTGAAATCGGTGTCACAGGTTCTGCGTTGCAATGGTTCTCTTCTTATCTCAACAACACAAATTACACTGTAAAAATAGCCAATTGTGAATCATCCCACATTCCCCTCACACAGGGCATCCCGCAGGGCTCATCCATCTATTCCACACTCTTCAATATCTATCTCCTTCCCCTTTGCTAGCTCCTCTCTGATCTTGGCCTAAAGTTCTTCATGTATGCTGACGACGTTCAAATCCTCATCCCGCTTCAAGAATCCCTCCAAAAACTTGGGATTCTTGCCTTACTTCAATCAACACCCTCCTCTCAAACCTACATCGCGCTTTAAATGTAACAAAAACGGAGCTCCTCACAATCTCCAATCCCCCAGCTCGCTCACTCCCTGCCTTAAGCAATCCCAACCCTCCACCCGACGCATTCACCTGCAATGTGAGAGATCTTGGTGTCTATCTTGACCAACATTTAAATTTCAAATCTCACATCCACAATACCATAAACACAGGCATTTTCAAATTGCACATCCTAAAGAAACTTAAACCCCTGCTTTATACCCAAGACCTCCGCATAGTCCTACAGGCAACTATCTTAACTAAACTGGACTATTGCAATTCTTTATTTCTGGGCCTCCCTCTCTCCACTATCAAACCCCTCCAACTATTACAGAATGCCATAGCCAGAATTCTCACAAACACACATAAATCTGATCACATTACCCCTATCCTAAAAGACCTCCACTGGTTACCCATAGCCTCCCGCATAAAATACAAAACACTCACCATTCTCCACAATCTATTGTACAATTAAAATCACACTTGGCTCGAGAATGCACCACTTTTCCGATCATCAACCCGCCCCTCCAAATCCAACCTTGCTGGAACTCTATACACCCCCTCACTAAAAACTGCTCACCACACCTCAACCAGAGAAAGGGCCTTCTCCATTGCCAGCCCTTCCCTATGGAACACCCTGCCCACGGCCCTCCATCTAGAACCTAACCTGTCTAAATTTAAAAAAGGGCTCAAAACATGGCTCTTTACATTAGCGTATCCAGATGTTGACCAAACTTAGCTTTCACTCTAACCTCTTAGCCCACTCACTCTCCCCTCCTCCTATCTGCCTCTCCGCTTTATCCCCTATTCTTCCCCCTAACAAAGACTCTGAAGTACAGTGTTTCTTCCCCCCAAGCAAAGACTCCTAAATGCTGTGTTATAAGTTCCCCTCCTCCACTCTAAGCTTATCCTACTCTGTCTCTCCCTCCCCCCCCCCCCCCCCCCACCTCTCCCTTTCACTGCCATCAATGGTCTGGTACCTACCAGCCCACCTGTACATATATTGTCTATTGTTAATTTATATTCTTCAAATGTTCCTATCAAATTTCTCCCTTTCCCTATCTTTCCTACTGCTGTCCTCTCTCCTCCTTCATTGCTGCTCCCCCCTTCCCCATCCCTGTTTATTGTATTTCTCTCTCTTGTTAATTTGTTACAATGTAAACCGGCATGATGTTCCGACGAATGTCGGTATATAAAAATCAACAAATAAATAAATAAATAATGTAACTGTTTACTTAAGACTGGGAATGAAAGGTTTTTGTTTTTGACCCTAAAGAACTGGAAACATTTCTTCAATCTAGAGTTTTCTCTTCAGCTTCTGTCCATGTATCTAGGGAATCACAAAGCTAGATTAGTATTTCAGTTGGCATTTTTCCTTGTTGATTGTTACTTGTCTCAACCTTCTTCCCTCAATTGTGGACTAATTAAGTTATATTTTTCTTTTGATGGATAATTTCTGTAATAATGTTTTTTAATATTACTTTGTTTCTTATAGCAATAATACTTGTTTACCTGAGAAAGAATGAAGAGATGGTAAAAAAAAAAAAAAAAGCTGCTCTAACTCCTTTTTAAATGTTAGTGCCAGCAGCCAGGTTCCACCCTGGTTACGGTGGAGCCCATCCTTTCAGAATAGGCTCCCCTTTCCATTAACTTGTTGCCCAGATCCTATTAAATCTAAAGCCCTCTTCCCTGCACCATCGCCTCATCCATGCATTGAAACTCTGGAGCTCTGCCTGCCTCTGGAGGCCTGTGCATGGAATGGGAACATTTTTGAGAATGCTACCCTGGAGGTTCTAGATTTCCACTTCCTAACTAAAATCCTAGATTTGTTTTCCAAAACTTTACTCCCACATCTTCTTCTGTCATTAGTACCCATATATACCATGTCAGCTGACTCCTTCCCAATAGTTACCTAAATCATAGGAAGGTGTTGTGTGAGATCCACCTCTTTTGCACCAGGCAGGCAAGTTACCAAGTGATCATCTTGCCCACCAGTCATTCAGCTATGTATATTGCTAATGATTGAATCATCAACAACAATGGTCATTCTAACCTTTCCCTCCTGAGGACAAGCCCTGGGAGTCATATCCTCAGTGTGAAAGGATACTATATCACTTGGTGGTCAGGTCCTATCTGCAAGACTAGTTCCTGCTATATAAAATGTATGCTCTCCTTCCATAAAACCTTGTTTCTTCAAGGCAGCATAGGGCTGTCAGATTCGGTGGAACTGATCTACTATGGTCCTGAAAGTTACCTCTGTATATCTCTGTCTGCTTCAGCTCCTCCTGGTCTGCCAGTCTAGCTTTCAGAGATCAAACTCATTTTCTGACAGCCAGGTGCTCTTTGCATCTAATGTGCACATACAACCTCTCACCAACTGCTATATCATTATACATGTGGTACTCAGTGTAAAAGGCTAAATACTCCCCATATTACTGCTGGACTTCTGTATGCATATTAATATTGTTGAGTTGTTAGTTATTTAAAGGTTCCCTGGTTCCTACCGTAGTTAAGGTTGCTAAGGGAATAGAGATGCTTAATCTAACATAAAGTAATTTTAATTTAGTTAGTTTCGCAATGATCTGCAAAGAAACACAATTTAATCTAGCAATAAGGGCAGAATTATTCCCTCGTTTTATCTAAATCCTTGATTGAATCTTCTTGTAAAAGTTCCCCTCTTGTCCTCTTAATTGACATAATCTATTCATCAAAGAATGTGCTTGGGGTAAATGGGAGATGGCAAAAAGGGTGGAAAAAGACATAGAAATTAACCCAGCTTTCTCTTTAAAACAAACACACATTGGAATTACCTTAGCTTTTTATTTTTCAGAGTCATGCACAGAATAATAAACATCCCACAATCGCTCTTCTCTCCCAAGCATTACGTCATAAGCTTTGTAGTGAATTTAATACTTATAAACTCTCTTCACTCTCCAAAAAAAAAAGCACCTTCTCCTTTTAGTACTCCTTCAGGACATGACACTTGTATTCCAATCAATAAAATAAACATTTGTTGTGATTCTGGAATGTATAGCATTATATAGTTTATCCATTAAGACAAAAATAAAAGTAAAGAGATCCCTAGTTTTGAAGTAAAACAATTACTGTTATGAACAAGGGATTTCTTTCTTCAGGATGGCACATACGTGCTCTCAGTCTTCTGCTTCTCCCCACTGAAAAAACCCAGGTGCTGCAACAAATTAACCTATGCCTTGCACCATCAAATATGCCTCTGCATTTTATACAAGGAGGTCAAGGGGGTTTCACATAGATACATCCCACCCCCTCCCCACAGCCATCACATCTTCCCCCTATAACATAGTGAATACCCACCTCGAGGCAGAGGAAGCTTTCCGAGTCACTATCCACACTCATGTGGTAGAGGAACAACCACTACCTTCGATCCATAAAGCCACCTTCCCCAAGGCAGAAGAACCCATATCCAAGCAGAGAAAATGTTCTATGGAGTCAACAATTCCCCTGAGTCACTGAACCCTCCACCCCCTTGAAATCCCCTTTTCCTCCATCCTGAGATTCCTAGCACACCTCTGCACTTACCCTTCTGAATAGTCCAAGGTCTTCGGGTGGAAGGGACAGGAAAATCCTCCTGCCCACATCAGCATTGTAATAGAAAGATGCCACCAGGGATATTTTACCACTATTGCATGATATTGATGAAGTACCTTAGGAGGCACCATTCTACATAAAGCAGTGATGCAAGCAGAAGGGTTTTACCATCATTCCTGCCTTTAAAGATCTGAAACTTTCTGGAAATGCAAACTCACCTTTTAGAGAAGTTTCAGGCAGCTTGATGGTCCAAAGGAACTCAGAGTGGGGGGTGTCAGGGCGTTCAAGTTATAGAAAATCAGGGGGAGGAGGTTGAGTCCATGAGGGGATTTCCTCTGCAACAAGGAGGTTGGATTGTTGACTATTTAGGATGGGGTTTCCTGTGCCTTGAAGGATTCCTGTGCCACAAGAGGTGGAATGGTGACTTGAGGATATTTATCTGACTTAGGAGGGTTGCTGACCCTGAGGTAATGGTGGGCTGATCACCAGGGGAGATGTAAAATGTTGCTATGGAATGAGTAAAGCAGGGGTAAGCCCTGGATAGTGTCTGTTTTTGCTATGGAGGGGGGCGGGGGGGGGAGGGGGGGAGGGAAGAATGGTCCATTCACTTTAAGCTACTTAGCTGAGAGAATTTGGGATTTTGGTGTGCAGGCTAAAAATGTAATATATATTAATTATATTATTATATATATTATATATATATTAATATATGATATATATATATATGTGTGTGTATATATATATTATAAATATATATTAATTATATATTTAATAAATAGCTTAGAGGGAGAGTTTAGCATGTTATTTACTGAGTAGTTGCTAGTACCTCATTGGTGTATAAATTTTCTTCCATTACATTCACCAACTGATGAATTTTAGTATGCTTATGATAATGTTTTACAATGCTACTTTAACATGTACAACAAAAAGGCCTTCCTACCCAGCATATTTATATTCCTATGTAAAATTTGTGAATCATACACTGTACCTGTTGTACAGTATAATTTGGCACCATTTTCATATATGGCAAAATTATTTCCTCTTCCTTCACTAAGATTAGTTGCAAAAGTATTAAATAATAAGAAAGGCTGATATTGCAGTCATGAATCCTGCTAAATTAAGAGTACTTTTGAACGATATGAAATATAATTTATCTGACTACAGTAATGGGAAGGTTTTTCTGGATTCAAATAATCAAATAATGATGATTGTACTCAAAGTTTTAAAGAGCAACTATCTATCAAAATAACTGTTTATATTTCTAATACCTAGACAGATCTAAAGAAATAAAATCATTAAATTACTTTTCAGTATAAGATAGAAAAGTTAAATCTATATGCTACTTATGTTTTGGATAATAACTTCAAAGTTGTGAGTTGAAAGAATATTACCATATTTTTTTCTTTTGCTAAATTGTGAGTTATTTGTATCCTTCTCCTGTGAAATTGGTTGGGAATATGAAATTGCTGTATTGATTTTTTTCTCTCAATATCATTGCAGTGTTTTTCAGAGCATAAGAATAGATTAAACCTGAAAATTCAATACAAAGAATATTAATAGATCTCAATGTTCTTATGGAGCCCTATTTGTCACATTAGTACAATTGGAATATGTGTCATTAATTATGATGTGCTCTTGCATCACCATCAGCCCATTCCTTTCTCACTCTTGTCACATGGAAGCACTATTTTCTGTAATTAGAAAACCTGATTTTCTCGGGATACTTTATTGAAAATTTTGGCACAATCCAGATCAATTTAGAAAAATCATATTTTTCATATCAAACTTGCTGCTAATGTTCTGAAAAGAATATCAAAGCAATAAGGTTGGCTGGGCAATTTCACTTTAACTAATCGGCTTCTTAGCCCTAGTACAGTCATAGTAACATAGTAAATGACAGCAGATAAAGACCAAAATAGCCTATCCTGTCTGCCCAGTAGTGATTGTATGCACATTCTCCCAGTGTAAATCAAATTCCTATATAGAACCCAACTCCTACTCCTCATGTGTGTCCTTTAAAGTTACAACTTCTTCTAAATGCTTTCCAGCTGCTCTCACCCAGTTACATTTTCCCAGTGCTACATTACCCTTCTCTTGCAACTAGGGATCCTCTGTGTTTATCACATGCTTTCTTGACATGTGTTACTATTCTTGTCTTCACTATCTTCTCTGGGAGGGCATTTTAGACATCAATCATCCTTGCCATGAAAAACCACTTCCTGACATTGTTCCTGAATCATCCCCTTGGATCTTCATATAATGACCCCCTAGTACTACAGCATCCTTTGCATTGAAAAAAAACAAAAACAAGAAATACATAAAGCAAAGATTTGAACCCACAGTCCCACTAAGACAGTATAGAATCTCAGCCTAATGAGCCACAAGGCAGGCTATAATCCCTCTTGACTAGCAGGTAGAGATTCACAAACAGCTCAATATCACACTTGAAGCAGATGGACTACATCCTACTTTGAGTTTATCAGATTTTTTCAGAATTTATCCTGGTTTGCTGGGGAAATTCATCATTCAGTGAATTTCCTCATAGATTTAACACATTCCAATGGAATTTCAGTATCCTGGGTTTAGATGTACACCATTCAACAAAGTATTTCTCGCTCTGAGTTCAATCTCAAATGCTCAGCCCCTCAATTGAATTCTATTGTGATCAGCCTTTAACTGTATCTCGATTGTAAATACTGCCAGAAGCACTCCTATCTTTATTCTATTTTTTGTTTAATTCATCATTTTCACAATTTATAACAGTATTACTACATTGTTGTGGTAAACAGATATCCATACATTGATTACAACTGTAACACATTTCTTTAGCATAGTTATCATTTATCTGTATTTGTTTCTAAGAAGACGAGGGGGGTTGAAAGTTAACCGTATACAAATAAGAAAAGAGAAAACATTTTGTTTTGTAAAGCCCACAGTGCAGAGACCCAGCAAACAAATGTATTCTACCACCGAAACCTGGTCAGAAACCTCTTGGGTATGAGTGTCCAAGAATTTACGCAGTTGTAGGGGTTCGAGAAAAACATAATTATTATTCAAATAATTCACAAGACATTTGCAGGGATATTTTAAGGTAAACTTGCCCCCTCTGGTTACTACCTCTGGTCTCATAAAAATAAACTTTTTCTTCTTTCTTGTGTAATCCTCGAAAGGTCTGGGTATATCCAGATTTTACCACCATGAAATTCCTTTAACCTATTACGCATAAACGTTTAGAACACTAAGGGTGTCATTTTCCAAGCGGATCGCACATGAAAAGTCCCTTATCGCATACGCTATCAAGATCAGGGCGGAGTCAGGGCGGCATCAGCCCCGGAAGAGGAGGAGTCGGGGCGACACCGTGGTTTTTTTGCTGCCAGTTTCGCGCCGAATAACAACACCTTTTATGGTTTAGTTATTTGGCTTGACGCCGGCAGCGATCGTACCACGGAGGTGCGATCGCTGCTGGCTATCGCAGGACCGCCCCCTGCCCCCCGTTACCACGGGATTCAAAGAGCCTGGCGACATTAGTAAATCCACCCCTAAGTCTCAATCTGAAGGTAAAGTAAAAGACACAAATAATGTCCTCCTTTTTGAAATTTCTGAATCCAATGACATTTCCAAAACTTGAGTTAAGTTCAAAGTAGCTTCTAATAGTTGGTCTCCGTTCAATTTTTCTTCTCTAACAGGAAGATAATAAATTATATTAAGCAAATCTCAGGAGATAGTTTTAACACATGAACAAGATATTTCTTAAACATATCATAAGGGGATATAATTTCCACAAATGGAAAATTAACAACAGAAGAATAGAATATTTTCCAAAATTCTCTATATTCTCCATTTTCTTAATATTCACAGCCCTTACCCTTAATATTTCCCGCTGCATTGATTCAACCTTATTAACTCTTGCCTCTAATTGTTCCATTTTCGTGTCTTGAAAAGCAATTTTACTCTCAATGTTCTGAAATTGTAAGTTATTTCTAGGGTAATCTTAGTTAAATTTAGAATTGCTGACTCCAAACTTTGCAGGCATTCCACAAAGAGTCTAAAGTAATGATCGTTGGTTTCACCATTAGGAGGAAAACTTCCAGCTGCTTCTTAGTCGTCTCATCGCCCGTTGCTGCCAGGTTCCCTAACTCAATGATCAAGTTTTCTTCCTCAATGCTGGTAACAGAATCTCCTGAAGACAAATTTCTCACTGGCCTGAACTTAAACCAGTTTCCTGCTCCTGTTGTTTCCGCCCTTACAGGTTCGCTGGAAGTCCCTGGCATCGGCTCAGCCTTCCTTTGTTGATTTAGGCCCAGTACTTCCTCTACCTCAGCAGTAATCGTGGGAGGAGAGGGGGTTTTCAGTGCTCTGGGACTCAATGTGATGTCAGCGGCCAGTGCAGTCAATGCCCACTCTGCGCCGACTGCTGCAGCAACCCCCTCCACCGGCATTAAGTTCACTGGAGCAGTGAAGAAAGACTCTATCCTGGGTTGAGTCTGTTCGGGGAAGGGAGAAGATGTTGTTGCTTCCCTTACCCTGGCTTTCGTTTAGTATGCATCATGTCTTTTACAGATATTAAATTTTCAAGGTAACACTGGGAGAGAGCCTTCCAGCCGTTCGTCTCACACAGTGGCCATCTTGCCCCCTCACTCCTAGCTTTATTCTAATCTGTTTGGTGTGGCTGTCCATGTACAAAAGAAGGAATAGAAATAAAATATTAAATTAATATTTGCCAGTATACCCAGCCCTGCCTGCTGCCTGCCCAGTGTCTACTGCTCATCATCAGCTTTCACTCTTTGGGAAAGAAAAAGAAAAAGGGTCAGAGAGTTACATTTTTTTGTTTTGCTATTTCTGTGGATTATATAGACACATTGACACACCCAGTTGGAATATCTACTAGAAACAGGGGCAGAGGCACATTCTAAGCGGAGGTGAACCACTTACAAAACTCTTTTCAACTTTTTCTTGACGTACTTATTTGTAATTTGTCCCTACAATACTTTGCCCATACTCTTGCAGTCTAAATGGTGCTATTGTTTCAGGGTTGTCTGTCCCTGTGATGCCATGACTTTTGAATCCTGTCACCAATATGATTGTCTCTCTTGGCTTCCCCTCCCCTCCCATTTCCCATGCACAATACTGCCTCCCACACTGCCAAGAAATGGTGTCAGTAGGTGGGGTAGTGCTGGCAGGGCCCTAGAGGTACAAATGGGTATAGCTGGTGAAGGCTGTGTCAATGGCAGGTGAAAGCTGAAGGAATATGACTGAGCTGTTGGCTGAGCCAGCCCCATCCCTAGCTAATCTCCTCTGCCTACCAAAGAAGGTTTTGTGCTGGCAAGAGGGACATGGTGTGCTGGGGCTGGCTTAGCTGGCAGAGGACACATCCACTAAGGCCAGACTCTGCTCATAGGGCTTGCTATCTTCCCCGTTCTTCTCCTCCTTCTTCTCATCTTCATAGAGGTGATTGTCCAGTCACAGCTCATTGTCCAGTGATGACTGACAGCCAACTTCAACTACAATGAAACCAGGAATAGGATCTCTTGATGGCAGGAGCATGGAAGATAACAGCCAAAGCTAAGCTTCTCTACTCCCATCCTCTACCTGTCTACCATGCAGGTCTGTCCCCCCTTTGAAAAGTGCTTGCCATATATCCTAGCCCACATCATCTTGGGCACTTCTGCCTATAGGGATGTGCAGGGCTTAAATTTTCAGTTTCTTTTGTTTTCTTATTTTGGGGGTGGGGGGATGTTTTCATAAGAACATAAGAACATGCCATACTGAGTCAGACCAAGGGTCCATCAAGCCCAGCATCCTATTTCCAACAGTGGCCAATCCAGGCCATAAGAACCTGGCAAGTACCCAAAAACTAAGTCTATTCCATGTTACAGTTGCTAGTAATAGTGGTGGTTATTATCTAAGTCAGCTTAATTAATAGCAGGTAATGGACTTCTCCTCCAAAAACTTATCCAATCCTTTTTTAAACACAGCTATACTAACTGCACTAACCACATCTTCTGGCAACAAATTCCAGAGTTTAATTGTGCGTTGAATGAAAAAGAACTTTCTCCGATTAGTTTTAAATGTGCCACATTCTAACTTCATGGAGTACCCCCTAGTCTTTCTATTATCATAAAGAGTAAAAAACCAATTCACATCTACCTGTTCCAGACATCTCATGATTTTAAACACCTCTATCATATCCTCCCTCAGCCGTCTCTTTTCCAAGCTGAAAAGTACTAACCTCTTTAGTCTTTCCTCATAGGGGAGCTGTTCCATTCCCCATATCATTTTGGTAGCCCTTCTCTGTACCTTCTCCATCACAATTATATCTTTTTTGAGATGCGGCAACCAGAATTGTACATAGTATTCAAGGTGCGGTCTCACCATGGAGCGATGCAGAGGCATTATGACATTTTCCGTTTTATTCACCATTCCCTTTCTAATAATTCTCAACATTCTGTTTGCTTTTTTGACTGCCGCAGCACACTGAACCGACGATTTCAATGTGTTATCCACTATGATGCCTAGATCTCTTTCTTGGGTGGTAGCACCTAATATGGAACCTAACATTGTGTAACTATAGCATGGGGTATTTTTCCCTATATGTATCACCTTGCACTTATCCACATTAAATTTCATCTGCCATTTTGATGCCCAATTCTCCAGCCTCACAAGGTCTTCCTGCAATTTATCACAATCTGCTCTTGATTTAACTACTTTGAACAGTTTTGTATCATCCGCAAATTTGATTACCTCACTTGTCGTATTTCTTTCCAGATCATTTATAAATATATTGAAAAGTAAGGGTCCCAATACAGATCCCTGAGGCACTCCACTGCCCACTCCCTTCCACTGAGAAAATTGTCCATTTAATCCTACTCTCTGTTTTCTGTCTTTTAGCCAGTCTGTTTAATGCTTTTTCTGGTTTAGTTTGTTTCTTAAATCCTACAAAAAAAATTATATGCCAAACCCCCCAGCTCAAAAAGCAAACAAACAATAAAAAAACAAACTGGGCCTCCTGGAAGCCCTGTAACTCCTCTCCTGTCCAGCAAGAAGAAGCCCAGGGTCCAGCTGGGTCTTCCAGAGCACAGCCAGGGCTTCCCAAAGCCCCTTTGACCTCCACTCCCACCACTAAAAATCCTGCCTGTGCAAGAGAATGGTGCCCAGCTGTCTCTGAGACAGAGCAAAGTAATATTACTTTGGCATCATCCAGAAGATCATTGGTGCTAGTTTTAAAGAGGAAAAAGTAAGGTCATACGTGAGTGGGCATTAATCCTGCCCTTTCCATATTGCTGGGCTCCAATGATGGAGTAAGTGGGGAGTAAAACATTTTAATTGGGAATTAGATGTGGAGCAGTCTGAGGAGGCCCAGCTAGATATGCCTGGGTTCCTGGCTGGATTTTTAGTGGGAAGGTTTAGGGGTCTGAGGAGACCTGGGAGACCCCAACTGGGCCCAGTTTTCTGTATGCTGTGCAAGAGGGCCTCAGGGAGACCTGTTATTTTACTTGTTTGTTTTTTTGTGGATGTGCACAAAAATGTAAAAAAATAGCCAAATATTTTTGTGTATTTTTGTGAAAGGCCATTCAGCATATTCCTTTAAAATGAATACATATCCCTAACAGACTATCTAAAGCTGCATGGTTTCAAAATTAACTTTCTGGAGATGATATCTAACTGGTATACTGCATTTCCAATTACAAACGAAGAAAACCATTAGCTCAAATTTTGAGAGGTGCAATTTGAGTAATTCAGGGCAGATTGGACATAATCAGGGCCCCCATTTTCCTGATATTCTCAGCCATAGTATGGGCCACATAATTTGGCCCTTTCCACAGAATTGGTTAATCTTGGCCACTTGGAATGGAAGCACTGATGGCAGTGGAACTGTGCATGGCTGCCTTAATGGTTCATCTACCTTCCCAGACGTAAAACATTGGAGGCAGTGGGATAGTGTAATCTTTCCCCTCTGCTGTCCCCTCCACTCCCCCCCCCCCCTGATCTATTCTCTCACCTGATCGTAAAACAGGAGGAGGAAAATAGCGGCCTTAAACCTCCAGTGCTGGTGCAAGGGTCTGCAGCTACCCTAGGTTGGGATGACATCACGTGATATCTTTTTCTTTCTTTTGCTGTATACACAAACCCGAACGCCACATATTGCACACCACAAACCTTGCCATCTCTGTACCTCTGCCACATCCACTCCCCCTTCGCTTCTGCCAAAAATACTGCCCTCATCGACAATTGTGATGCTCTGCTGACTTATGGCACCCTAGGTGACTGGCTAATCAGCCTATTGCTCGCGCCAGCCCTGTGCACCTCTTCTGGTGCATCCTCCCCCCACATGGTTCAACGCAGATGCTCCAGCCCTGGCAAGGGAAGAGGAAGATCACACCAGAGGAGATGCAAGGTCAACATCTTCCTTCTATTTATAATGAGCACGTGAGTGAGGAAAGTTGCGGGGGGGGGGGGGGGGGGAGGGGCAAAGAGGGGTGAGTGAATGAACCAGGATCACTGTAGGAGAAAGGAAAGTAGGGAGGAAGAAATGAGTAAAGGAACCAAGGATCACCATTGGAAGTGGGGAGGTGAGGAAGTAAATGAACCATGGATCAATATTCAGAGGGGAAGGGAAGAAGGGAGTGAATGAATGAATTGGAGATTACCATGGAAGACGGAGGGAGTAAGTGAATGAACTGGGAATCAGTGTGGGATAGGGAGAGAGTGAATGAACTGGGATTCATGGGATTGGGGAGGGAGTAGATCAGGGTGAGTAGGGAAAGGGAGCCAGGGGAAGTGAAAGATTTGTTGGGTGGGGGGGGGGGGGGAGAGAGGGAACGGAACCAGGGTTTGTGAGGGGTGTGGGAATCATGGTTTGTGAGGGGCTCTTGGGGGGAGGGAGTTAGCAGAGTTTGTGAGGGATATGGGAGAGAGGGAGAGGAAATAAAAACAGGGGATGTGGTCAAGGGAATTCAAAGAGGGAGCATGAGGGAATCAGAGGGGCTTTGATAGGGGAATAAGGGAAAGAGGAGATGGGGGTGAAGGTGTGATGTGATGGCGGTAAATGTCTTCCATCAGCACCCTACCTCTGGGCCGGGTCTCAGTGTCGGGCCTGTGTCTGTGCTCTAGCCTAGGCTGAAGTCCAGGTGTCAGGACCCAACCTCTGAGCTGGGCTACAACATCGGGCCTGGGTGCAGGCTGAGGCCTTTGGCCTAGGCTGAGGCCCAGGCTTCAGCAACTGACCTCTGAGTCCTGTGCCGGCATCATGCCTGGCTCTAGGCCAAAGCCCCAGCATCGGCACCCAGTCTCTGGGCCAGGTTTTGGCATTGAGCCTGGGTATGAGCTCTGGCCTTGGCTGAGACCCAGGCATCAGAACCTGGGTCCAGTCTGAGACCTTGGCATTGGGACCCATCTTATGGGCCAGGCTGTGGTATCGGGCCTGGGTTCGGGCTCTGGTCTAGGCTGAGGCCCAGGCATTGCGCCTGAATCCTGGCCAAGGCCCTGGCATCAGGATGTGGCTTCTGGGCTAGGTTGCAGCACTGGGCCTGGGTCCAGGCTCTGGCCTAGGCTGTGTCCTAGGTGTCGGGATTCAGCCTCTGGTATCAGACCTGGATCCTGGTCGAGGCCCTGGCATCAGTACCTGGCCTCCAGGCCGGACATGAAATTGGGCCTGCATCTGTTCTCTGGCTAAGGCCAAGGCTTTGGCCTTGAATAGGCCAAGGCTGAAGTCACAGTGACCTACCACTGCCTCGGCCTAGAAAGACTGAGGTTTCAGCCTAGGCAAAGGCCTCACAGGCAGATTCTACCATACTGGGTAAGTGGGGGCTGGGAGCATTATGTCACCAGAATTTTTTTGGGTGGGTGGAAGGCCTTGGGAGGACCCTTTTTCAGGGTTTTTTTGCCATTTTGGGGGGGCATTTGATTCATTATTTGCACACAAATAAATGATTCATTATTTTCACACAAATAAAATGAACCAAACATTCCAGAAACTGAAATTTGTGGGGAAAAATGAACCAAAAATAATAAAACACATTTTTTTTCCTTGTACATCCCTTAGCACTAACATTTAAAAAGGACATAGAGCAACTTTTAAACTAGAAAATGGGGGAAAGCTGTCATTCACTTCGAATTGCATGGTTCTGAGGGATTTATCTTCCAAAAGTAATTGCAAAACAGGGAAGTCAGAATGTCTTGGTAGAAAAGTGTTTTAGGCTAAAGTAGCCCAGACACACATAAAGAGCAAACTGCCTGTATCATTTCCTAACAAACTGGATGTAGTTACAAAGAGAAATGAAAATATAAATTAAAAAACATAATATAAAATGCCTGTATGCACATGAGAGAAGTCTTAATAGTAAGAATGTTGAGTTGGAATGCATGGCATTATACAAAGATATAGGCAGGCAATTCAGAGACATGGTGGAAGGAGGATTACCAATAGGACACTGTGATACCAGGGTGCAAATTATATTGATGTGATAGGGAAGATCACATTGGTGGAGGAATGGCACTATGTGTAAACGATGGCATAAAATTAAACATGATAAAAATCCTGCAGTTAATGCAGTGTGTCATCTTTATGTATAGAAAGTCCATGTGTGATGGTTAATAAATATAGCTATGGGTGTATCCTACTGCCACCTGGCCAAAATGAGGAAACAGCCTTGGTCATGCTAGCTGAAATTCAAAAAGCAAATAAATTTGGCAACACAATAGTAATGGAAGATTTCAATTCTCCTGCTACTGGCTCAGTTAAAGGTAAATTTTAAAACCCGCATGCAGGCGTCCATGTGCACGCGGATCGACACACGCAGGTTATAAAACCCGCTACCCACGTACACTTGCACACCCGATTTTATATCGGCGCATGTGTAAGGAGAGGAAATTTAATAAGATGCTCACGACGACTGGGAGGGAACTTCCTAAACCCCCTAGCTAACCCGCCTCCCTTTTCCCCTATCCACCCCAACCCCTAAAACCCTGCTAAATACCCTTTCTTTTGTTGTGCAACTTACCTGCTCTCCGGAGCAGCAATAAGTTACATGAGTACGGCGTTCCCAGTGCGCACAGCGACGGGACAGTGCCTTAATGGCACTGTCATGGCCCGCCCAAGCCCCACCCATTCTTCGCCCATGCCCACCTCTGGCCTGCCCCTTTTTCAGCAGGTCTTACTTCTGCGCATACCCGGAGATACGTGTGTGGCCGTGGGCCTTTGAAAATGCACATGGCACACGCATGGCCCAGCCACACGCGTATCTCCTGGCATAGGCACACGAAGGCTTTTTAAAATATGGCCTTCAGTGTATCATTGGGACATATAGAAAGGTTAAGTTTCTAGATGCCATAAATAACTGCTTCATGGAGTAGCTGATCATAAATCAATAAAAGGGGCACCTACTTTAGATCTAATTCTCAGAGGAGCTTATTGTGCTGGGGCAACAAATCAATACCAATCATAATGCAATCAAATTTTAGGGATGTGCAGAGGGACCGCATACGTTACATTCGGTATTCGTATTCGTATTCGTCGGGGGGGCAGATACATTGCATTCGGCAAGGGGGGCCCTGATCCATTCATGAGTTCCATTCTTATTCGTTTCCCAGCTAAAATTTAATTAACTATAACCCCCCACCCTCCTGACCCCCCCCCCCCCCCCCAAGACTTGCCAAAACTCCCTGGTGGTCCAGCGGGGGTCCGGGAGCCATCTACTGCACTCACGCCGTCGGCTGCCGGTATTCAAAATGGTGCCGATAGCCTTTGCCCTTACTATGTCACAGGGGCTACCGGTATTTCCTTTACTGCTAAGGTTTGTTTAATGATTGTGCTATTCTGTTGTCTGATCACTCATATTTTTGTAAAATGCTACCAGGGGTTTTTAAACTTATGAGCACAATGTATCTGGCTAGCTTAGCAGAATATTGCATCTATCTGGCTAAGGGGGGGGGGGGGGGTAATTTATCAAAGTGCAATATGGCGCTTTCGCATGCGTTAAGCACCTTTAACGCATGGTGCGATGTAAATCAGAAAAAGGGGAGGAGTTTGGGGTGGGATTTGTGGCCAAGTGGGCTGGCTTCACAATTTTGCAAAGCCATATTGCACGTCTGTAACGTGGATTTTAACTACACCTTTTTCAATCTCGTTAAGCCATGCGATATGGCTTTATTGTGATTTGCAAATAGCATTTAAGCTGCTGGAGAGCCAGCCTAGCTATCAGGACCCTCATATGAGAGACAGGTCTAAAGTTTTCTGATCTTGTGTGGCAGGATAACTTGCTACTTACCCAGATATCGTCAGATGTCCTGGTAAGTACTGTTTTTGCGTTCCCCCTCCCCCCCAAAAAATGAAGAATTTCTTCTGTCCTCCTGTAGCCGGATAACTTTAAGTAAGTACATTCAATGGGATGTTTATTCAGCTGAATATATGGTACAAGTTATCCAGCTAAACTTTGCTGGATAACTTGTCCACTAATCAGCCTACTGAATATGTTGGCCTCATTTTTTGTAACATGACAGTCCATCAAAATGCACATTTAAAGTCAAAATACACATTTAAAGTCAAAATGCACATTTAAAGTCAAAATACAGACATGCAATTGTCAAAAGACCTGGCTGAAAAATGTTAGACCATAAGGAAGTTGTCAGTTCAACTTCTGTCCCCCGAAGCCTGGTTAAAAAGCCAAGTTTTTATTGCTTTCCAAAACTTTATGAAGTCTTTCTCAACACTAATGTCCAAGAGAAAGGCATTCCATAGAGCAGATGCTTGGTAAATAAAAGCAGATTCTCTGCACTTCCGATGCTCTGCACGAGGGACCATCAGACCTAACCACACAGAAAAGTGGGTGACTACCAGATATGGACTTAACTTATTCAGTTTACATGAATGATTATCTACCAAATTGAAAGATATTGTCCCTTGGCCTCTTTTATCCCTGCCTGACAAATACATATGGGCTTTTTGCATGTAATCAAAGATTCTTCTGACTTACAATGCTACCATTTTTTCTTTTTTTTTGCAATTATGCATCTGCTGTTTAAGGACAAATGTGCTTTCATGAAACCATGAAGAAAATGGATGCTGTGTAACTACAGAAACATTTTCTAGGGCTAGAGTCCCATTGGCTAGTCCCAAAGTGGTGGATGCCTGGAATGCCCTTCTGGAGGAGGTAGTGAAGACAAAAACATTCAAAGATAAACACTGTGCATCTCTAAAGACTAGAGGACAGAAATGAAGAAAAGACTGCATGGGGTAACATTCTCAGTGCGACAGTTACTACCCTTATCTGAAGCATGGGAATTTTGACCCTCAACAAATAAGCCTTGATACCTTTGATGCAATTGCAACATCATCCTTCGCTTTGACAGCAGGGTGGGGAGGGGGCAGAGAGGGAATTGGATTCAGATGGCAACCAACACGGGTCCCAACTTTTTCAGTCTGATATGCAGAGATAAAGAAATGAGCACAGGACTGCTTCTACTACCAAGTCCAAAAGCAAAACAAGTCAGCATTCCCAGAATTTTCAGGAAGGCAGTAATTTTTTTATGGGTTTCAGTCACTTGATTGTTGATTGTAAATATTACTACCCTTATCATAAGGATTGGGGGTAAGTACACGGACTACCTGTTGCGTGGTGGACCCCTGACTGAGACGAGGTTGGCACTACCTACAGGAGGAGGCCTCCAGTAGGTCTTTGTCATTGGAGGTGGGTACACTCAGAGTGGAAACCCAACTGGACCTTCTCCAATACCAGCCCTTTTTCACCATAGGTTGAGCCCTTGGGTACCAGGCCAACTGGACTTAGGCGCGGGTCTCCAGATGAAGATGAATCCCATGATGACAACAGGCATAGTCGGGCATACCAGAGGTCAGGGCAGGCAGCTAGCAGCAAAATCTGGAAGAAGGCCAAAGGTTAGGGCAAGCAGCGAACAGGAGAAACTGAAGAACATGCAGATGGTTGGGGCAGGCAGCAGAGGAGATGAAGTCCAGGAACATACTGAGGTCAGAACCAGAAGAACAGTCACAGAGAGGAAAGACAGGAGCGGGATTCAGGAACATGGAGGCAAGGCTGGAACATGGAGCAGGATCAGGAACACGGAGCAGGATCATGAAGCAACCAGCAACTCTAAAGCAGAGCTGGACCTTTTGCTGAGGCAAGGAACTGATGATAAGGCTGGGTTTAAATACCTCCCTAGCCTGACGTCATTGGTCAAGGCTGCGGGGAGTTTTCCCACCACTGGCCCTTTAAATGGCAGAGGGAGCCGCGCATGTGCACTTGAGGTACAGGCATTGGCAGCGGCCCACAAGGCAGCAGACGTCGAAGAACAGGGCCAGGCAGCACAGGAGCAACTGGGACCTAACACGGCCAGAATCAGGGGAGGAGCGAGCCTTCTGCTCCTGACGGTGAGTGATGCCGGCTGCGGAGGTCTGTGGCCAGCAACCACAACAGTACCCTCTCTTTTATGCCCCCTCCCCAGGGGTTTTATTTTTTTAGGGTAAGCCAAGTGGAACTGCCTAAGAAGACTTGTCCAAGATATTGGATGCCGGTTCCCATGAATTTTCTTCTGGTTCGAAACCCTCCCAGAAAATTAGGTACTTCCACTTTCCATTATGCCGGCAGATGTCTAGGACGTCCTCAACTTAGTAAATCTGATTGTCCTCTGAGGACAGATTCTGAGGCTCAGGAGGTTTCCTGTGTAACCATGACAGGACCAGGGGTTTCAGTAGGGAGACTTGAAAAGAGTTGTGAATCCTTAAAGAGGAGGGTAGACACAGTTGATACGTAATGGGACCAATTCTTTGGATGATGAAAAAAGGGGCGATATAGTGGGGAGCTAGCCACATTGAGGGTACCTGGAGCTTAATGTGCTGGGTACTGAGCCACACCTTGTTACCGATATTGAACTGAGGTGCCACACACCAATGTTTATCAGTCGTCTCTTAGCTCTCAGTGCGACCCATTGGATCATATCTTAGGTTTTCTTCCAGAGTTCCTGGAGTTCCAGGGCGATGATCTCGGCTACCGGAGAAGGCACGGTCAGGGGTATAGGAAGTGGTGGAGATGGTTGTCTGCCATAAATGATAAGAAATGGAGAAGAACCTGTGGCTGAGTTAACATGTGAGTTATACGAAAACTCTGTCCAGGGAAGCAGTGCGGCCCAGTCATCCTGGCATTCATTCACAAATGACCAAAGGAAGGTCTTCAGAGTTCAGTTGACCCGCTCAGCTTGGCCGTTCCCCTGGGGGTGGTAGGCTGTAGTAAAATCCAGTTGGATGTTGAATTAGTGAATGACAGAACTTGGAGATATATTGCACCCCCCGGTCAGAAGCAATGTGATGGGGAAGGCTGTTTAGGCGTAAGATGTGAGTGGCAAATATCTTGGCCAATTCAGAAGCTGAGGGAAGAACTGGGAGGGCTGTGAAGTGAGCCATTTTTGAAAATCGATCTATGATAACCCAAATGATATGGCAGCCGCTTGAGAGAAGGAGGTCCACCACAAAATCAGTGGAGAGATGGGTCCATGGCTCCTTGGGGACTGGCAGCAGCTGTAACAGCCCCCAAGGTCACCCTACCATGGGCTTTTTATGAGTAAATGTCAGGCAGGATTCCACATATGCCTTGACATCCTTTTCTACCTGTGGCCACCAATAGTACCGTAGTAGCAGCTGTAAGGTTCGCTTTCTTCCTGGGTGACCTGCAATGGGCGAATCATGAATCCAGGCTAGGACCTTTTGGTGATGCTGCACAAGGACCATGGTCTTCCCAGGCAGAGCTGGCAGAGCGGCGGACAAGAGGACATGAGCTGGGTTAATAATATAACTTAGAGACTCTGGTGTTTCCTCTGCTTCATAGGCTCGTGAGAGAGCATCAGCCCAGGCATTTTTGGCCACTGGCCTATACCTCAGTACAAAGTTGAAACAACTGAAAAACAAGGACCAGCAAGTCTGGCGGGTATTCAAGCACTGGGCATGTAGGAGGTATTCTAAGTTTTTATGGTATGTGTATATGTAATGGTGTGCTGAGCCCCTCGAGCCACTGACGCCATTCCTCGAAAGCCATCTTGATAGCCAGCAGCTCCTTGTCCCCTTTCCATAGTTCTTCTCCACTGGGGAAAACTTTCACAAGAAGAAGGAGCAGGGTAGTAGGGCTCCCTTGATGGAATGCTGGCTTAATACCACCCCACGGCAGTGGCAGAGGCATCGACTTTGACAATGAATGGACACATGGGGTCTGGGTGGCAAAAGCAGATATCTCAGAGGAAAGCCTGTTTTAGGTCATTAAAAGCAGTGACTGCTTCTAGTGGCCATTGCCTGGGGTTAGCCCCTTTTCTGGTCAGAGCGGTGAGTGGAGTGTGAGAATCGAGGGATGAAGCGTCTGTAGAAGTTTTCAAATCCTAGAAAACATTGTAAGGCCCGGAGGCCAGATGGTTGGGGCCACTCCTGGATACAAGCCACTTTTCCTGGATCCATATGGAACCCTATGCTGGAAATAATATACCCCAGGAAGGGGAGAGACTCTCATTTGAACAGGCACTTTTCAAGCTTTGCATAAAGTTTGTTAATCTGAAGTTATTGGAGTACCTGCCAAACCTCTCAGCGATGCAATTGGAGATCTTTTGAGTAGATTAAGACGTTGTAAATGTATACCACCACCGAGGAATGTAGCAAGTCTCGGAAGACCTCATTCATCTTATGCTGGAATACTGCAGGAGCGTTACACAGGCCAAATGGCGTGACCAGATATTCACAGTGGCCATCCCTGGTGTTGAATTCGGTTTTCCACTCATCGCCGGGCTTAATTCTAACCAGGTTGTAAGCGCCTCCAGATCCAGCTTGGTAAAACGTTTAGCCCCTTGCAAGTGGTCCAGGAGCTTAGGTATAAGAGGCAAAGGTAACAATCCTTTCTGGTGATGGTGTTTAATCCTCGATAGTCAATACAGGGCCGGAGCAACCTGTCCTTCTTTGCAACG
Source organism: Rhinatrema bivittatum (assembly GCF_901001135.1). Taxonomy (NCBI): domain Eukaryota; kingdom Metazoa; phylum Chordata; class Amphibia; order Gymnophiona; family Rhinatrematidae; genus Rhinatrema; species Rhinatrema bivittatum. Next base: position 696,121,771 of record NC_042616.1, read on the forward strand.
AAGAAGAACCTGGCTCCTGCTGGTGAGGTGGATGGCCAGATGAAGCCTCTTCATGTTCTCTTTAATATACTGAGACATGGCTCGGTTCTCAGGGAGAGATAGGGGGTAGATGTGACTCCTAGGAGGTGTGGTGCCTGGGAGCATGTCGATGGCACAATCAAAGGGCTGAAGTTCTGGGAGCATCTCCAACATCTTCTTTGAAAAAACATCCTTAAAGTTGGCGTACTGAGGAGGTAGGCCAATGGAGGTGGTTGCCAGGAGAACAGGAACGCGCAGACTTGAAGAAGACAGTCAGATTGGCATATGGGGCCCCATGTGGTCAGCTGAAGGGTGCTCCAATCAATAATGGAGAGTGTGCCTGCAGCCACAGCAGTCCCAAGATGAGAGGATGGATAGTTTTCTCAAGGATGAAGAGTGGAATCATCTCTTTGTGCAGTAAGCCAGTGCATAATGTTATGATATTGAGGTGTTTGGTGGATTCTCAGGGGCAACAGTGATGTTATCTCCTACGGGGAGGAGCCCCGTAGGGAGACTGATGCACTGGGCTAGACTCAATAGCATAAACACAGAGATAGTTTCTTTTATTGTACAACTAGGATGACCACCAGAGGTGGCAGTAGAGAGCAAGTTAGCTGGTAGCAGTCTGTAATCCTTAGCGAGGGAGACCTGTCCCACAATGGTGGTGTAAGACCCCAATGCAGATGTCCAATAAGGTACTGTAGGAGAGACAGACTAGCAGATGTTAAACACACTCCCATAGCTGAGTAGAGAGAATCCCAATGAGCAGTAGAGAGGATAGGTGTTAGCAGTCCGAGGTCCTCAGCAAAGGAGACCCATTCCACAATGGTGGTGTAGGGCCTGATGCAGAGAGGTAGCAAAGAACTGATGAGAGACAGACTGGTAGAAGTTGTACTCACTCTCTGGAGCTGATAGATGGATTTTTAGCAGGTTGAAGAATGGAGCAGGCACCAGGATAGACACACAGTCCTTTGAGGAGCAAGTACCTGTAAGAGGATAGGCACCTGTAAATAAGTAGATGGACCCCGAGGAGCGGGTACCCAGGTTAGAGAACCCCAAAGGGTGAAGATAGCTTCCAGTGGATGGAAGCAGCAGAGTAGCTTCAGACCGGGGCAGACTGATCCTTTCTAACTTGGCATGAGTCAGCAAATGGGCAACCTTAAATATGCGGAAGCAGAGACGTCACTCAAGGGGGACACCCCCAAGGTTCGCCCCAACATTGCAACAAAGGTAGGGACGCGCATGCGCACGCGCCATAGGAGGCCTCGGGTCAAGACAGCCGAACGCCGCACCAGAGCTGCTCCGGGAAAGCTGGAGGGTGCGGCAGGGAGACGCCACGGACGCCATACTCCCGAGGCTGGTGGAGAAAGCTGAGAGAAAGGTGAGGCATGTCGGGCGAAGTTGTCTGAGCCTGATGGATGCAACAGTACCCCCCTTCAAAGGGCCTCCTCCAGATCCCCTACCTGGTCTTGGCTTCCGAGGATGTGCACGATGATACTGGTTCAGCATCTCTTTGTCCAAAATGTTAGACATAGGTTCCCATGAGTTATTTTCTGGTCCAAAGCCCTCCCATGACAGGAGGTATACCCATACTCTGCCTCTTTTATGAATGTCCAAAATCGCATCGACTTTGTACTCAAGATCTTCTTCTGTATCTACAGGAGGAGGCTCTGGTGTCTTGGTGCTGAATTTGTTGAGTATGAGTGGTTTTAGCAATGAGACATGAAATGAGTTATGGATCTTCATTGCTTGTGGAAGTTTGAGACTGTAGGAGAGGTTGCTGTAATGATTCCCCATGAGGAGTTAGCAATTTGTAATGAAACCGCTATCTGATGGGAGGAGCAATCAGATAGGAGTTAGCAATCTGTAGTATTTAGGAGAGTTGTGGATGGATCCTTGGACCAGTGGCAGATGACCACACCCCCGGGGAAGACCCCGAGAGGGACCACTGGTCAGACTCAGACACATATTAGTTCTTTTATTAGACAGTATACTGAACTACCAGAGGTGGCAGTAGTGAGCTGGAATGCCCGGCTGGGCTGTAGTCCCTCAGAAGCTAGAACAGCGATCCCTGGAAGCTGAGCTGTAGAGAAACTGAAATATAGTGAGTAGGCAGAGTAAGCAGAGTTCATGTACCGAACCTGATGGTAAGACTCACACAATGTCTCATAGAAGCCCAGGAGCTGGAATGTATAGGCCCTCGAGGAGCGAGTACCTGGTTCCAGGGAAAGCTCTGAAAGAGCGATGGTAACTCACAGATGTAGTAGGCAGTGCTGACTTCCAGGCAGAAGTGAATTCAAAGAAGTCCGGGAACCAGGGCCCTCGGGGAGCGAATACCAGTTCCAGACTGCATTCTACAAAGTAAGAGAGAGAGAGCGAGGCCACCGAGGACCGGGTACCCCTGATTAGTCTGAGGAGGCAGAGTAGCTTAAATAGAACGAATCCAAATTCGTTGTCATTCCTTATCCTTGCTAACTTGATGCGTTAGCAAATTCTAAGACCTTAAATATCCGTCGTGGGTAAAGTCATCTTCGGGGGATGCCCCCGAGGTTCGCACCATCGCCAGTACTTCAGTCATGGCCGCACCGCGCTCGTGCCCCCTAGGCCTCCAGGAAACATGGCGGTTAGCAGCGTGGAGCCAGTCTGGGGACGCCGGAGGACCTCGGCAGAGGAACGCCGTGGCAGCCAATCTTCCCGCGGGCGAAGAGGGAGGCACCAAAGAGGTGAGGAGGGTGGAGAGAGGGTGTCAGGAACTGATGGACACAACAGTTGCCCAGACGTCGGAGGATAGGGAATGGTCTTAAATAGTGTGGAGCGAAGTGAGCAGAAGGCAACTTCAATCTGAGATGCTTAGTAGATAACCAGACTTTATCACCAGGCTTAAGTTCAGGAGCTTTGCTGTGATGCATGTCATAGTCTCGTTTTGCTCGGATTCCAGCTTTGATGAGCATCTCCTTTGTCTTCTTCCAGTGTGAATTTCATTGGCAGTGGCTTGAGCTGCCGGGGACGACACGGATAGCGGAAGTTGCAAAGGTGGTGAAGGTAGTTGTCCATATACCACTTCGAATGGTGATGATCCAGTAGATGTTGCTGAATGAGAGTTGATGGAAAACTCAGCCCATGATAGAAGTTCAGCCCAATCATTCTGGCGTGAAGAGATATAGGCTCTGAGGAACTATTTGTGGGTGCGGTTCATCCGCTTGGTTTGTCCATTGGATTGCAGATGATACGATGACGTGAAGTCGAGAGTGATATCAAACTTCTTGCAAAGAGCCTTCCAGAATCTGGCTGTGAACATTACGCCTCTGTCTAAGACTATGTGCTTAGGTATTTCGTGCAACCAGAATATGTGGCTGATGAAGATCTTTGCAAGTTCACTGGCAGAAGGTAAGCCAAGAAGTGCCACAAAGTGAGACATTTTTGAGAATCTGCCCACTGTTACCCATAAGAACATGCCATACTGGGTCAGTCCAAGGGTCCATCAAGCCCAGCATCCCGTTTCCAACAGTGGCCAACAGTGGCCAATCCAGGCCATAAGAACCTAGCAAGAACCCAAAAACTAAGTCTATTCCATGTTACCATTGCTAGTCTCTTATCAGTTGTTATGTTTGATGATTCACGGGCAGCCCGTGAACCGCCGCACTGACCTCCCAAGCTTGTCTACCCCATCAGACTCCCATCATGGCCAGATGCCACCAGAGCCTCCTGTGGCAACACACCGCACTCCACCATGGTGAGACGCTGCAAGCTCTGCAAGTAGCAGAACGCCACCTGGCCCCTCCAACTGCACCCCTTAGTCATGCACGTGGCTGATCTCATTTCTTTTAAAGGGCCCATGGCGGGTAATCCCCCATGGTGCCCATTGATGACAACAAATGCCAACCTTACAAAGGGCTCTTCCAGCCTTCCCTCATTGCCTCAGCAACAGGTCCAGCTACACTTCTGTAGTGTGTATTGCTTCCCAAAATTCCTGCCTTATTCTAGCTTGTCTTCAGTCTTCATCCAACTTGTCTTCAGTCTCCATCCAGCTTGTCTCCAGCCTCATTTCCTTCCATTTCTTGTCCTTGCCTTCTTGCCCTGCCTATCCATCCCTTGTCTCTTCCCTCAGATGCCTGGCATTAACCATTATCTTGCGGTCCCGACCGCCTCCCCCGTGTTCGCGGTCGGGTCCGCTTACCTCCACTCCGGTCCACGAGAAGTCATGCCGAGGTCCCGGTCCGGTGGGCCGCATGGCTGCGGCTCCGCCACGTGGAGAACGCTGTCCAGGACGCCAGAAGCTCTGCCCCTCTGTTTGCCTCACGTGCGCGCGTAAGAAAGGCCCTTATGTGCGTCCAGCATCCGGAAGTACGGGACAGCCCCCTGGCTGACGTCACACCCCGGGCCTGCATTTAACCAGCGTTCAGACTCCTAGTAGACGCCTTGCAACAAGGTTCCCTGAATGCTAGTTGCCTTCCGGACTCTGCTGGTTCCGTTCCTGTTCCTGTTTCAGTGACTTTCTCGATTGTCTTCCTGGTCCTCGACCCCGGCCTGCTTCAGTACTTTGCCTGTCTGCCGCCTGCCTCGACCCTGGTCTGCTTCAGAACTCTGCCAGCTTGCTGCCAGCCACGACCCTGGTCCGCTTCAGCACTCTGCCAGCTTGCCGCCAGCCACGACCTCGGTCTGCTTCAGAACACTACCCGCTTGCTGCCAGCCAACCCGGCTTGCCTCAGAACTCTGCCTACTGGCTGCCGGTCCTGCCCTTGGCCCGCTTCCGAACTCTGTTGCCTGTTAGTTGCCTTGGCCCGGTCCAGCTCCAGTATTCTGCTGGCTAGCAGCCTAACTGCCCCAGACCTGCTTCTGGAGTTGCTTGCTGACCTCTGTTTACTCTGGGCCTGTTCCTGCCTCACCTTCTGTGGCCCGCCTTCCGCCTAAGTCCCAAGGGCCCGGATCCCTAAGGGTTCCTCCCGGGAGGATTCTGGGTCCCGGGTGAAGCCTTGCCAGAACCATAGACTCCGCCTCCCGGTCTGCCTAGGAACCCTCCTTGCAGCCCGGCCCAAGGGTCCATTGTATCACTACCACAGTCACCACAACAGTTTGCAAGGCCATGGACCAGGCGGAGGCCCCCAGCCTACAGCCATTGCTGGAATGGCGCAGCACCTCCAACAGCAGCAGCACTGCATCGATGCCCTCGCTGCCACCGTGGAGCGCTTGGTTACCCGCCTAGAAACAACGCCCCCGGACACGCCTCCAGCGCCACCCCTGGCTCCTGCTTTCAGCACCGCTCCAGTTACCCAACTGCCTGTGCCTACCGTTACGCGGGGGATACCAAGGCATGTCGGGGTTTTTTGAACCAGTGCTACGTCCGGTTCTCCTTGTTGCCTGCACAGTTCCCGTCTGACTCAGTAAAGGTAGCCTACATCTTCTCCCTTCTGGATGGAAGGGCACTCGACTGGGCCTCTCCCATGTGGGAGCGACAGGACCCTCTATTGCACAATCTTCAGGAATTCGTGCTCAACTTCCGACAAGCCTTCGACGACCCAGCTCGCCAAACCACTGCGGCATCCGAACTTTTGCATCTCAAGCAAGGAACGTGGTCTGTGGCGGATTACACCATTGAATTTCGTACCCTCACCATGCAGGTAGGATGGCAGGAAGATTGCCTGAGAGGCATTTATCTGAAGGGTTTGGCGGGTCATATCAAAGGTGAACTGGCCGATCAGGACCTCCATGACGATATCAATGACCTCATTGACATAGCGGGCCGGGTGGATCGCCGGCTACAGCAATGGGACAGGGAGGGGCGTCCTCCACGTAGACCTCCAACGTCTACCCAAGTGCCCGCCAGGCCCATGGTACCCAAGACGCCATCCTCTACCCCCTCGCCAGGCGAGCCGATGCAACTAGGCCGCACCCCGCTAACTGCCGAAGAGAGAAAGAGACGTCGGACCCAGGGGTTGTGACTGTACTGTGGCGGGAAAGGGCATTTCCTAGCCCACTGCCCGGAGCGTCCGGGAAATGACTGAGCCTAGGTTATTCGGAGAAGCTACTCCTAGGCTATGCGGGCTCAGCTCCTCAATGCTCTGCTCCAGTGACTCTCAAGTATCCCAGAGGCGAACTCCAGACCTTGGCCTTCATTGACCCTGGGGCCGAGGGGAACTTTATAGTAGCGGACCTGGTTCAGCAACTGCGCTTGCCCACGCTGCCCAGACGTCCTCCGTTATGCATCACATCCATCCGTGGCACCTTGCTCCCCGGGGCCATCTCCCACTCCACTGCACCTTTGACTCTCCAAACGGGGCGCTCCACTCCGAAGAAATATCTTTTCTGGTTTTGGAAAAGGCTGTACACCCCTTGGTACTAGGACTACCGTGGCTGTGCCGCCACTCTCCCGTGATCCAGTGGGACACCCTCCAATTGACTCAGTGGAGTCCCTTCTGCATCTCACACTGCCTCCAGGTACCGCGCCCTCCTCGACGAGTCGTGCTCAGTACCGCGAACCTCCTACCAGCGCCCTACCAAACCTTCGCGGAGGTGTTCTCCAAGGAGATGGCAGAGATCCTCCCTCAACATCGGCCCTTCGACTGTCCTATCAACTTGCTACCCGGTACCACACCGCCTCGAGGCCGAGTATACCCATTATCCCTGCCTGAGACTACCGCCATGTCCAAGTACATCGCAGAAAACCTCACCAAGGGTTTTATTCGTCCCTCTCGCTCTCCTGCCGGGGCTGGCTTCTTTTTCGTGGGTAAGAAGGACGGTTCGCTCCGCCCCTGCATCGATTATCGAGGGTTGAATGCCATCACCAAGAGGGATCGCTACCCGCTCCCATTGATCCCTGAGCTCTTGGATAGGCTTCAAGGAGCCAAGCTGTTCACCAAACTCGACCTCAGGGGAGCCTACATTCTCGTCCGCATATGCCCAGGAGACGAGTGGAAGACTGCCTTCAACACTAGGGATGGGCATTATGAGTATCTGGTAATGCCCTTTGGTCTCTGCAATGCCCCGGCAGTCTTCCAAAACCTCATGAATGAGATCCTGAGGGAGATGCTCCATTCCCACGTCATCGTGTATCTGGACGATGTACTGATATATTCCAAAGATTTGGAGACCCATCGACGGCATGTCAAGCAGGTGTTACAGGTTTTAAAGGATAACCGCCTATACGCCAAACTGGAAAAGTGCCTGTTCGAATGCGAATCATTGCCCTTCCTAGGGTACATTGTCTCCTCTACAGGTTTTCGGATGGACCCCGAGAAGGTATCCGCCATCACCAACTGGCCCCGCCCATCTGGGTTGAAGGCTCTGCAGAGATTTCTGGGGTTTGCCAACTTCTATAGACATTTCATTCCCCATTACTCTCATAGAGTGGCTCCTCTCACGACCTTGACCCGTAAGGGAGCTGACGTCAAGTCGTGGCCCGACTCCACAGCTGAAGCCTTTGCCGACCTTAAACAGGCTTTCTTGACCGATACCTGCCTGTACCATCTGGATCCATCACGCCCCTTTGTCGTAGAGGTAGATGCCTCCAGCGTCGCAGTGGGAGTTGTCCTCAGCCAGCACTCACCTTCTGGACAATTACTACCCTGCTCGTACAATTCCAAGAAATTCTCGCCTGCTGAGGCTAATTACTCCATCGGTGACAAGGAACTCCTAGCCATCAAGCTAGCCTTCGAAGAGTGGAGGCAATGGCTAGAGGGTGCGGCTCACCCAGTAACAGTCTACACAGACCACAAGAACTTGGAATTTTTGTCCCAAGCACAGCGGTTGAACCCCTGACAAGACAGGTTGTCGCTTTTCTTCAACCGGTTCAACTTCATGCTCCAGTATCGCCCGGCCTCTAAGAATGTCCGAGCCGACGCGCTGTCTTGGACCTCGATGTCTGAAGAGGATCAAGAACCCTCTCGATATATCCTTGACCCGTCTAATGTTCGTCTGACGGCTCTGACTGTTCTATCCCAAGTAGAAATGTGGTCTCCAAGCGCGCCCGGTTAAAAGTTCTGCGCTGGGCCCACGACTCACTAACAGGAGGTCATGCAGGACAGGAGCGGACTCTGGAGCTTCTGAACCGATACTACTGGTGGCCCAACCTCCGTCGAGACGTTCGGGCCTACGTGAGCTCCTGTCCTACTTGCGCTCAACAAAAACCCAACCTCGGACCCCCATGTGGTCTACTTCAGCCGCTCCCGATTCCTACAGAACCATGGACCCACATTGCCACGGACTTTATGGTGGACTTGCCTCCTTCTCAAGGGAAGACGGTAATCTGGATCACCGTGGACCGTTTTTCCAAAATGGCCCACTTTGTGCCACTACCCAAGCTACCCTCAGCTCTGGAACTGGCACTTTTGTTTGCCCAGGATATCTTCTGTATCCACGGACTCCCCCAGGACATCGTCTCCAACCAGGGCCCGCAGTTCACAGCCCGGTACTGGAGAGCCCTCTGTAAATGTTTCAAGGTTCAGCTCAGCTTCTCCACAGCCTTCCACCTGCAAAGTAACAGCCAATCAGAGAGAATGAATCGCTCTTTGAAGACATTCCTGCGCGCCTTCATAAATGAGAGGCAGGATAACTGGACTGAATTCCTACCCTGGGCGGAGTTCGCGTATAACAACCAAAGCCATGCTGCCACAGGAAGCTCTCCATTTCAGGTTGTTTATGGGAAGCAACTCAAGCCTCCGTTGCCCATTGCTACACCTAGCTCCTCTCCCGCAGCTCAGCTATCCGCACAACAACTACAGAGCCTGTGGCAGGCGACCCAGAACAAGCTTGCCACCTCTGCCACGACAGCCAAACGATGTGCTGACCGACATCGCCAACCCGCTCCAGTATTCCTCCCCGGAGATCGTTTCTGGCTCAGTACTCGGAACATCCATTTAAGGATGCCCTCAAGAAGATTTGCACCAAAGTTCTGTGGGCCCTTTTGGATAGCCGAGAGGGTGGGTTTGGTCTCCTACAGACTGCGGTTGCCATCCTCCTTACGGATCCACAACGTCTTCCATGTTTCCCTCTTGAAACCACTAGTCCTTTTCCGCTTCCACCGCAAGGCTCCCGGCACCTGTGCCACACCTGTGGCTGAGGACCCCACGTATCAAGTTAGAGAAGTCGTCGACGTACGCTTCTTCAATCGCAGATGGGAATACCTCTTAGCCTGGGAGGGCTGCGGAGATGAGGACAATACCTGGGAGCCTGCCCGCAACATCTTGGACAAATCCCTCCTCCGACAGTTCCACCTCGACCACCCAGGGAAACCTGGTCCGTTGAAGAGGGGGCGTAAAGGGAGGGGTACTGTTGCGGTCCTGACCGCCTCCCCCATGTTCGGGGTCGGGTCCGCTTACCTCCACTCCGGTCCACAAGAAGTCACGCTGAGGTCCCGGTCCGGTGGGCCGCATGGCTGCGGCTCCGCCATGTGGAGAATGCCGTCCAGGCCACCAGAAGCTCCGCCCCTTTCTTTGCCGCACGCGCAAGGAAGGCCCTTATGTGCGTCCAGCATCCGGAAGTACGGGACAGCCCCCTGGCTGACGTCACACCCCGGGCCTGCATTTAACCAGCGTCCAGACTCCTAGTGGACGCCTTGCAACAAGGTTCCCTGAATGCTAGTTGCCTTCCGGACTCTGCTGGTTCCATTCCCGTTCTTGCTTCAGTGACTTTCTCGATTGTCTTCCTGGTCCTCGACCTCGGCCTGCTTCAGTACTCTGCCTGTCTGCCGCCTGCCTCGACCCTGGTCTGCTTCAGCACTCTGCCAGCTTGCCGCCAGCCACGACCTCGGTCTGCTTCAGAACACTACCCGCTTGCCGCCAGCCAACCCGGCTTACCTCAGAACTCTGCCTACTGGCTGCCGGTCCTGCCCATGGCCCGCTTCCGAACTCTGTTGCCTGTTAGTTGCCTTGGCCCGGTACAGCTCCAGTACTCTGCTGGCTAGCAGCCTAACTGCCCCAGAACTGCTTCTGGACTTGCTTGCTGACCTCTGTTTACTCTGGGCCTGTTCCTGCCTCACCTTCTGTGACTCGCCTTCAGCCTAAGTCCCAAGGGCCCGGATCCCTACGGGCTCTTCCCGGGGGGATTCTGGGTCCCGGGTGAAGCCTTGCCAGAACCATAGACTCTGCCTCCCGGTCTGCCTAGGAACCCTCCTTGCAACCCGGCCCAAGGGTCCACTGTATCACTACCACAGTCACCGCAACACATTACTTGGACCTCTAATATGGCTAACCAGTACCTGCCTCTGACCATTGCCTGGACCCTGAACAGTTTTGACTTCCACCTGCCTACAACCAAACGTTTCATGGCCCTCTGCCCCTGCTATCAGAAGAAACCTCACCTAAGTCCTGCCAGCCCTGGCTTCCAAAGGCTCAATCCGAGGGGAGCATGGACTGCTATAGGTAAAAGTCCTGAAGGGTCTCTACTTCACCTGCAGACAGTGGGAGCCTACAGGGCTCCTCCCTGCAGTAGAGCCAATCCTGCCTCAGCCCATAGGTCCACAGATATTACATCAGTAAAACAAGAATGTAGAGGCAATATCTTCTAATGTCTTCTAAAATCATAGGAATGATAGGTATGGTGTGAGATTTGGCTGACTGAGGTTTGATGATGGCTTTTAACATCTCAAATACAGCCATAATAGCTATTAAGTTCAAGCGCTACATGCAGAGTACTTGTTCCTCTGCCAGGTCCAGTAAGGTAGCCTTGGGCTTATTCCATGAACTAGCCAATACAGTAATTGGGACAGAGAGCTATGTGCTTATGCTACAGATATAGGAATGGGCTGGGTCACTATCAGGGGGAGCGACTAGGCATGATGTCATCAGACTGCATGACCCATATGAGTCACCATGGGAGACTGTGTGGCCGATTGCCTGGCCACATGTTGGTTGTGTGTCCAATCTGCTTCTGGATTGGGGCCATCAGGTCTGGTAGCCTAACTGAATGACACTGGCTCCTCAATCAGGGCCCTTATTGGTTAGTGAGACACAGTGGGTGGGGAAGCCAGTAGAAAGGATAAGATTATGAGCCTTTTCTGGCACCAGTCTCTTCCTCCTGCCTCCCGCCTTGTGAGCTCTGGGTATTAATATTAAATAATTTGGATTAGATGACACAGAGTGTTGGGCTAATTGTTCTCTGCACCTGACAGTAATTGGTTACATATATTTGTATCTTTCCTGTAGTCTTACCTTTTAGAATGTCAATTGTTATTGTTTGAGTAGGGTACCTAAGCCTGGGAGGGAAGATTTCCTATTATTGAGCAATGTCAGCTGCTGTAAAGGTTCCCACTAGCATGGTGTCATTTGCCTCTAGGTCATTAGACTCCTGTGTAGTGGTAGGCTATTGATCACCTATGCATTCATATCATGGTACCAGAGGGCTGGCAGTACTGCTTGAACAGGGTGGGCTATCTTTTAAGACTTGGGATAAATTGCTCCCTGCTAGAACTATGGACTTGCTTGCTTGAGGCATACCAGAAAGCCCAGAAAGACCCTTTCCTAGGGACCTATAAGCCAGAATGGCTCAGGTACATAGGCTAGATAGCTTTAAGGATCATTTATCACCCATGATAACACGATAACACGTGCAATAAATACTGCATCACAAAATTTGTATGCAAATTTAAAATTAGTATTTGAGTGGGAGGAGTTTGGGTGGAGTAAATGGAAATGAGAATCAGTTAACGTGGCGTGCGATAAAGTAACGCACAATAATGCAGGTTCAATGCCAGAAATAACTACACTTTTTCTGTGCATTATGTCTGTATTAGCTGTACGTTACTGGCTGAAACAGTTTTTAGCACAATTGCCAGTTCGGGAGGGGAGAGAGAGAAAGAGCCTGCTTATAGAAACATAGAAATGACGGCAGAAGAAGACCAAACGGCCCATCTAGTCTGCCCAGCAAGCTACGCACTTTATCCATTTTTTTCACTTTTTCTCTCCCACCTGTTACTATTGGCTTCCAGTACCCTCCAGCCCTAATCAATTAGGGGTAGCAACCGCTGTAACAAGCAGGCCACACCCTTACCCCATACCCACCCCTGTTTTTTATTTTATTTTTTATTTTTTTTGAGATAGCAGCCCTCCATCCTTCCGCTCCGTGAAGGTGGAACACCAACTACTGGCCACTGGCATCCCGCTTCGTGAATGCCTCTGTGGCTACTGCCGCTCCGTGCAGTGTTTGAATGCCTCCTCTTTATTCACACCCTCTAGACTTGATGGATCCACAGTGTTTATCCCATGCCCCTTTGAAGTCGTTCACAGTTTTAGACTTCACCACTTCCTCCGGAAGGGCATTCCAGGCCCATCTAGTCTGCCCAGCAAGCTACGCACTTTATCCATTTTTTCCCCTTTTTTTCTCTCCCACCTGTTACTATTGGCTTCCAGTACCCTCCAGCCCTAATTCCCCTCCACCCCACCACCAATTTAGAGAGCAGCGCCGTATCTGCATTCAAGTGAATGTCCAGCTCAATTAGGGGTAGCAACCGCTGTAACAAGCAGGCCACACCCTTACCCCATACTCTTACCCACCCCTGTTTTTATTTTTTTATTTTTTGAGATAGCAGCCCTCCATCCTTCTGCTTCGTGAAGGTGGAACACCAACTACTGGCCACTGGCATCCCGCTCCGTGAATGCCTCTGTGGCATAAGTTAACATTTTATATCACTGTAAGAAGGGGCATTATGAGCTCGGGATGAGGATTGTGGGATAGGGTAGGTTTGGGGAGGCAGTTTTACAAGCAGTCAGGTACGAACAGCATAGTTGCCATCAGTGAAGATTTACCTTCATTTAGAGGGATGAAAGGTAAAAGAAGAGTAGATTTGTACCATGTTCTCTCTGCCTAGCTTGATGCACTCTCTACCAGGCTGCAATCAAGCTAGGTACGGTAGAGAGTAAATGGTACAAATCTACTCTTCTTTTACTTTTCATCACTCCAAATCACATAAAATCTTTACTGATGGCAACTCTGCTATTCTCTCCATATGACTGTGCATGTAAAACTGCTCCCCAAAGCCTACTCCACCCCCACAAACCTCACCCCAAGTTACTAGTGCCCCTTCTTACAGTGGTATAAATAGTTAACTTTTATGTGAGTCAGTTTCTCTCTTTCTCTTTCTCTCTCTCTCTCTCCCTCTCCCACTCTATCTCTCTCTCTCTCTCTCTCTCCAACAGCCCGAACCACTATTCACAATAAAAATATTTTCAGGAGGTAACGCACCTGCGGTGGATTACTCAGAGTGCAATGTGAAAATATCATGTGGTGCGATAAATGTATCGCGTGTTGCTGTAAATATCTATGCGATGAGGAATCAGGAAAATTAGTCTAACCATGCTCCCTTTTCTATCGTGTGTGCTATTTCCACAATATTTATAGCATTTTGATAAATCTAGGTCTTTGTTAGGGATTCAATAAAGCTGTGGCCCTTTATAATTTTCAATCAAATCATTCAAGTTGGTGTAAGTGCTGTATGTAGTTAATTCCAAGGGCCTGGACAAGATATAGTTGCCCCAGTTATGTGCTGCTTCTGTACATCACAAATAGATTTTATATTTTGGATATGCCATGGAACTAGTGTGTACTGTTGTCTTAAATATTAAAATGTGAACTATATTAAGATGGGACTGATTTTTTTTAGCCAACCAATTTTCCCTATAAACTCAGTAAATATTCACGGCAAAGAGAAATAGCTTATATATTGAAGTCTCTTCATTTAACAAAAAAAAGTTATTTTATCTAATCCAAAAACAGGCAGTTTGCCTTCAGGGGGAAAAAAATATTTTTACAATAAACATTGATCATTTAGTCAAGAAATTAGAGCCTATCATGAAACATAGGTATATATTTTTAATTTGCCCCACACTTGCTTATTTATAAATTTGGTGAATTGCAGATTTTGCTTTTAAAAATGAAAGCACTTAAACCTCTGCTGGTGGTGGTGGGAGTGCACTGTGTATTTCTGTTCTAATTCTGAAAACTATCATCCCAAAATGTACTACTCCCAAAACTATACTTTGGCATAATAAAAATAGACAAGTTGATTGGATAATACTATGATATCATTCCTGAAATACTTTCTTTCACGAAGTACCAGTGAGCATCCAGGAATGATTTAAAATATAATTAAATAGCTGGGATCCTCCATACTGGTAAATCAGAATAGCAGCTGTGAATGGCAAATCAATCATTTGAAGAGGTCAGGGCAAGCCATTTCTAATATATAATTTATATGTAAATTAACAACTATTCCAAATACAGTTTTGTAAACAGAAAACACCTCCATTTGTTAAAAAGGACCTAACAGCAATGTGAAGATGCCTGAGTACTTGAAAAGCATGTATAATATTTTCCTTCATAGGGGAAGATAATAAAGATCTATTAAATGAATAGATAGCTTTACTCCCAATAAAAATGTCATTGGCAATAGCTGGAATAGGCCCACTAAATATCACCAGCATTGCAAATGAGAATATTGTAAGCATGGCTCACACTTCATGATATGAGAGGATTTTTGATTGGATGGTGTTGGAGATTCTTGTACTGAAGTACCTGATATTTCTTCTCAGTTATCATTTCTGTTCTGCTTCTTACTGTAAAAGCCCACATTCAAGCACAGCATGGGAGGCATGTTCATAGCATTGTAATGGTGATATAGTGAAAGAATAAAATAGATTCTAGCCTGAATTCTCACCCTGAAACTCATTTAATTAATTAATTTATTTAATCTGGCACATTTCTTGCTTGGCTTTCGGTGATAGCTCATCTTTGTATGTCTCTGTGTATTTGAAGATGGTTAACAATGTAAAGAAAGCCCCATGCCTGTTGTATCATTAAACAACCACAGAGAACAGTTTTAAAAATGTATAATTTTTTAAACTGCACAAAACTATCTCAGGTGCAATCACTTCCTCTCATCTACCTGTGATTGACCATCCACCCCCTCTCAACTGATTCTATTGTATTTGTAAGAGACATCTCTGTCACACCAGAATTAGCAAAGAGGATCTTCTTTATTGGATGGATATGGCCACAGCATAGGTCAACAACTATATAACAATTCAATTGCATAAAATTCAATTGTTAACATTCTCAATCCTCAGCATGACCACACCATTGCCTACTAAATTTCAATTCACCAATTGCTTGATAGGATCATGCTACAACATTGCTTCTCCAGAATTTCTAAGACTTGCTTATCTGCCCCAAGGTACCAGAACTGGGCATAGATTAACCATACCTGAAATCACCTGCAAGAACAAGAATATGCAAGAGTCATACTCAAGGAGTTAGACCGAGAATAGGGACATTACTACCAGGAGTCAAGAACTACCTGACAACATCTTTGGCACCCATCAGTGGCAATTGGCCAAACCCATGTCTGCCATCAAAGATAGATCCAATTTGACCAAACCACTAAATGATTTCAATTTTCCAGTTAAATCTATGCAAAGTAAAAAGAAACTCACTGATGAGAGACACACAATCCGAATCCTATGATGTGACAAAAGAATTAGAGGTGTATGTAATCACAGCTGAGCACTGATGCCACATTAAAGCCCAGCAGGAAAGGCATGTTCAAAGCATTGTAATGATGACATAGTGAAAGGATAAAAGAGGTTCTAGCCTGAATGCTCAACCTGGAGCTCATTTATTCAATTCATTTAGTTATTTTATCATGTTTCTTGTTTGGCTTTTTAGTGATAGTCATTTTTGTATGCCTGTGTGTATTTGTAGATGGTTAATAATTTAAAGAAAGTCCCATGTCTGTTGAATTATAATCACCAAACAACCTAACACTTCTCTAATTTGTAAAATTGCACATCACTTGCAGCATCAGGATACATTTCTGCCCCTATCTGTATTCTTCTCCTGGCAAGAAGGTTAACTTTATTTTTATTACTTTTTCCATCAAGCTTTCATTTTTTGTTCTTGGTATTTCAGGAAATGATGATATATCAACTACAAGTTCTCCTTCTACAGCTCAACCTTGCTCTTCGATGCAGCATTAAATTCAATTAAGGCGAGAGCTTTTAAATTTCTGCAGTCTGATGATTCAGTAATTTAGTTGGATTATAGAAATTCTTAAGTGTTTGCTGTGATTAAATTTAACCTATCAAATGGCTCACACAAGCTCTCCGGGACACATTTTTAGCCTTCTGTCAGACTAGTGATTCCACCTGACTTAAACCTGCCTTGACAACCTGTCACAGTCCGAATTTCTATGAACTGAATTTCCACTGTATTTTGAGACTGCAATCCATTTTCAATAGCAAATACCCTACAATGTGATAATAATAATAATAATGATATTATAGGAAACCAGTGCTAGATCTTGGGTATATTGTGAACTTGATAAAGTGCAAGCTTTCCAGACATTGCCTTCCTTTCTATAGTCATAGCTGTACTCTTCTGAAAAAGGAATTCAGTTTCTGATTGCTAACAAAATCTTACACCAAGCAAAGATGAGCATGTAAAAGATTTTTTTGGCAGTCACAAAATACATTGAATGCAGAATCTTGCCACTGTGGAAGAGAAACCCCAGAACAAATCTTGCTGCAGTGAGGGACGGGGTCTTTTATGATGAGTCGTTCTGCCACAGTGGGAGTAGTCTGTCTGGAAGAATCCTGCTGCTCCAGGGCAGTCCATCGAACAAATATTGTTGCCACACTACTCCACTCACCCAGCATGTACCTTACTGTTGAATACTAGCACTGCAAGCATTTTCAACACTCTCCGGCGTCTGTGGTGATCTCATGTTTTACAATATCAGTACAGCCAGCCCATGAATTCCGAAAATGCTTTTGATGACGGCATTGCACAGCAAGCATTGTGCCTGCTGGGATGAATTTGTGTGCTACCATGTGGCACACATGTCAGGAATTGTGTAAGATGCTCTTTTGCACAGTTCATTCAGTCATTTTCAGCTTGTTAGTGTGAAAGAAGAGAAAGGGAGAACACACAGAGCTTAAAAATTAATAATAAAACCACTTGAGAACTGTCTTCTGAGACTCAAGATACACAGCAGGTATGGGTGTAATGCCCTTGCAATATGCCTAGCCTACTACCCACCAGAGGTTAAACCCATGGCCACGTGAGGGCTCAGCAAGCATTGCACAAGTCTTGCATGCACATATATCTCTCTTCTGCCAATCTCCCACCTGGCGGCAGAGTTTCCTCTTGCCTCTGTGCATGTACTCTGCCCACAATCTATTACCCTTGGCAAATATTCTGCCCACAATCTGTAGGCCCCCAGAAAGGCATTCACAGACAATTTACTAAAATACTGGGTTCCTAGAGCAACTCACCTGGATTGCTAACAGTATTTCTCTGTAAATAGGTGTCCTTAGTTTCAGGCATCTGGATAGAGCTCCCATGGTGATTTTAAGTGCATAAAGCTCCCCCCAGAGGCTAACTGGGAATCCTTTGACGGGGTCCCCAACTTCACAGCAACAACAGTTCTACCTGATTGCATTTCCTTCCTGGAAACCCAGCCCATCCTGGTCCCCAAGAGTGTGGCCATCAGGCTGGGGTCTCCCTGTCTTTCTCTTTCATTCTTACTTGTTGTTAAAGGGGGCTTTTCTTGGGGAAAAGTCAGAAGGGGATCAGGCTATGCCTGATCTGCAGCCCTATGGGGAGGGGTGGATCAAAAAAATCTCCCCATACTGTTCAGGTGCAAAAAAAAAAACACTTCTAAAGGTAAAATGGATATGTCTTCAGTCATCACTGTCTCTCTTTGCAGGATCCCTCACTGGTGCTTATCCACCTAGGGTTTAGAGTGGGCTCACAGGTCCTCTGGGTGAGAGCCCTTTCACAACAAAACGGAATTAGGTGTAAAAATCTATCTCTTTGTAAATTAGTGTGAGAAGGACTCTCTGGCAGGGAGTGTACAATGAGGTATCACTTCCAATTAAAACTTCAGGTTTCTTCAATCTGATCCCATTGAGTTCTAAAATGGCTGGGCTATATAGGGTTGAGGCATCCAATCCAGACCCTCCAGGTTGGGCAGGGGGACTGAGGGGGAATGTAGGCTCATGATATTAAAGTTCTATTCAGGGACTTAGTGACATCTAGTGGCCAACCAGTAGAGGTGCCACAGATGCGTAGGGAAAGGCATAACCAGCAGAAAAAAGAAAATGATCCTGTCACTGTATGGGTCATTGATGAGACCTACCCTAGAATATTGTGTCCAACATATATTTGCACATCTGTCCTATCAAAACAGCACTAACTCCCAGGACTCAGCAACAGTCCTGCCTAAGAAAAGACAGCACTGCCATATTACACCCGGCCTGGAACACCAATTCACCTCCTATGGAGAAAACACAACAAGCCATACTTCAACATATTCTTACACAGAAACTAAACACTAACAGAATCCCTCAGTCGCACATGCATAACAGAGACAGATCCTTACCAAATAAAGATTAAAGGACCACAAATTTCAAATGTCCAGATAAAACTGAAATTGATACTCAAGAAGCCAGACTTTAATTAATACTGGAGAAATACAAATAGAATTGTATTTTCTTCTTTACTGAGCCAAGTACAAAGATTAAAGGATGCACATTTCAATCACTAAAGTGGAAATAAAATGCTTTTCTTATATCTTTGTTGCTGGTCATTTTATTTTTATTTTTTTAATTCTCTTGGTATAAATATTTTTTTTTTCTGTTTTCCTCTTGTTGATCATCTTTTAACTCCTTTTCCAGGGTCTTCTGCCTATTTTCTATTTCTTCTCTCTCCTGTCTTTTTCATATCCTTCACAATATCTCTCTCTGGAATTCTTTAATTTTTCATCTCATTTTGCTCCATTTCTCTGCGTCTTTTTCTCTTCCTCTCTATCCAGTCAGATTTTACCACTTCTACTCTTTCACCATCCAGTTCTCGCCTCCAATTCCCTATTTCATTCCATCATCTCTCTCTCTCACTGAGTTACTTCACCCATCAATTTCCCCTTTCTCTTTCCTCTACCATCAACCTCTTTGCAGCATCTCCCTTCTCACTTTCCTCCTTCATCTTTCCCCTTTCTCCTCCATCTCTCTTCCTTCCAGCAGACTCTTCTTTTCTCTTCTCTTCCCATCTAGCCTCTTTCCCCTCCCCAGACTCTCTACCCTCTCTCTTCCCCTGCCCAGCATCTCTCTTCCTCCTTTTCCAGCATCTCTCTTCTCTCCTCTTCCCCCACCCCACTTCCCACCATCTCACTCATTTTCTTCCCCTCACCACTCCCATTTCCTAGCATCTCTCTCTTCCACTCCCACTTCCCAACATTTTCTTATTTATTTATTTGGAATTCTTTTTAGTCCACGCCCTCCAAGGGTCGGGGTCAGTTACAATAATACACGCATAGAAGCAAATATGTACACACACAATCAGTTAAAATGAACTACAAAATAAGACTTAAAACAAGGATCGCATAATGATACACATAAAAAAAATCCTTTCATAATTTTCAGGGTGAGACGTCAAGAGACTAGTGTCTCACTACAGCAAATTGCTGCTGAGTTATTAGGAGTAAAATTAAGATGGAGTTGAGGAAAAAGTGATTGTGAAAAATATGATTTTAAAGCTTTTTTGAAATTTTTTTTATTCGTGAGAAGTCATAAATTCTGCAGGAAGGTATCTCAGAGTGTGGGCCCGACCAATGAAAATGCTTTTTCCTTGGACTGAGGGGGGGCGCTCTTGTGCAGCGACCAAGATGGCTGCCTAACTTCGGAGCTCTGCCAGACCTTGCTTATATTACTTCGCAATCCACATAGTTTTCAACTGCACTTGCTCCAGACATATCTTAACACAATCTGGACATGTCCTCCTCCAAATCGGGGAAGATTGAAGCTGCTTTCGCTGCAGCCTCAGGTTCCAAGCGAGCCAAACAAGATCCCCCTACACCGGAGAAAGCCGCGGCACCAAAAACAATGGCGTCCGCGGACCTGGTTCTCTTGGAGCTGAAACAGCTAAAAGACATGTTGCAACTGAATAACGACATGACTGCGGCTATCCGTAACGATCTGCACGCTGTTACCCAACAAATGGCCAGCTTTCAGAATCGGCTCGAGGACGCAGAGGCACAAACCTCCTCCCTGCTACTTGCTTTCCTTCAGGAGACGCATCTCTCTCCCTCTGAGTCCCTTAAGCTTAAACAACAATGGGTGGGTCATGTGCTTTATAGTCCAGCGATCCAAAAGAAAAGAGGAGTAGCCATTCTTTTTCATAAACGTTTGAATGCTCAAATTACTCATCTCCAATCTGATGTAGATGGTCGCTGGATCTTAGCTCAAGTACAAATTGCTCTTCATTCTTATATTTTTCTCAATATTTATGCTCCCAATGCGGATACTCCAGAATTCTTTCACTCCACCTTTGCCCATCTATTAAAACTGAGTTCTCTTCCAACTATTATTGGTGGTGATTTTAATCAGCCTCTGGATCCTTTTTTGGACAAGACAACCACATTGCGACCTCATATTTAAAAATCCTGTAAAGCCCTACAGCATTTGATTAAATCCTTGGGATTAGCGGACCCCTGGCGGCTACTACATCCTACAGACAAAGACTACACATTCTACTCCTTTCCTCACTCTTCGTACTCAAAGATTTACTACTTTCTGATATCTAAACAATTGGTTTCTTCAATTCATTTGGCTTCCATTTGTCCGATTTTGATTTCAGATCATGCAGCAGTAGAAGTTAAGCTTTATCTCCATTCTTCAATCCACTCGGATCACAGATGGTGCTTTAATCCATCTCTTCTAGCTGACTCTGCTTTTCTCACTGACCTTCAAGTTCAGACTACAGAATACTTTCAGTTGAACTCCACGCCAGATGTCTCCACGGTCACTGTATGGAATGCTTATAAGGCCATTAAAAAAAAACTCTCAGAAAGAATTATATGAAGTGGAAACAGTTCTCAATATTGACTACAAAACAAACTGTATAGCCACACAGATTTACAACTGTATGTCAACACCCAAGGTGGAACTGAGTTTTTTTTAACTCATTTAAATGACCTCATACATAGGCATATAGTATTATGCTAGTTAGCATGTGAAGCAGTACGCCAGATTGTATAATCATAGGTCAACCATGAATGAGCATTTTTCAAATTGCTTAGTGAAATAGTCCAGGAAGATTCCCAATCAAATTTTAAATAAATTAGCAAGAAAGTCTTTCATATATCACTGTTTTAACTTAACTTTTATGTAGCGTGAAGAAACGCCATGTTCTTGATGGGAGAGGCTCAGATATTTAAAGCCTGACACAGGATCCGTGTTTCGGCGATGCCTTCATTGGGGGCCAAATTTAACTGCAACAATAAAAAGCATCTTTGTCATTGAAATACATCAAAATTATATACTTGCATCAGAGATATACGTGGGTGGAATACCAACAGATGGAATGCGGCTTCGCTTGCCGACCTGCCGGTAATGCGTCTCTTCAGCCGGAGGAGAACGCTCTCATGCCACCATTCGAGGCATGATCATCAGTTACTCCATCCGACTAAAGAAATCCCAGGTGGCGGCTCTTCTAACATTGTAACAAAAAGTTACCACATTGGAAAAAGCTCATATTGCTTCGCCGACATCAGCTTCTCTTACCTCGTTTCTCAAGGCCCACTAGCGCTATAACCAACATCTGAGCTCTCAAGTTCACCTGGGACTCACTCGCACCAAAGCTCTTTACTATGCAGAGAATAATAAGTGTGGTCACCGCTTAGTATCCTATCTCAAAAAAAGGGAAGATAAGAAGTGCATAATGGCAGTTATGTCGTCTACTCAAAATCCGTTGACTAAGGATATGGACATTCTTCTCGCTTTCCGATCTTTTTATGAATCTCTCTACAGATCAGAAACTGATCATTCTTTAGAAAATATTCATGAATTTCTGGATCCTCTGACTCATCCTAAACTTATGGAAACCCAATCTGACGCACTGGATGCTCCCATCACTCAAGCGGAAATTACATCAGCTATCTCCTCTCTTTCAAGTGGAAAGGCACCCGGCCCCGACGGTTTTTCCTCAGACTTTTATTGTACTTTTAAATCTGTATTGGTACTGCATCTACATACATATTATTATTTTCTTCTATCCACTCCTAATGGACTGTCCACTTTCACTGAGGCTTGCATAGTAGTCCTTCCAAACCCAGGTAGGGACTCCACTCAAATTTCCAATTACAGACCAATCTCCTTATTGAATGCAGACTATAAGATATTTGCTAAAATCCTGGCCACTCGATTATCCCACTATATGTGCTCTCTTATTCATCCTGACCAGTCAGGTTTTATCAAAGCCCAACTAATTGCCCATAACACCCGCCTCTTTTTGCATATTTTAGAGCATTCTGTTGAATTGCCTTCCCCTGCGGTAGCTATCTCGTTGGATGCAGAAAAGGCCTTTGATCGCGTTGAATGGCCTTTCCTATTGGCTACTCTTAAATGGTTTGGATTTGGCCCTATGTTTCTCTCATGGATATGTCTGCTCTACTCATCACCCTCTGCATTTCTTTATGTTAATAATCGGGCCTCTCCTCCTTTTCGTCTTCAGCGTGATACACGACAAGGATGCCCGTTAAAAAAAAAAAAGAAAATGCTTTTTCCTGGGTAGATGCCAATCTTACTGTACAGTCAGAGGGGGGCTTCTAAAAGTGCTTGAGAAGATGATCTGAGTGCTCTGGATGGTGCATAGAACTTAAGAGAGCTAATGACCCATGGTGATTTTGCGTGATATAATCAATTCTGAACTAGGGAGGCAAGTTTGTATTGGATTCTGAATTAAATCGCTAACCAATGTAAGGTTTGCAAAGCTGGGGTAATGTGTTCATGTTTCTGGGTATTGGTGAGTATTCTTGCTGCTGCATTTTGGATTGACTGAAGGGGTTTGATAGAATTGTAAGGAAGACCTATGTATAGTACCTTGCAGTATTCAAGGTAGGTTAGGAGTAATGACTGTAATACTGTTCTAAAGAAGTTTTAATCCAACAATGGTTTTGTTTGATGAAGTAAGTATAGTTTATTGGATAGAGACTTTATAACAGATTTTATCTGGGGATGCATGGATAATGTTGAATCTAACTGAACACTGAAGTAGCGAACATTATTGGAGATAACATTAGGCTGGGAATCAAAATAGACAGAAGCTGGAATTGAATATGGAGTTGAATGACCTAATACTATAAGAACATAAGAACATAAGAAAATGCCATACTGGGTCAGACCAAGGGTCCATCAAGCCCAGCATCCTGTTTCCAACAGTGGCCAATCCAGGCCATAAGAACCTGGCAAGTACCCAAAAACTAAGTCTATTCCATGTAACCATTGCTAATGGCAGTGGCTATTCTCTAAGTGAACTTAATAGCAGGTAATGGACTTCTCCTCCAAGAACTTATCCAATCCTTTTTTAAACACAGCTATACTAACTGCACGAACCACATTCTCTGGCAACAAATTCCAGAGTTTAATTGTGTGTTGAGTAAAAAAGAACTTTCTCCGATTAGTTTTAAATGTGCCCCATGCTAACTTCATGGAGTGCCCCCTAGTCTTTCTACTATCCGAAAGAGTAAATAACCGATTCACATCTACCCGTTCTAGACCTCTCATGATTTTAAACACCTCTATCATATCCCCCCTCAGTCGTCTCTTCTCCAAGCTGAAAAGTCCTAACCTCTTTAGTCTTTCCTCATAGGGGAGTTGTTCCATTCCCCTTATCATTTTGGTAGCCCTTCTCTGTACCTTCTCCATCGCAATTATGCGGCGACCAGAATTGTACACAGTATTCAAGGTGCGGTCTCACCATGGAGTGATACAGAGGCATTATGACATTATGATCTATGATCTCAGTCTTGCTAAGATTCAATGACAATCTGTTAATTGGTAAGCCAAGCTCTGGTAGAAGAAAGACATAATGAAATGAATTGAGATGCTATTGTCCATGAGGCTGAGAGAGGGAAAAAGAACTGAATATTATCAGCATAGATATGATAGGATAACCCTAAGTTAGCTAGGAGATGGCAGAGGGTCCTCCTCCCTCACCAGGCTGATCCACTCCTCTATGGGGAGGGGGAGAGGAGACTCAGGCTGATCCACTGCTCTGTGAGGGGGGGAGGAAATTCAGTACAAATTGGCCTTCAGTGTTCTGCTGGTCAGTGCCCCCAGGATGCCCCACCCCCTTCTCTCTTGCCTGGCAGACTTCAAACATGAATTTGTAACCATCTCCAAGCCCCATCACTGTGGGCCTGGAACAGAAACAACTACTGACAGTGCATGGAGACAGTGCACATGCACTCCTTCTAGGCCTTGTGGTGACCCTGCCCCCTTCTGGTGAGACAAAATATGAACCACTTACATTATAAATATACCATGCAAGGAGCTAAACCATCATGCTATATATAAACACTCTGAGACACTCTTTATGCTTAAACTACTTTATCTATATATATATGTTAAATAGTTTGTACAAAATCGCTAATCTCAGAAACCACTGCACCAATTGCTTTCAAATTTGGACACAACCTTCCTTTCACATATGGGAAGGTTCTTCTGTACTTACATTCAGATATGTCACACCTGTGACCGGTAAAAAAGGTTCAAACATATTTTCCTGAAAACAGCGACATCTGCTGGACGTAAGCGCCATCTGTTATACCTTACACAAACACACGCTACACTAATCCTTTCGCCATTCCAGGTCCATGTTTCCCTTCCTTTTTCACACATTGGCCCACTTTTTTCACCACAACAGTGGGGGGAAAATGTATGGCCGTCTTATACAGCGAAGATAACAATTTCCTTTACAGCTAAGAACACCCACCACCCTCCTCACACCACCCACACACATGCCAAATTATTTTACTTCCCACACCCTCTGAACACACACAACCTGACAAAAGTCCTGGCTGCTCCAGTGGGGGGCCAGTAGCGTTCCGGGACACATCGCCTGGACTACAGCCGTTGGCTGCCAGCAATCAAAATGGCACCGACAGCCGTTTCCCTTACTATGCCACTCGGTAACACCAATGGCAGCGGTAGCCCATGTGACATTTTCAGGACTGGCAGCCAGCGGCCCTTTGCCCTTACTATGTCACAGGACCTACCGTTGCCATTGCTGGACCCCAGTGACATAGTAAGGGCAAAGGGCCGTCGGAGCCATTTTTATTGCTGGCAGCCGACAGCACAACGCCAATACATTCCTCCCAGACTGCTCCTGAACGCCCGCTCCACCGACAGAGATTTGTATCAGGTCTCGGGGGGTCTGGAGGGTGGGGGTTTGTACTGATTTAATTGCAAACATCTTGGGGAGAAATCACAATGGGGGGGGGATGTTTCATTCATTCAGCAACTGTTGGGGATGGCAGGAGGGTGGGTAACTTTATTTCGCTGGGTTGGGGGGGGCAGGAGGGTATGGGGTGGTTATTTACAGAGAACGGTTGTGATGGGGTTTTTTTGGGGGGAGGGGGGATTCACACACAAACAGAAAGACAAAAGTTGCACGATCTGGGAAAGGCTCCGAAATAGCCCTCCCCAGACTGTAAAACAAAATGGGGAGTAAAAAATTGGTTAGCCACTCCCCTATTTTACTACATAACACGCAGGGACAGACCACATTTAGCACCAACTATTTCATTTTTTTTCTTTTCACACTCTGCATCCTAGGTGCGTCTTATGGTCTGGGGTGTCTTAGGTAGGAAAAAATACATTACTTTCATTTGCATTTCACTCTTTCTTGGGACATTGTGGTCCCATTCACCTCGGTCATTTAACAGACCGTTCAGCCATCTGCTTTACTGCAGCCAAATAATGCCTCACCGAAGATCAAACTTTATGAAGCAATTAATTATCCCACAGAATTTTTTAATTCACTCGACCTCCCAGGCATGCCACCTCACATACTACAATTGAAAATCGGCATACCAATTATCATGTTACGAAATATCAACCAGCCAACGCTTTGCAATGGCACACGACTTGCAGTCAAAAATTTGATGAGCAATGTCATAGAAGCAACAATCTTGACAAAGGTGAAGATGTCCTCATTCCTCGCATCCCTATCATTCCAACAGATCTGCCATTTCAATTTAAGAGATTGCAATTCCCAATTTGATTGGCATTTGCGATAACCATCAACAAAGCTCAAGGACAATCTTTACAACTCTGCGGTTTAGATCTAGAAACCGATTGCTTCTCACATGGACAATTATATGTTGCGGGTTCAAGAGTTGACAAACCTGACAATCTCTATATCTGCACAAACAATGGAACAACTAAAAATATTGTATACCCACAAGCATTGTGAAATTAAACATATTACAGCCATGCACTTTCTCTTTTCTTTCTTTTCTACTTAACCAGGCTCTGCCACAGCAACGCATGGCCGGGTACAGCTAGTAAAAAATATATGGAAGGCAAGAGGTATATTTTATACACAGTTACCATCTAGTATATTTCTTTAAGGTGCCTTATTATAATCATCAAGAACCACCTTAGCCTCCTAAAAGTCCCATTTTTTTATAAAGTGCAAGTAAAAACTTAGCTAAAAGAGCTGCAGAGATCAATCTAATTTGATGTGACCGTATTTTGAGATAAGTTTATTTTTCAGGGAAAAATACATTATAGTAAAGCTGCTATGCTTGAGCAGAACTCTCTGACATTGTTGCTGAAGAGTAGTTACCCCAGATTATAATTGTGAATGAGGAGAATCATGCCTCCCTCTTTGTGGCAGTGACAGTGAAAATTGTGGATACTGGGTCAGATGGAGGAAGGAGAGTAGCTAAAAGATGAACCATGGATATGGAAAGCAATGCTTTTCTTGTGGTTTTTATTTTCCTCTTTATGATTTTTGCGATCTAGCACAGCTTTTAAACTAGATGATGGGAGAAAGCCGACAGTTGCTCACAAAATCCTGGTTCAGAATGATGTATATTTGAAGGACACTAAGAGAACAGGGAAATTAGGGCATCCCAGTAGAAAGGTTCCAATAAATGCCAAAGTGGACCAGGTGTATAAATAAAGAGAAGAAAGTTTCCAAATTACCCTTGTCAAATGATGAGCAGGTTGTTATTACAAACCAAAAACATACTTTTTAATGTCTGTATACAAATGCTAGAAGTGTAAAAAATAAGATGGGAGAGTTATAGTGTGCAGCAATAGATGAAGAGGTAGATATAATTGGCATCTCAGAGATGTGGTGGAAGGAGGATAACCACTGGGACACTGTGATACCAGGGTACAAAGTATATCAAAATGATAGGATGGATCAAATTGGCAGAGGGGTGGCACTATATGTGAAAGAGGGCATTGAGTCAAACAGGATAAAAAATCTGCAGGAAACAAAATACAATGCTGAATCCTTAGGGATAGAAATGCCAAATGAAAAGGGGAATAAAATAGCAGTGGGTATGTAGTTGTTAGGCGCCCCAGCCATCGGGGAGTAGGGCCGAGTCTCCTCACCTGCGCGGGCAGGAAGCCCACTCCAGCGTCTCTCCGCCGCTGCCATGTCCCAGCACGGTTCGCCACCATTGAGGCCTGCTCGCAGTGCCCCGACACCGCCGACGCCGCAGCATCCCTGGACTCCCTAGGCACATGTGCATGGACTCAATTTAAAGGGCCAACAGCGGGAAAGTTCCCCACGGCCCGGGATGATGACGTCAGGCAAGGCAGGTATAAATACCCTGCCTTGCCACTTCCTCTTGTCTCGGCAACAGGTCCAGCTCCTGGTGAGTGCATGTTGTCTGCATCCTGAACCCGCGTTCCTGTGATTCTTCTGACTCCTGCTCCGGATCCTGCTCCTATTCCTGCCCTAGTCCTGTTCCAGCTCCTCATCGTTCCTGCTCCCTCAGATTGATCTATTGGCTCTGACCTTGCTCGTCTCACATTCCTGCTTGTCTGCTGCCTGCCCTGATCATCAGCCTGGTCTCTATCCCCTGTAGCCTGCTACCTGTCTCGACCCTTGGAACATCCGACCTGTCTTCCGCCTGCTGTCTGAGAGACCCGCACCTAATTCCTGCCAGCCCCAGCACCCAAGGGCTCAACCCACAGGAACGTGGACTGGTGTAGGTGAAGGTCCTGTTGGGCTCTCTCCCTCGGAGCCACCTCCTGATGAAGAACACCGAGGGTCTCTCCTTGGAGGTGGCAACAACCTCATCTTGGCTCAAGGGTCCACCTTCCTTACAGTATTACCATCTACTTTAATCCACTCATCATGATTGATTTCAATGTGATACATCATGTCCAAGGGAATTTCAGATTACCCATAGTTCCATCTCCTTTCCACAGTGGTATAGTACACATTCCTCTCTGGATCATACTAACAACTGTCTCCATATCCAGCACCTGGTTCACACCAAAAATGAATGCACAGTTCTGGGGACAAGGATAACTGGGTGCGGTCCTATTCTCCAACTCCAGACCTCCCAGACATTTCAATCAGACTGCACCAACCAGGGAATCCTCGGCTGGAAACTGTCTCAGGTCCCTGGGAGCCTTCAGTCAATACTGACCGACCTTCTAGACTGGTAAAAACCCTCTATTACCAACCTCAAGTAGTAACCCATCACCTTTATTATAGTCCAATCTGTAGCAGGATCAATATTTATCTATTTATATTTGATTTCTGTTTGTCAATACCTCACAGTGGTTATACTAATAGTATGATAAAACACATTATCCCATACCCAACCCCACAACTACAAAACTATACCCTTACAACCTCACAATCAATAGGCAGACTAGTAGTTATCAACCTATATAGTTCTGAGTTGTACAGAACTAAGGCAGTTTTTCTTGAGAACTCCCTACTGGGTTGTTGCCCAGGCATCTTTTCTTAACAACCAGGAGAACAGGGTAGGATTTTTCAACACCAGTAAAAGAATGGCCTTCATGGCCTTCATACATGCTTCACAATAACAGGCTGATGCAGTAAACTTAAAAGAGAACAGATGTTTTCAGCGCACATTTATAATGCTCAGATTAATTGTTTTTAAACTCTTGATGCAGTAAGCTAATGATATGTAAATCTATTGCAAACTTTAAAAAGCACATTTAGAGTAGAATGTAATGTTTGGCAAAGGTCCAACACATATTTTAATTCGGGAAGAGGAGAGGCATCCCTGATAAGTCATAAGTGATGGCAGCTGCTACCACTTAGCTGGATAAATACTGATTTAACTGGCTATCTGGCAATGGATAGCCACTGCCAGAAGGCCAGATGTCAGTACTTATCCAGCTAAGCAGTGGTGAACCACACCAGATAGCTGCATCAGTACTGATTTATCTGGCTATTTGGCATCTGTAACCCTCTGCCAGATAGCCGGATAAGTCAGTACTTATCTGAGTAAGTGGAAGCAGCCGCTACTTAGCCAAATAAATAAGACTTTTCTGGGTAAGTGATGGCAGATAGGGAGTGTCAGACACACTATTATACTCTTGTATCCCACAAACTCATCTATCAGTGTTCCTGGAGACAGTGACGTAAGTATTTTATTTATTTATGTATTTATTTAGACATTTTATATACCGTTGTTCCAACTGAAGATCACAATGGTTTATAAAAGTAACATTCATATTATAGATCAACATAAACAATAGCTCAACATAATAAGGAGTCATTTTAAATCAACGGTAATGTTCAAGTACATTTTTCACTAAGGGGTAGATTTTAAAAAGTGCGTGTGCACATGTGCGGATGGCACGCGCAGGGGGGACTCATTTTGTAAAAGTAAGCGCAGCGACAAAATCGGACCTTCCCCTTTTCCCTCCGAGTCCATTCCAATTAAGAAGCACACTGAGAGGGAACTTCCCTATCCCCCTCATAAACCGCCTCCCTTGTCCCCTCTCCTTCCCACCCCTTTAACCCATCCTAAATACTTACCATTTTTTTGTTGCACTACTTACTGCTCCCCTGGAGCAGAAATAGTTTGCATGTGACGGCCGACTGCCAGCATGCACTTCCCCGGTACAGCAGCTAATGGTATTGTCACTTTCGCGCGTGGCTGGCCTTTTTAAAAATGTGCGCAGCGTGCGCAGGGCCCAGCCACACACATAAGTGATAATATTTACTCACCTGGCCGATTTAAAATTCTGCCATAAAGGTCTAAGTTGAAGTTCACTAAAAGTCTGGGACATTAGGCTGGAAGTACAGAAATTCTGTTTCAGTAATTTACATAGTGTCATTGAGTTGTCATTTGATACTTTTATCTTCTCATCACTGATTAATGCCTTTGTCATTATCTTTGCAGACTCTGCCAATTTAAGTTAGGTTATACGCATTTTTTAAGAACCATGTCTTTAGCTCACGTTTGAATCTCTTTCCTTCTGATATCGGTCGTATTGTCTCAGGTAGAGAATTCCAAAGTTTTGGGCCCGCTATGGAAAACACATGATCTCTTATTTGCGTTGGATGTGTTTTCCATATTGTAGACACTGGCAACAGTCCTTTATTTTGTGATTTTAGACTTCTCTGTGGTGTGTATAGTTGTAGTGTCACGCCTATAAGCCCAGGGTTTTCCGAGTGGTTGATTTTAAATATTAATGTTAATATTTTGTAATATATTCACGATTGTCCTGGTAGCCAATGCAGTGCTATCAGCAAAGGCGTGATGTGTTCAAATTTCCTTGTTCCTATTAATAGTCTTACTTTGGAATTTTGTTGTAATTGCAGTTATTTTATTAGACAATTAGGAAGTCCGAGTAATAGGGAGTTACAGTAGTCTATGTTTGAGAAGATGAGCATTTGTACGGAATTCTTCAAAAGTTAGTAAAGGTTTCAGTCTATGTAGTATGTGCAGCTTTGCATAGCCTGTATTAATTTATTTATGTGCTTTTTCATTATGAGATTTTCATCTAACTAGATTCCTAAGTCCCTTACTTGATCAGCGGGTGTGATTTGAAAATGACCCAGGTCTAGGGGTGGAAGTTTAACTATAGAGAAGTTTCTCCTTAATCAAATGATTTCAGTTTTTTTTGTGTTTAGTGTTAGTTTGAGTTGGGATAGTTCTTGCTGTATTGCCTTCATGTATGTAGAGAGTATCAATGTTGTATTTTCAAATGATTTGGCAAGTGGAATGTAGAACTGAACACCATTGGCATATAAGAAGAAGGTGATTCCTAGTTCTGACAGTAATTTGCACAGAAGAAGCATATAAATGTTGAATAGTGTTGCCAAGAGTGCTAATCCCTGGGGGACACCTGTACCGATTGGGAACGTGTCAGATATGTGGTTGCCCAGTTTGACTTGGAATGTCCTATTTGATAGAAAGGAAGAGAACCATTTGAGAACACTACCATCTATTCTGCTTTTTCTCAGCTGATGGCATAGTAAGGTATGGTCTACACTGTCAAAGGCTGCTGTAAGATCAATTAGAACCAGTATATAGGATTCATCATTGCCAAATCTCCATAGTATAGGGTCCATTAAAGATATGAGTAAAATCTCGGTTGAGCGATTTTTCTAAATCCAAATTGGTTTGGCTATAGAATATCATGGTCTTCTAGGTGGTTTTCCAGTTGAGATAACACTGCTTATTCAAGGACTTTTGAGAGAAAAGACAAGTTGGATATTGGTTTATAACTGTGCTAATCATCAATTCTACCTGTTTTATTTTTTTGGATTGGTTTTCTCACAGCTTGTTTTGCCCTTTCTGGTTCCAATCCTTCAGAGATGGAGTGACTCAGTGATTATGGTTGTGATTGTTGGAGTGATTACACTGTGTACTAGTTTCAAGGAACTTGCTGGAATTGGGTCACGTGGATGAATTGCAGGGTTTTTGTTATGATTTGACTGTTTTCAAGTTTAGATACTCTGTCGAATGCAGTCCATTTAGCCTGTTCATATTTTTCTTCAGGTTCTTTTATTGGTGGACCGGTGGAGAATTGTATTTTTAACCCATTGATTTTCTCTAATAAATAAGTGGCATATTCATTGCAGGCATTCTTTGAGAAGTAGTAGTTACTCGATATGATGGAAGATGGGTCCTTGATTAAGTGTTTAACAACTTCAAAGAGCAATTTGGAATTAAATATTTCCCCATGAATCTGTTTAACATTAACATAGTCTTTTTTTGCTTTGTTGATTAGTGTATGGTATTTTGTTAAGAGGGATCTGTATTTTCCTAGAGATTCTGCAGTCAGGCATTTCCACCATTGTTTCTCAGTTTTTCTCAGTATCTGTTTATTTATGTATTTATTTATTAAAGGCTTTTATATACCGACTTTCTTGATACAAATCAAATCAACTCGGTTTACAATGAACTAAGCAAAAAATATAATTAACCAATCAACAAGAGGTACGGAGCATACAGTTACATTATAACAAGGATGCCTTAACTTGGAATAAGAAGTAAAGAAGGGGTGAATGAAAAGTAAATAAATAAAATAAATACTATGGGGCGGATTTTAAGAGCCCTGCTCGCGTAAATCCGGGCGGATTTACGCGAGCAGGGCCCTGCGCGCCGGTGCGCCTATTTTACATAGGCCTACCGGCGCGCGCAGAGCCCCGGGACTCGCGTAAGTCCCGGGGTTCTCCGAGGGGGGCGTGTCGGGGACGTGTCGGGGGGCGGTCCCGGTCGTCGCGGCGTTTTCCGGGCGTGTCGGCAGTGTTGTGGGGGCGGGTACGGGGGCGTGGCTACGTCCCGGGGCGGTCCAGGGGCGTGGCCGCGCCCTCCGTACCCGCCCCCAGGTCGCGGCCCGGCGCGCAGGAGGCCCGCTGACGCGCGGGGATTTACGCCTCCCTCCGGGAGGCGTAAATCCCCGGAGAAAGGTAAGGGGGGGTGTAGACAGGGCCGGGCGGGTGGGTTAGGTAGAGGAAGGGAGGGGAAGGTGAGGGGAGGGCGTTAGAGGATTCCCTCCAAGGCCGCTCCGATTTCGGAGCGGCCTTGGAGGGAACGGGGGTAGGCTGCGCGGCTCGGCGCGCGCCGGCTATACAAAATCGATAGCCTTGCGCGCGCCGATCCAGGTTTTTAGCAGATACGCGCGGCTCTGCGCGTATCTACTAAAATCCAGTGTACTTTTGTTTGCGCCTGGAGCGCAAACAAAAGTAGGCCTATTCGCGGAGTCTGAAAATCCGCCCCTAAATACAGAAGAGGGGGCAAGGAGCCAACCTCTTTAATAGATACTATGCATGAGAAAATTGAAAATTTGTTTACATAGGTGGGTGGTGGACAATTCTAAATCAGGCATTGGGGTTTGTAGTGGGGAAGGCTTGGCTGAACAGCCATGTCTTTAGTTTCTTTTTAAAAGTTGTTAGACAGGACTCCAGTCTGAGGTCCGGAGGCATGGCGTTCCAAATGGAAGGGCCTGCGGTAAAGAATGACCGATCTCTGATGTTTGCGTGGTGCACTAATTTGATTGGAGGAACGTGTGAAGATCCCTTGTAGGCATCCCTCAAAGGCCTGGCCGTCGAGTGCATTTTAGTTCATCATTGTACCATGGCTTCTTTTGTTTTGTGGTGTTCTGTTCTTTTTGGAATTTTCTGTCTGTATCGGGCTTAGGTTTTCGGCTATTTCGTTGACTATTATATCCCAAGAGTCAAAAGCAGAGGAGGCATTAGTTTGATTAAAATCAATTAGCTTATTTTTAACTGCTTCTGCATGTATATCTGATTCAATCTTTTTCAGAACGTGAAAGTTTGATTATTATTTAGAATTTTTTGTATTGGGTTGAGGAAGGTTATTTCCACTTTTATTAGTTGGTGATCAGAATGAACTCTTTTGTGACACCCCTCCCCCCTACACACACAGACACACACACACACACACACACACACACATAAGTATCTGAGAGTGTCAACCCTCTGGGGATATGACAGTACCTACAGTCCATGAATGTATTCCTCTCTGAACTGTCACAAAAGGTAGAATATAATAATTATTACCTCTGTACCTTTATATAAATATATATATATATATATATATATATATATATATACATATGAGGGAATGTATAAATATAGGACAATGTAACAATAATTCATCAGATATGAAATTACATTTCAGATGTCCTTGTCGAGTGCTAAACTCTCTGATGCAGTCTCTTCAGGGATATGAGTGTGAATCATCTCTCTGTAAGGCTATGGCTTCCCCACTCACAGGCTGGCTGGGCATAGTATGAAAAGATGTGAACAGCAAAAAAATAAACAACTGACACTAGCCTTAGCAAACAGCTTTCCTTTCTTGTTTACAACCCAAGCTCGCTTAACCCAAGTATAGCAGTACAGAATTGGAAAAAACAAACTCAACAGTTTATAGTCCCAAACAATCCGGTTTTTTTTTCTTAGGAGTGTCCCAGGCTCACTTAGCCCAAGTCCATCAGTGCACAATTTAAAGAAAAAAAGAAACCAAACTCAAAGTTTATAGTCCCAGACAATAAGGTTTTTTTTTCTTCTGAATTTCCCAAGCTCACTTAGCCCAGAGTACAGCACTGCACCAAATAACTGGGTCCTTATAGAAGCTGGGCTTTTTGCCTCCACCCTCCTGTGATAGTGGCTGACTCTCTTAGTCTTCACCGTCAAGACAACCACAACCACCCACACAATGTTTGTATCTTATTTTAGGCCTCCTTCTTCCCTTTTGCAAATCATACTGTCTTCTTCAGTTCACTCCTTAGTCTCCATGAGTTCCTCTGTGTGTTCTTCCCTCAACTTCTGAGTTAATTCCCCTACCTCATGACTCCCTGAAGGAAGGAATTCCATCCCCTCTTCCTCCTCCACCTCCTCTTCCTATCTCCATCCTTCATTTACTATTCCTGTTTCCATGGAGACCAGTATCCCCTCCTCTCTCCCTCCATGGAGACTGATTCCTTCCTCCCAACATATGTTACATATCTCTGCCTGTCACTCTTGGGAGTGGCACCCATCTGTCTGTCTTCTCCTTTCCAGGTATGGGATTACTCAGTAGTAAGTGTTTTTCTCAGCCCAGTGTGGTTTGATGTTTTTCCTTTTCTTGTTTTGCTTGTTTCACCTCATCACACTCCTCGATATCTAAAATGTACTCCTTCTACACAAAGCTATAATGAAAAATAATTAGTGATTTTTCATCATGCAGGATCCATTTCCTTCCCAGTCATCTGCAATTTTTGCACATGTTTTGCTGGTAACAAATTGTAAGCTCAACTTAAAATATGTTGTCTGCAATCATCTGCTGAAGCTGATGATTGCAGTTTGACAACTATGACTTTTCTTCAATTTCTGATCAACTAAACAACACAGTAAATGAAAATCTTTATTTAAAGCTCTATCTACCTTAATAACAAGATACAGGAAGCAACTCATGTCTATAGTTCAATTTATGCAGGCATTTGCTTCTTGCTTAAATAAATTACACTTTTGTGACCCTGAGACTCATGCTTGATGCCAGGAACAACATTTAAGACTCAGCTCTACTTACAATATTAAAGCAGATTGGTAATCTCACATAATTGGTCTTGTCTGAGAGATAGTATTTAATTAAAGTCCATCAGACTAGAATAGTACACTTCTGGGTCATTTGATGGACATTAAAGATTTTTTGCCTCCTAGAGATAATTTTAATTAGCCTTTTTAATTGATTTATTGGAAAAAGACCCATCTTCCTTAAAAGGCACAAATGCATAAATTACAGCACCTTGTAAAAGTCTTCACACCCTTTTATATTTTCACATTCTTTTGTCTTAAAAATACAAATCAAAATTAAAGTAAGAGTTTGTTTCACTGGTCTACATACCTCTACACTAACATCATGAAATAAAAATTACAGAAATATTCCAAAAGTAAGAATAAAAAAAATTCTTGATTGCATAAATTGTTACATTAATACTTGCTGGAAGCCCCTTTTGCAGCAATAACAGCCATGAGTCATTTAGGATAAGTATAAGAACATAAGAACATAAGAAAATGCCATACTGGGTCAGACCAAGGGTCCATCAAGCCCAGCATCCTGTTTCCAACAGTGGCCAATCCAGGCCATAAGAACCTGGCAAGTACCCAAAAACTAAGTCTATTCCATGTAACCATTGCTAATGGCAGTGGCTATTCTCTAAGTGAACTTAATAGCAGGTAATGGACTTCTCCTCCAAGAACTTATCCAATCCTTTTTTAAACACAGCTATACTAACTGCATGAACCACATTCTCTGGCAACAAATTCCAGAGTTTAATTGTGCGTTGAGTAAAAAAGAACTTTCTCCGATTAGTTTTAAATGTGCCCCATGCTAACTTCATGGAGTGTCCCCTAGTCTTTCTACTATCTGAAAGAGTAAATAACCGATTCACATCTACCCGTTCTAGACCTCTCATGATTTTAAACACCTCTATCATATCCCCCCTCAGTCGTCTCTTCTCCAAGCTGAAAAGTCCTAACCTCTTTAGTCTTTCCTCATAGGGGAGTTGTTCCATTCCCCTTATCATTTTGGTAGCCCTTCTCTGTACCTTCTCCATCGCAATTATATCTTTTTTGAGATGCGGCGACCAGAATTGTACACAGTATTCAAGGTACGGTCTCACCATGGAGCGATACAGAGTATCAACTAACTTTGCATAGAAACATAGAAATATGATGGCAGAAAAAGACCATATGGCCCATCCAGTCTGCCCATCCGTCCAATTAATTTAGCATTATATTTCTCATCACTTCCTTAATGATCTCCTGTATTTATCCCATGCTTTCTTGAATTCAGATACTGTTTTTGTCTCCACCATTTCCACTAGGAAGCTATTCAATGCATTCTCTGTAAACAAACATTCCCTAACATTATTCCTGAGTCTACCCCTTATCAACCTCATCTCATGAACTTTCATTCTAGAGCAGGGGTGGGCAATTCCGGTCCTCGAGGGCTGCAAACCAGTCGGGTTTTCAGGATATCCTTAATGAATATGCATGAGAGAGACCTGCATACACACTGCCACAGTTGTATGCAAATCTATTTCATGCATATTCATTAGGGGTATCCTGAAAACCCGACTGGTTTGCAGCCCTCGAGGACCGGACTTGTTATTCTAGAGCCTCCTTTCCATTGAAAAAGGCTCACCTACTGTGCATAGAAACCTTAGAGATATTTGAATGACTCTGTCATATCTCCTCTATCTTGCCTTTCCTCTAAGGTATACATGTTTAGAACTTTAAGTCTATCCCCATATGCTTTAGAACAAAGGATGGTACAGTTTTTACCCATTTTACTTGGCAGATGAGCTCAAGCTCTTTCAAGTTGTCTGGGGATCATCTGTGAACTGAAGTCTTCAAATTTTACCACAGGTTTTCTAGTGGACTCAAGTCTGGGCTTTGACTGGACCATTCAAGAACATTTACTTTTTCTTGCTGACCCACTCCGTTGTTGCTTTTGCTTTATGCTTAGGATCTGTTTCCTACTGAAAAGTAATTCTTCACCCCAGTCCCAGGTCTATGGCAGACTGGAACAGGTTTTCCTCCAGGATTTGACTGTACTTTACACCATCCATCTTCCCCTCCATCTTTACAAGCCTCCTTGTGCCCACTGCTGCAAAGCATCCTCACAACATAATGTTGCTACCACTATGCTTTATTGTAGGGATGGTATTAGCAGGGTAATGTGCTGTGTTTGTTTTGTGCAATATGTTTCACTTAGCATTGAAACCAAAAATTCTGTTTTGATCTCATCAGACCACAAAACCTCTCCCACATGCATGCAGTGACAACAACACTAGAAGGATAAGCTACCAGCATTGCTCTCAGAATAGCAATGTTAGTAGATTATGCTTCCAGTGTTGCTGTTACAGCAATGCTGAGTGCAACTGGTGTTGCGAGAGGAATTTACCCTGATCCAGCAAATAAAACTGTTTGTGAAGTTACCATCTGGGTAGCAGGGTTAGGGTTAGAGTGTGGATTAGGGGGTGAGAGAGGAAGAGCACATAGCATTGATTTCTTATTTTTGCCAAACTGAGGAGGGGGCAGGGGAAGAGGGAAGGCTGCCAAGTGACTATGTCACTTTTATTTTTAAAGTCTCTACCTGGAGGGGCTTATGGGGTGGGGGAGTTTGACCTAGTAGGGCCCACTT
Source organism: Rhinatrema bivittatum (assembly GCF_901001135.1). Lineage (NCBI taxonomy): Eukaryota > Metazoa > Chordata > Amphibia > Gymnophiona > Rhinatrematidae > Rhinatrema > Rhinatrema bivittatum. Next base: position 696,159,728 of record NC_042616.1, read on the forward strand.
TTATACATTGAGTGGAGATATGGGAACTGGGCCACAAGCTCCAGTGTCACTTTTTCCCGTTGTATCACTTAACTGACTATTACTTTAAGTATAGCAGTCAAGTCTAAAGTTATCTAGCTTTGTTTAATATTGGCTGTTAAGCAGATAGCTTAGCTCTGTCCTGTAATGGCCCAAGAATGACTATTTTTCATCTGGCTACATTTTAGATGGATAAGGGCCCTAGATATTCATAGGTAGATATTTAGCCATATAATTCACCTGATCTCTGTATAACTAGATTTGAAATGATCTAAATCAAAATAGAATTTCATAAGCAACTTCAAAAACTTGCTATAAATGATATTATGCAAGAGACTAAATGCACATCAGAATTTTTATGGATGGAAATTCCATGTGTAATGGCAAAGAATATAGTAGTGGGGGTATCTGGCACAATGAACAGATGGAAAATGAAATGGTAACAGAAATTAGGGAAGCTAACAATTTTGGCAGAAGAGTAAAAATGGGAGATTTATTTCAATTATCTAAATATTGACTAGGTGAATCACATCAGGACATGTTAGGGAGATAAAGTTTCTAGATGAAATAAATGACTGCTTCATGGAGAAGATGGTCTGGGAACTAATGAGAGAGGGAGTCATTTTGGACCTAATTCTTAGTCAACACAGGATTTGGTGCAAGAGGTAATGGTAGTGGGGCCCTTCGGCATCAGTGATCATAACACAATCAAATTTGGCTTAATAAATAGGGATGTACGGGGATAAAAATTAGTTTTCATTTTTTAATTTATTTTCAGGAAGATTCATGTAAAAAAAATAAAAATCAAGCATTAAAAAAAAAAAAGGAACCAAAAAAAAGAAAAGGGGCTTCCCAAGGCCAACTGTACGATCCCCATCACCCATCCCTCCAACACTAAAAATGCCAGGGCCAGGATCCCTCCAGCCTCCACTTACTTTGTGTGGTGGGGGTCCACCAGTGAGGCCTAGGCCCAGGCCGAAGCCTCAGCCTTGTATAGGCCGAGGCCACGGTAGGTCACCAGGACCTTGGCCTCAGTCTATGCAATTGTGGATGGCACCATTTTGATATACGGCAATGACATACAATGCCATACTTCAAAATGGCACCATCCACTGGGGTGAATGTGCCGGAGTTAATTAACTGCAGTGCAACCCCAGTGCATGACATCAGTTTAAAAAAGAAAGAAGAGGACAGCATCGATGGAGTTGTGAGGCCTGGGCTCAGGACTTGGCCTGATCCTAGGCCAAGGCCCTGGGATTGGCAACCACCCTCCAAGCCAGGTCCTGGCAATGAGCCTGGGTCTGCCCAAGGCCATGGTGTTGGGACCTGACCTCCAGCCACTGAGGAGCTTGGATCTTGGCTTAGGCCCTGGTATCATCCCAGGCTTAGGCCATGACCCTGGTGTTACACTAGGGCCTAGGCTGCCACCACTGCTTTGGGTCTCTGCCTATGCCCTAGGCGAGGCACTGGCTTTGGAACTAGGCCTAGGCCGAGGTTCTGGCATCTTGCTCAGGTGTAGGCTCCTTCTTTGGGCTTAGCCCTATACTCTAGGCAAGACCCTGGCCTTGGGCTTAGGCCTAGATCTGAAGAATTAATTTTAAATGAATGCAACAAGTAAAGTTCATTTCATTTGGAGGGCCCTCAATTTATTTCAGGCTCCCGAATGAAATGAATTGCCCTTATTTGTTGTGATTTTGAAATTAATTTAAAATGAATGCACATCCCTATTAGTGACTGGAAGGAGGACATTAAGTAAATCTTCTGCTCTAGCATTTATCTTTCAAAACACAGACTGATAAAATGAGGAAAACATGTTAGATCATGAAGTTATTTCTTCCATGAATCTGGTAAGCAAAGAACTTAGTATTAACAACGCTCTACCTGCTAGTGGATAATAGCCCTGCAGTTTCAGGAGTTTTGGTGCCAGAAGCTGTTTGTCCATCTCCGAATCTCAATGAAGCAGATGCAAGTGAGCTTATGAATGAACCTGTGGACATGGCATTCAAGGATATATGGAAGGTAGTCACAGGAACTGAAGCCTCCCTAGCAAGCAATATCACTTAGCTCTGTTCCTTTTCTCCTGGAGCATCTGCCAAACTGGCTGATCTAGATAATAGACTAGTGGGGATAGAACATCAGGTGTCTGACATCATCTTTGGTATCAACTTTGCTAACATCAAAGATTGCTGGTACTAAAGATAAATTAATTTTGTATCATAAATGTGAATCTTTGGAAAACATGATGAAGACTAGAAATATACATTTGTTAAATTTTCCTAAAATGAAGTGGCTTTCTCCTGTAGAATTATTTATGAAGTATGCTACTGAATTATTGCAATTTTCTCCTTAGAAATATTTTAAGCTCTATAAGTTCTACTATTTTCCCAATAAAAAGATTATTGCCAATTTAGAAGAAGGTTCCATGGATGGTCTTACTCATATTGAGAGTTCTGCTCCCTCTTTATTTTTGCAAAACTCTTAAAATGTAATTACTACTAGAAATACCTTGCTAATAATGTTTTCTTTGGTACCAGATAGGAATGTAATGCTCCAGCAATATTTCAAGTTCAAAAATGAGTTATTTTGTGGACAACGGATTCAGGTTTTGGTCATTTTCTGCCATTATCTGGTCCTTTTCTGTCATCATTTCTATTTATTTATTTATTTATTTATGTATGTATTTATTTTTATATACCGACATTCATGTACACATATCATATCAGTTTACACTTGAGGGCAAATATCCATTTAAAAACATTTGCATTTCAAAGAGATAAAAGAAAGGTATAAATACATAGTTTCTTAATAAAAATAATAAAATAAAAATAAAACAAAACAAATAAAAAACTAAGAAAAGTTAAAATTTTAAAAGATAAGAGGCAGTTAAAGTAATAAGTATTAAAAGAGCATAAAAGTCAAAATAGGTTATTGGAAGGCCTGCTGGAACAGCTATATTTTTACGCCCTTTTTAAACAGTTTCACATCTGATTCCATCCGTAGGTCTTGTGGCAGGGAGTTCCGTAATTGGGGTCTGGCAATCGAGATTGGTCTTTCGCGAACAGTGTTCAGATGTGCAATTTTGGGAGATGATATTGGCAAGATCCCAGTACCAGTCGATCTTGTCGTTCTTGAAGGGCTATGGAAATGTATGGCCAAAGTTAGCCATTCGACCTTGTCATTAAAAAGTGTCTTGTGTATTAGCGGTAAAGCTTTATGTTGAATTTGATATCTGATGGGTAACTAATGGAGGTTCTTCAATATGGGGGTAATGTGCTCAGATTTTCTAGTACCAGTTAAAAGCCTAGCCACAGAGTTTTGAAGTAGCTGCAAAGGTTTAGTGGTATTAGCAGGTAGGCCCAAAAGCATAGCATTACAGTAATCTAGCTTCGAAAAGACAAGAGCTTGCAAGACAGTTCTAAAATCATTAGAGTATAAAAGTGGTTTCAATCTCTTTAGAACATTCAATTTAAAATATCCATCCTTAATTATCCTTTTTATCCATATTTTTAAGTTAATTTCACAGTCCAAAAGGATCCCAAGGTCTCGGACCGCGAAGGAAATGGGATAGTTCTTAAAGGCTTCCAAAATTTCTGATTCTTTTTGTTGACTTAGTTTAGGGCAGATGTAAAGTATCTCTGTTTTTTCGAATTGAGGGAAAGGTTCATTTGAGTTAATACTTTACTAATTATAGATTGATAAATATCCCAGAGTTTAAGAGTTGAGTCTATGGAATTTTAAATTGGGATTAAAATCTGAACATCATCTGCATAGATAAAATAAGTAAGACTAAAACCAGATAAAATTGTACATAAAGGAAGCATATAAATATTAAAAAGAGGGGCAGATAGTGATGATCCTTGAGGTATTCCATGAAATAAATTAATTTGTTCAGATTCTTTATTATTAAATTTCACTTTGTATGACCTGTTGCTCAGATGGGATTTAAACCATTGTAAAGCAGTATCTTTTAGGCCTATTTCATTTAGTCTGTTCATAAGAACTTTGTGATTCACCGTATCAAAGGCTGATGAGATATCTAAAATGATTAGAAAATAGGTTTGACTATTGTCGGTTCCTCGCAAGACTGTGTCTTGTAATGAGACCAATAGAGTATAAATCCGTATTGAGCAGGGAATAAAATGTTATGTGTTTCTATGTATTCAGTGAGTTGATTATTAATTACCTTTTCTAGGATTTTGGATAAACAAGGGAGGTTAGAAATGGGCCTAAGATTTGACAGATATAGAAAATTGGATTGAGCCTTTTTCAGAATGGGTTTTACTACTGCACATTTAAATATGTCAGGGAAGATGCCTTCAGTGATTGAAAGATTAACAATATCAGCTATTGGTCTGGAAATTATGTTGGTGACAGTCTTTAGAAGTTTAATAGGAATAGAATCAATGGGATGTGTGGCTGGATTTAGATTTTTTATGATGCCCTCAATTTCAGTTCAGGAAATTGTTTCAAAAGATGTCAAGGCAATTTTTGGATTAGAAGGAAGAACTATCAGGGAGGACTTTCAGCTGGGAACCTCTCTTCGAGAGGTCAGCAGAGAAGGGCAGGTTACAAGCTCTTTTTTTCACCTGTTGAGCTGTTCCGTCAAGCCGCCCCATAGCCACGCCCCCCAAGTGACGTCATTGGGAGGGGCTGGAATCGCTGGGATAAATTCAGGCCAGTTGCGGTGAACCTTGGAGGACTTTCATCTGGGAACCTCTCTTCAAGAGGTCGGCAGAGAAGGGCAGGTTACAAGCTCTTTTTTTCACCTGTTGAGCCATTCCATCAAGCCGCCCCGTAGCCACCCCCCCTAAGTGACGTCATCGGGAGGGGCCGGAATCGCTGGGATAAATTCAGGCCAGTTGAAGAGCGCAGCCACCGGCGCACTGCCGAAGCCGCATGCCAAAGGGGCGCACCCCTTGGTGACAATTTCTCTATACTTTTCCTAACCATATGGGCAGGAAAAGGAAATCAAAAGTTTGGACTTCTTCCCCAGCGACTATGGAGGCTAGAGGACTGATGGACCAACATATTGTAAGGCGGGTAAGTCAAGCAGCCCGCAATACGATTCCTGATATATCTTTCTCCTCAGGAGCTTCTGACAGCCCAAGCCAGCAGTTACAAACTCAACCTCACCTGGACTTGAATGCCCCTAATCAACCAGGTTTAAGGAAGGAAGAAAGTATTATGGATAAAGATGAATCACACTCCATAGACATTGGGGAAGTGGTGGAATTGGGATCTAATGAGGGATCTGGACTACAGGTATTTAGTCCAGTAACCATAGACCCCCAGAATATAACCCTGGTGGACGTATGGAGAGCAATTAATGATTTGCAAAAAGTAATGACTGGATTTATGGCTCAGACTAATAAAGGGAATCTCGAGTTGAAAAATGTTATAGAGTCACATGATAATCGTTTGAAACAACTGGAAGAAGTAGGCAGGGGGGCTACAGTGCAGATAGCAACTCTGCAAACTGCAAATAATTCTTTTATTAAGGATTCTTTGACAACTCACAGGCAAATTGAGAGACTGGAGAATGAGAATAGGGTTAGAAACCTGAGGTTTTTGAATTTTCCAATGACCAGACTCCTTTCAGCCACTGAGTTGTTAAAAAAAATTTTAAAAGAAAATTTGCTTATATTAAATGTGGATGACCAATCTTTCTCAAAAATATATTATGTTTTGAGTTCTAGAATTAAGAGACAGGAAGGAGAGGAAGGTATGGACAGTATCCAACAAAAGTCCCCAAATTTAACCTCCTTCCTGGAATCATCAATAGATGACATACCACAAAGAGCCACACTTCTAGTGACTTTTTGCAGAGAGAAGGATAAGGTTAATATTCTTGAAAAATCTTTTAGAAATAAAGAATCTTTGTTTTGTGAATATAAAGTCCAGGTATTTCCTGATGTATTGTGTTCTACTCAGTACAGGAGGAAGCAATTTCTTATGTTGAAATCTAGAGTATTGTCCATTGGGGCAACATATTTTCTTAAATTCCCCTGTAAATGTGTGGTAGTGTATCAAAAGAATAAGTTTATTTTTCAGGATCCATCTCATTTGGAAACTTTTTTGGTAGACAAAGAAAGAGGTTGAGTTAGGATTGACTGCAATAATAAAGTAATCCAGCTATATGTAATCTGTTAGAAATACATTTTCTTTTCTGTTTTATGCCTGATTAGTAGGACTCCTCCCATGTAGTGGACTATAAGTTTGAGGTATTAGAAAAATTATTTGTAATTGTTTGGTGGATCGATATGATGTTATACCTAAATTTGTTCTTTGATTTTTTGCATTTTGTATAATTTGTAAAAACTCCAATAAACTATAAATAAAAAAAAAAGAAGAAGGAAGAACTATCTGACATGATTCACATAGAGGAATGTTTTTTAATAGGTTAAGAGTTTTGTCTGAAGTAGAGGGCAATTTCGTTACACTTGCTATCGGGGAATTCATGTGAAGATGAGTTGTCAACGGAGTTGGTAAGATCAGTTACATAGGAAAAGAGTGCTCTGGGATTATATTGATAATTATGTATTTTATTTGAGAATAATCTTTTTTTGATTTATTAGTGGAAGCATTACATTTATGGAGACATTTTCTATAGTTACTTAAAGAAGTGATGGTGGGAGTTGTTCTCCATTTCTTGTCAGCATTTCTATATGCAACTCAAACATTGCTCTCTGCTTCAACAGCAAGGCATAACAGGGAATTGGATTCAACAACAATCAACAAGGGCTAGTGTGGGAAACTGATAAGCATGGATGTAATGGGGAATTGGATTCAATCTGCGACAAACGAGAGCCCTGACTTTTATGGTCTGGGAAACAGATAAGCATGGAGTAAGCGACACAGCGCAGCAGATATTACCATAGGCAGACTTGATGGACCATTTGGTCCTTTTCTGCCATCATTTCTATGTTTCTGTGTTTCTGACGTTACCAAAGAAACTCATGAAGGAAATAATTCTTACAATTAAGGCAACATGTGATGAATTTCGGAGCTTCTTTCTTTCTGAATTTTCCATGCAAATGTATATCAAAGGAACAAGTTCACTTTTGTTGATCCTGCTCATTTAGAGATACTTATTTCTGATAAGATGGATAAGACTGAGCAAAATATTAGTAGTAAGCAGGTATTATAATAATTTGGGGTTTTTTGGTGCACCTGATTGGCATTATTTCCTTTTATCCTTTTAGAATATTTCTTATTTTCTTTCCCCCCATTAATCAGGACTGGTGGTATTTCATAAGATTGTAAATTCTTGATAATGACTTTCTTTCTTCTACTTCTGCTTTTGTATAATTTAGATTTCCCTTGCTTTATTTATTTATTTTTTTAAAATAGATGAAATACTAATAAATATATAATTATTAAAAACAATGGCTCCAGAGGTGATCTGGGAAACTCTAGATTGGTGAGTCTGACTTCAGTGCTGGGAAAAATCATAGAAACTATTCTAAAGAACAAAATCATAGATAATATAGAAAGGCATGGTTTATTGTGACACAACATGGATTCACACAAGGGAATTCTTGTCTCACCAATCTGCTATGTTTTTTGAAGGGGTTAATGAACATGTAGATAATGGTGAGCCAGTGGATGTAGTGTATTTGGATTTTCAGAAGGTGTTTGACAAAGTCCCCCATGAGAGATTCCTAAGAAAATTAAAAAGTCACGAGATAGGAGGCAATATAAACTGGTTAAAAGATAGGAAACAGAGTAAAAGATTAAATGGTCAGTTTTTCTCATTGGAAAAAGGTAAACAGTGAAGCACCTCAGAGATCTGTTTTGGACCAGTGCTTTTTAATATATTTATAAATGATCTGTAAAAGGGAACAGTAAGTGAGGTGATCAAATTTGCAGACAACACAAATTATTCTGAGTTATTAAATCATAAGTGGATTGTGAGAAATTGCAGGAGGACCTTGTGAGACTGGGAAATGGGCACCAAATGGCAAAAGAAATTTAATGTGGACAATTGCAAAGTGATGTACATAGGGAAAAATAACACACACTGTAGTTACATGATGCTAGGTTTCTTATTAGGTGTTATCACCCAGTAAAAGGATCTATCAGGGAATGGGTGCCAATTATGGGTAAACACGAGGGCAGGAGCAGACTGAACTTAGAAACAAAGCTGGTCAAATATCAGGGTCTTCTGCCTGTACCGGCCACCTCCCCTTTGGGTTGAGCACTCAGGTTGTGGTGGCCAGTACGACTTAACATTAAATGTGCAAGCACAGAAACAGGGGTATCACTTTACAGAAAGATGCCCACAACAACCACAGAAAAACAAGACAAGGAGTACACCACAACCAAGACAAAATAAACCAGGACAAAGCAGACACCAGATAAATAAACAGGACCAAAATGAACAGAATAAGCATGGTCAAACAAGAAGACCATTAATCTGGGGCTGAACAGAAAGAACAAAAGTCAAAACAGGAAACAGAAGCCAAGCAAGAGCTATAGTAAAGGACTAAGACAAATCAGAGCTAAAATGGCCATAAAAGTGAGTGTAAAAGATTCCAAGCTGAAGCAACATACTATCAGGGAGGCAGGCTTATATCCTGTAGTAGTGTTGAGTCAGTGCTGGGATCATGGCTGCCAGTAGGGGTGTGCATTCTTTTCCAACGAATTGGTAATCCGCAACGTATAGGACCATATTCGTTGTATTCATGGGGAAGCGAAACGTATCGCGATTCCCCACGAATACAACGAATCTTCACCGAATTATTCGGCCGTCAAAAGGAGCAAATTTAAACAAACCCCCCACCCTCCTGATCCCCCCAAGACTTACCAACATTCCCTGGTGGTCCAGCGGGGGGTCCGGGAGCCATCTCCTGCACTCACGCCATGGGCTGCCGGTATTAAAAATGGCGCCAATAGTCTTTGACCTTACTATGTCACAGGGGCTACCAGTGCCATTGGTTGGCCCCTGTCACTTGGTAGGAGCAATGCATGGCCGGTGCTATCTTGTGCTCCTACCATATGACAGGAGCTGACCAATGGCACCGGTAGCCCCTGTGACATAGTAAGGGCAAAGGCTATCGGCACCATTTTGATTACTGGCAGATGACGGCCCGAGTGCAGGAGATCACTCCTGGACCCCCACTGGACCACCAGGGACATTTGGCAAGTCTTGGAGGACCCTCCTGACCCCCACAAGACTTGTCAAAAGCCCCTGGTGGTCCAGCAGGGGTCCGGGAGTGACCACCTGCACTCTGGCCATCGGCTGCCAGTATTCAATTGGCACTGATAGCTTTTGCCCTCACTATGTCACAGGGGATGACCAATGGCACCGGTAGCCCCTGTGACATAGTGAGGGCAAAGGCTATCGGTGCCATTTTGAATACCGGCAGCCAACGGCATGAGTGCAGGAGATGCTCCTGGATACCCCCCCCCCCCCCCCCGCTGGACCACCAGGGAGTTTTGGTCGAATGCAACGTATCTTCCCCCCCCGATGATTACGAATACCAAATGCAACGTATGCCATCCCTCTGTACATCCCTAGCTGCCAGCAGGTCCTCCAAGCCATAGGACTTGAAGGAATAAGGCAGCAGTTTATGTGGCCCACTTAGAGCCCCTGCTGGTGAGAAGACAGCATTGTAAACAGGTATCCTCACAGGATCTGGGTGTCATCATGGATAATACTGGTCTACATCAATTTTGCTGACTATAAGATAACATGTGATCTTTATATATTTTAGTGTGCTGAATCCAAAAATCACATCTGTTTCGTCCAGTCACGTCTGGTTTTTCCAAAAAACACTGTCTACTCATAAAATCTTATAACTTCACAAGGACAATAAATTAGCTTCCATTCCTATTGCTCATTTGGTAAATATGAAAGAAACTTATGAATCCATGAGAACCATTCTCCAAAAAATCAAATATAATGATCATTGCTGGATTTTATGTGACAAGCTGAAGGTTATATCGATGCTTCTAGGACAACAAAGCGATTATACAAAATGTCCTTGCTTCTTGTGCCTTTGGGATAGCTGAGCAAAGGCAGAACATTATACAAGGAAAGAATGGCCTGCTAGAGAGAAATTTAAGATCGGTGAAAAGAATATTAAGCATGAACCACTTGTTAATCCTCAGAAAGTGTTGCTCCCCCCATTGCATATAAAATTGGGACTCATGAAACAGTTTGTTAGGGCTTTAGATCAATATGGTGATTGCTTCAAGTACTTATGTACCAAATGTCCTGCTCTTTCACATGAGAAGTTTAAAACTGGCATATTTGATGGCCCGCAAATTAGGCTTCTAATCAAAGACAGAGAATTCCTCAATACCATGAAAACCATAGAAAAGGATGCTTGGTCTGCTTTTTCTGATTTGATTACATACTTTCTTGGCAACTTCAGGGCTGAAAATTATAACCTTTTAGTTCAAAATGTGTTGTTTGCTTTTCAAAGACTGGGAGCAAACATGAGCGTCAAATTGCATTTCCTTGATAGCCACCTGAACTACTTCCCCTCAAATCATGGAGCTATGAGTGAAGAACAAGGAGAACGTTTCCACCAAGACATCAAGACCATGGAACATAGATATTAAGGCAAATGGAACACAAACATGATGGCACACTACTGCTGGTGTTTGCAACGTGACAATCCTGATCATAACTATTCCAGAGCATCCAAAAAGAGAACATTTCTCCCTAACAATTAAAATTTACACAACTATTGCTCTCTTGGTTAGACGATAGACTCGTTGTTTGCATGAAACAAATATATTATGTGCTATCGTTTCTTCAGAACGTCTTATTGCCCTTGATATTCGACTTTAAAATCTTTAATCAAACATTTCTCATTTGTGAAAAACTTTGACGTATTGCATATTTTTGGACTTCATATTTAGAATCAGAACCTTTCATTTGGGTAAAATCAGCAAAAATAATTAGGTCAGCAGAAAACGTTTTTTCAAATGTAGACCAGTTTAATACTTTGAAATCTTCAGCTCAATGTTCAGCATGGTCAAAAAGAAGAAAACAGAATATTAGGAATTATTAGGAAAGGAGTTAATAAAATGGTGAGTGCCATGATAACTCTGATTCGCTCCATGGTGAGACCACACCTTGTACTGTCTGAAATTCTGGGTGTTGCATCTCAAAAAAGATATAATTGAACTGGAAGAAGTACAGAGAAGGGCAACCAAAATGATAAAGTAGATGGAATGGCTAAAGAGCTTAGTGCTGATCCTCTTGGAGAAGAGATGACTGAGGGGGAATAGGAATGAGGTCTGTAAAATCATGAATAGAACAGACAAATCTGAATAGGATATTTACTTTTTCAAAAAATACAAACACTAGGGAACATTATATTTCATTTTTCAATCAGTGCATGAGTAAACTCAAATTCATGCCGGAGGATGTGGTAAAACTGTTCTGAACGTGGACCCTTGGGCCGGCTAGAGTGTGTGGTAGACCCACTGAAGGAAGGCCTGCAGAAGAACTTGTAGCCGGGAGGCGGATCAGAACCAGGAGACCAGACAGGACCTTCACCTATACCAGCCCTCGTTCACCGCAGGTTGAGCCCTTGGGTGCTGGGGCCGGCAGGACTTAGGAGAAGGTCTCCTGGCAAAGAGGAGTGCAGAGAGTAGTCTGAGTTGAGACAGGCTGAAGATGTGGGGAGTTGGAGACGGTCCAGGGGTTCGAGGCAGACAGCAGAGGTGCAAGACAAGGAGATGAGCCAGAGATCAGGGCCGGCTGAAGACAGACGAAACCAAAGAGCAAGCCAAAGGTCAGGACAGGCAGCAGACAGACGAAACTGGGTACCAAGCCGAAGTCAAACTGAAGAAGCAAGCAAGTGGAAACTGAAACTCAGGAGCAGGAGAGGAGCTGGAGCAGGCAGGAAGGCAGGAATGGAATCAGGAACAAGTAGGGATACTAGAACGGAGTCAGGGAACAAGCAACTAGATTCTCCCAGGATATGACCTGTTGCCAAGGCAAGGCAATGAGATCTGAGGTCAATGTAGAAAAAGACCTACCCGGGGTATTCCAAAGAGACAGGAACCATGCATTGGGGAGCGGGGTTGACACAGCCTAGGGTTAGCTCCCCAGTAACGCCTAGGCTTGGGAGTTTTCCGGTCGCTCCCTGCATTGTGCCAACATGTGGTCCTTGCCACCATAGTAAAGGCTTCCTCTCCTCCGGAGTAAGAGGGCTGCAACTGAGTTGCATGGGTTCATCGCCCTGACTAGGCTGGTGTTCAGGAGGTAGAGCCATCGGTTGGGAGAAGGACGGGGCCCAGTGTGACTGGTCATCAGGCGGCATTAATTTCTTTGGCCTGTTGCTGAAGCCTGCGATCAGTCCTTCCCGAGAGATCAATCAGGCCTTCAAAATCATCTGGGAGATCCCTAGCTGCAAGTTCATCCTTAATGCGAGAGGATAGTCCCTCCAGGTAGATACTGTGTAGGCTGTCCTCCCGCCAACCCAACTCCGACGCCAAGGTGTGGAATCTGACAGCGTAGTTGCCCAATGGTCGAGAGCCTTGGCACAGATGCAGGACTTCTGTTCCACGGTAGACTGCTGGGCCAGCTCGTCAAATACCTGCTTGAAGGTATGCACGAATTGTTGGAGACTTCTGAGCAGCGAATCACCTTGTTCCCACAGCGGGGAGGCCCATGCCAGGGCTTTGCCATCAATAGAGACAGTATGTAGGACGTTTTAACCTGGTCGAATGGGAACTGTATTGGTTGGAGGGTGACCCGCATAAAGCAGTGGTTGAGGAACCCATGACACTTCTTAGGGTCTCCAGTATAGCGGGGTGGTGCAGGTAGGTGCAAAGATGCTGCCGGTCCAGGAGCTGGGGCAGGAGCTAGAGGCAGGGCTGCCACTGGAGGCATCAGATCCAGGCGATTGGCCAATCTCTCGACGGTAGCTGCCAGATGTCCAAGCAGTGCTGCTGCTGCTGCTGCAGACATTGAGCCAGGCCGGGAATAGCCTGGAGGCCAGAGAGGTCCACCGAGTTCATGGCCTTGGCAAACTGTTGTGTTTGTGGACCCTTGGGCCGGCTAGAGTGTGTGGTGGACCCACTGAAGGAAGGCCTGCAGCAGTACTCATAGCCGGGAGGCATATCAGAACCAGGAGACCAGACAGGACCTTCACCTATACCAGCCCTCATTCACCGCAGGTTGAGCCCTTGGGTGCCAGGGCCAGCAGGACTTAGGAGAAGATCTCCTGGTGAAGAGGAGTACAGAGAGCAGTCTGAGTTGAGGCAGGCTGAAGACATGGGGAGTCGGAGATGGTCCAGGGGTTCGAAGCAGGCAACAGAGGTGCAAGACGAAGAGATGGGCCAGAGGTCAGGGCCGGCTGAAGGCAGACGAAAGCAAAGAGCAAGCCAAGGGTCAGGATGGGCAGCAGACAGACGAAACCAGGTACCAAGCCGAAGTCAAACCGAAGAAGCAAGCTAGTGGAAACTGGAACTCAGGAGCAGGAGAGGAGCTGGAGCGGGCAGGAAGGCAGGAACGGAATCAGGAACAAGCAGGATACTGGAACGGAGTCAGGAACTAGCAGGATACTGGAACAGAGTCAGGAACAAGCAACTAGATTCTCCCAGGAGACGACCTGTTGCCAAGGCAAGGCAATGAGGTCCGAGGTAGCCTATTTATAGGCCTCCAGCGAACAATTTTGTTGGGTTCCACGAACCCAAAAAGGGTTCGTGGAGGCCAACAATTTTGTTGGCCTCCACGAACAATTTTGTTGGGTTTTCCTATCGGTTTCGGGGAGCCCCCGATTTCTGACGACTTTGAAAATATCGTACGATATTTTCAATCGTCAGAAAAACGATTCACATCCCTAGAATGTACTACTCGACACATTTACCAACTTTAATTTATGTGCCTGTATGTAAACCGTTGTGATGGGATATAACTTAACGACGGTATAGAAAAGATCTTAAATAAATGAATAAATACAATCTTTATAACACTGACCCAAGTTATGTTTTAGAGAGCATTACCAGAGAATCCCTTATTGTTCATGCGCTATTATGCTCAAGAACATTACTATTCCTTATTTTTTGAGTTATTGTATCTCACAATTTCACATAGGTGTTGGATTTTTTTCATAAGAATGTGCTGTTATGAGCATTGAGCATGATTGATTGTTTTATCTCCTATCTAACTTTCTGGGTGCAGTGTTTGTATGAACTGGATGGTTTTTTTTTTCACTCAGATTTTTGCGTTGAAGAAATGTTTGGGATAGATTTTTGGCATACGTTTAGGAAAATCATTCTTGCTTGCCTTAACTCCAAAAGTTAGTCAGTGAAAGCCTTTGAATATCTAACTCTACATTTCCATTTTACTATGTATTTACTATTATATTGCCATTAAATTTGAAAAGATAAAGATTTAGGGGTCTGTGCATTAAAAGTATTTCCAATTTTGAGTCTGAAACATAGGGATGGTAACTTTCAAACTAGCATGCATGCGTACATTTGCATACATACGTCAGCCCATGCACAGATACAAGGTCATTTTATAATGTACGCGCGCATATGCATGCATGTTATAAAATAGCCTGGCCACGAGCACATGTGCGCCAAATTTTAAGCAGACATGTGGATGTGCACGCAAATCCCGCTTCTACAATGTAAATTGGGGGATTTTAAAAGGCGTGTGCACTGATGCCATTCCTAGTTTTATCAGTTCATCAACCAGTTCACCCAGTTAAGAGATAGGTCCTCCAACCTCTGCTAGTTTGATAGTCTTTACTCCCCTCAGTTAGCCCTGACTCTTAAAACCCCACAGATCTGCCTAGTTTTATTTTAATTTACCCAGCATCCATAGGAGTAGTAAAGTTATGTGGTAGGGGGCCTCAGCACACTCTGGGTTGCATCACTATTTACTAGCCCATCTTTAATTCATGTTCCAAAATACCCATGCCCTGCCCAGATCACACCCTCGTTCCACCCTTTTTTAAAAACTTTCAAGATATGCATGCTGCAGGAGATTCATGCATATCTCGGCAGCTTTCAAAATCCACTCAGCGTGTGCAATCCCAATTTATTCAAACAGCCCCTAATTACTGCAAGCGTCGGGCTTTTAAAATTCACCTCTAATACTTTTCTACCATTCTGTCACTAAGGGAAAAAATGCTTAGTACATCTGGCCCTTAGAAAGGTTCATTACTTTTATATATTGTCCCAAAATGTTAACTTCCATATGAATAAAGAAAAAAACAGCTGGTGTTAAGTGTAATGTCCTGGAAAATCCAGTTACAATGACTCAGTACTGTAATTACTAAGTGCTAGAATGTGCTTCAGTGGGTAAAGTATGAATTTCTTTCTCTGATTAACTGTTCAAAACAAGTAGCTGTAATTTGAATTTTCTAACTTTTACTCATCAGTCATAAACAACAAGAAAATTGTGTTTACTTTCAATATTGTAGGCAATCTAGCACAGGGGTTCTCATCCCCTCTTCTGCAGGATATCCAGTGGGAGCACTGAGAGGAGAGGATCACCTTGCTGGTGACTGAAAATAATCGGTAAGTACTCCTTGGGGAAATTTTTAGAATGTAAACGTTTGGGGGAGAAGTAAACTATTGGGGTATATTATTTAGTGTGTTTGTGTGTCTTTACTAAATAGCTAGTCAGAAGGCTGGCAAAAACCAGGTTGTTTGTGTGTTTGTATTTCACTCTCTGCCACCCATCCCTAGCTCATCCTTTAATTTATAGACAAGTAACACTTTCACACTAAAAAAAAATAAATAATAATAATAAGCCTTTTAACTTAAATTTAAAAATTCCCCACACCTTATCAAGAGCTTCATCACTCCCTTGTAGGTCACTACCAGATAAATAGTGAATACATTAATACATTTAAAGGACACTAATTGTATGCATTCCTAGTCCTACTTCCATAGCAACCAAAATGTAACTAGGAACTGACCAAATTCAAGGTGAAGGCAACAATCCAGCAACAAGAAGGGTGATTACCAGTCTTTTGTATTGAGTATCACATGTATGATTTTTTACCCACCTGTGAGAAGTTTTATGTGTGCACCCAGTGCAAAGAGCTCCTGCTCTCTGAGAATGAGTCCGATCTCTGGAGGCTAGAGTGGCAGACCTGGAGGAGATGAGGCAGACAGAGAGGTATATAGATGAGACCTTCAGCGACATAGTAGCCAAGTCCCAACTCCAGTCTGGCAGCCCTGGTGCTGCCATGGAGGAGGAAGGTCTCATGATCATAGACCATCAACCTGGTGCAGCAGGAAATGATCCTGTAGCAAGGACCTGCTCTCCAGGTGGTGTATTGTCTTCTCACACTGAGGATGTGTCTCCCAAGGCTACTGCTCAGGACGGAAGGGTTAGGTCAGCTATCAATGTTGGTGATTTGATTATTAGGAATGTAAAGAGTTGGGTAGCTGGTAGGCATGAGGATTGCCTGGTAACATGCCTACTTGGTACGAAGGTGGCAGACCTCATGCGTCACCTAGATAGGATTTTAGACAGTGCTGGGAAGGATCCAGCTGTCATGGTACATGTGGGCACCAATGACATAGGAAAATGTGGGAGGGAGGTTCTGGAAGCCAAATTTAGGCTCTTAGGTAGAAAACTGAAATCCAAAACCTCCATGGTAGCATTCTCTGAAATGCTCCCTGTTCCACACGCAGGTCACCAGAGGCAGGCAGAGCTCCAGAGTCTCAATGCATGGATGAGATGATGGTGCAAAGAAGAGGGATTCAGTTTTTTAAGGAACTGGGGAATCATTTGGGGAAGGGGGAGTCTTTTCTGAAGGGATGGAGTCCACCTTAACCAGGGTAGAACCAGGAGATAGAGCAGCTTTTAAACGACATCAAAGGGAAAAGCCAGCAGTCGCTCAGCAGTGCATGGTTTGGAGGGAGTTATCTTCAAAGGATACTAATGAAGCATTAGTGTTAGGGCATCCTAACAGAGAAGTTCCAATAATAAGAAAAGTAGTCTAAGTGCCTATAATTAAAAACTCACCTGAGCTAAAAGATTCCAACTGATGTTAATACAAACAAAAAACACACTTTGCAATGTTTGTATGCTAATGCAATAAGTCTAAGAATTAAGATGGGAGAATAGAGTGTATAGCAGTGTATGATGACATAGACTTAATTGGCATCTTAGAGATATGGTAGAAAGAGGGTAACCAATGGGGATAATGGTATACCAGGGTACAAATTATATCTCAGTGACAGAGAAGGGCATCTTGGTGGAAGGATGGCGCTTTATGTCCAGGATGGCATAGAGTCTAACAGGATAAAGATCCTGCATGAGACTAAATGCACAATCAAATCTTTATGGGTAGAAATCCCTTGTGTGTTGGGGAAGAGTATAATGATAGGAGTATACTACCATTCACTGGCCAAGATAGTTAGACTGACAGTGAAATGCAAAGAAAAAATTAGAGAAGTTAACCAAATTGGTAGTGCCGTAATAATGGGAAATTTCAATTACCCATTATTGACTGGGTAAGTGAAACATCAGGACACGCTAGAGAGACAAAGTTCCTGGATGGAATAAATGGCAGTTTTATGGAGCAACTGGCTCAGGAACTGACAAGAAAGGGAACAATTTTAGATCTAATTCTTAGTGGAGCACAGGAATTGGTGAGAGAGGTAACGGTGGTGGGGCAGCTTGGCAATAGTGATCATAATATGATCAAATTTGAATTAATGACTGAAAGGGGGACAGTAAGTAAATCCACGGCTCTAGCATTAAACTTAAGCATTAAAAAACTAAAAGATGCAGCTATAAAGGTAAAGAGTGTGCACTGTGCAACAAGCATGGACATTGTTAAAAAATACCATCTTAGAAGTGCAGTCTAGATGTTTTCCACGCATTAAGAAATGTGCCAGCATGTGACAGCATGGTTAAAAGAGAGGCGAAAAAAGCTATTTTAGCCAAAACATCTTCATTCAAAAATTGGAAGAAGGATCCATCATAAGAAAATAGGATAAAGTATAAGCACTGGAAAGTTAAATGTAAGGAATTGATAAGAAAGTATAAGAGAGAATGTGAAAAGAAATTGGCTGTAGTGGCAAAACTTATAATAAAACCTTTTTTATATATATTAAAAGCAGAAAGCCTGCAAGGGAGTCAGTTGGACCGTTAGATGATTGAGGGGTTAAAGGGTCACTTAGAGAAGATAAGGCCATCGCAGAAAGATTAAACAATTTCTTTGCTTCTGTATTTACTGAAGAGGATGTTGGGGAAATACCCGTACTGAGAAGGTTTTAATGGGTAATGATACAGATGGACTGAACCAAATCATGATGAACCAAGAAGATGTGGTAGGCCTGATTGACAAACTGAAGAGTAGTAAATCACCTGGACCAGATGGTATACATCCCAGGATTCTGAAGAAACTAAAAAATGAAATTTCAGACCTATTAGTAAATATTTGTAAACTATCATTAAAATCATCCATTGTACCTGAGGACTAGAGGGTGGCTAATGTAAACCCATTATTTAAAAAGGGATCCAGGGGCGATCCGGGAAACTACAGACCGGTTAGCCTGACTTCAGAGCCAGGAAAAATAGTGGAAACTGTTCTAAATATCAAAATCACAGAACATATAGAAAGGCATGGTTTAATAGGACAAAGTCAACTTGGTTTTACCCAAAGCCAGTCTTGCCTCACAAATCTGCTTCACAATTTTGAAGGAGTTAATAAACATATAGATAAAAGTGAACCCGTAGATGTAGTACATTTGGATTTTCACAAGGCGTTTGACAAAGTTCTTCATGAGAGGCTTGTAGGAAAAGTAAAAAGTCATGGGATAGGTGGTGATATCCTTTTCGTGGATTACAAACTGGCTAAAAGACAGGAAACAGAGAGTAGGATTAAATGGACAATTTTCTCAGTGGAAGGGAATGGGCAGTGGAGTGCCTCAGGGATCTGTATTGGGACCCTTACTTTTTAATATATTTATAAATGATCTGGAAAGAAATACGAGTGAGGTAATCAAATTTGCAGATGATACAAAATTATTCAGAGTTATTAAATCACAAGCAGATTGTGATAAATTGTGTTACGAATGGGCTCAGGCCAGGAGTGGTGAACATCACTACCGAGGGTGTCTCAGGGTGGAGAAAGGACTGCAGAAGAGTCTAGATGCTGGCTGGTGCAGGCAGGAATGAGTGGACCCTATGGGTAAGTGAGAAGGTGGAATAGGCAGACGGAGTCTAATACTGGCTGAAGATACCTGATACCAGATGCATGAAGGTAAGAGTGAACTTGAAGACTGGAACAGCATGGAAGTATGTGTGAACGTGAATGTAGGTAAAGGTGTACAGGAAACTGGAACTGGGTGCTGGTAAGGATGAACTCAGGAAGCGTGCAGGTATGAGTGATAATGACTGGAGGTATAAGTGACTGAATTGAGGAACCAAGACTGACAGAGAACTGGACAGACAAACCAGGACTGCACTAACATTGAACATGAAACACATAAGCCCGAAGGCAGCAGAGCGAGGCACAAGACCCGAAGGCTACAGGCAGCAGACAGAGGGCCCGTAGGCCACACACACACAGCAGGCAGAAGTTCGTAGGTTACCGACAGCAGGCAGAGGCCCGTAGGCCACACACAGCAGACAGAAGGCCCGTAGGCCACACACAGCGGATAGAAGGCAGAAGCCCATAGGCCACACACACACACAGTAGGCAGAAGCCCATAGGCCACACACATACAGTAGGGAGAAGCCCGTAGGCCACAGACACCAAGCAGAGGGCCCGTAGGCCACAGACAACAAGCAGAGGGCCCGTAGGCCACAGACAGCAGGCAGAGGCCTGTAGCCCACAGACAGCAGGCAGAGGCCCATAGGCCACAGACAGAAGGCAGAAGCCCGTAGGCCACAGACAGAAGGCGAAAGAGGCTAGAGCAGGGAGCCCAGGCGAGCTCGATGCTGAAGCACTGATGGAACTGC
Organism: Rhinatrema bivittatum; assembly: GCF_901001135.1. NCBI lineage: Eukaryota > Metazoa > Chordata > Amphibia > Gymnophiona > Rhinatrematidae > Rhinatrema > Rhinatrema bivittatum. The sequence goes on from NC_042616.1 coordinate 696,179,655, forward strand.
TAGACAGGATTATAAAGGAGAATCTGGGGTATAGAGTAGACAGGAAGGAAGGAGTGGGCCAGCCAGAAGAACATGCTCGTGGGGGACCTCTGGTGGTGAGGCGGCTGCATAGCAGCCATGGTTGTAACAAATTGTAGGAAGACCTTGTGAGACTGGAAAATTGGGCATCCAAATGGCAGATGAAATTTAATGTGGATAAGTGCAAGGTAATGCATATAGGGAAAACTAACCCATGCTACAGTTACACAATGTTAGGTTCCATATTAGGAGCTACCACCCAAGAAAGAGATCTAGACATCATAGTGGATAACACATTGGAATTGTCAGTTCAGTGTGCTACGGCAGTCAAAAAAGCAAACAGAATGTTGGGAATTATAAGAAAGGGAATGCTGAATAAGACAGAAAATGTCATAATGCCTCTGTATCGCTCCAGGGTGAGACCGCACCTTGAATACTGTGTACAATTCTGGTCGCCGCATCTCAAAAAAGATATAGTTGCAATGGAGAAGGTACAGAGAAGATAAAGGGGATAGAATAGCGCCCCTATGAGGAAAGGCTAAAGAGGTTAGGACTTTTCAGCTTGGAGAAGAGAAGACTGAGGGGGGATATGATAGAGGTTTTTTAAAATCATGAGAGGTGTAGAACAGGTAAATGTGAATCAGTTATTTATTCTTTCAGATAATAGAAGGACTAGGGGGCACTCCATGAAGTTAGCATGTGGCATATTTAAAACTAATCGGAGAAAGTTCTTTTTCACTCAATGCACAATTAAACTCTGGAATTTGTTGCCAGGGGATATGGTTAGTGCAATTAGTGTAGCTGGGTTTTAAAAATGGATTGGATAAGTTCTTGGAGGAGAAGTCCATTACCTGCTATTAATTAAGTTGCTTTGAAAATAGACACTGCTATTACCAGCAACAGTAACATGGGATAGACTTAGTTTTTGGGAACTTGCCAGGTTCTTATGGCCTGTATTGGCCACTGTTGGAGACAGGATGCTGGGGTTGATGGACCCTTGGTCTGACCCAGTATAGCATATTCTAAAAATTTCAGACCTATTTCAATTAATTTATCACCTATCATTAACATCACCCATTGTACCTGAAGATTGGAAAATGGCCAATGTAACCCAGATATTTAAAAAGGGCTCCGGGGTAATCAAGTTAACTATAGACCAGTGATCCTGACTTCAGTGCCAGGAAAAATTGTGTAAACTGTTATAAAAAATAAAATGACAAAACATTTAGATAGTCATGGTTTAATGGGACTTTAGGGAAGTCTTGCCTCACAAATCTCCTACATTTTTTGAAGGGGTAAATAAACATGTGGTCAAAGGTGAACCATTAGATGTGTTGTATTTGGATTTTCAGAAGGCATTTGACAAAGTCCCAAAAGAGAGGCTTCTGAGAAAACTAAAAAGTCATGGGATAGGAGGCAATATCCTTTGGTGGACTGCAAGCTGGTTAAAAGACAGGAAACATACAGTAGGATTAAATGGTCTGTTTTCACAGTGGAGAAAGGTAAACAGTAGGGGTGTGCATTCGTTTTCGACGTATTGGCAATCCGCAACGTATATGTCCCTATTCGTTGTTTTCGTGGGGTCACGAAACGTATGGCGAACCCCCACGAATACAACGTATCTAACGAATAAACCCCCTACCCTCCTGACCCCCCCAAGACTTGAGAAAAGTCCCTGGTGGTCCAGCGGTGGTCCTGGAGCGATCTCCTGCACTCGGGCCGTTGGCTGCTGGTATTCAAAATGGCGCCGATAGCCTTTGCCCTTACTATGTCACAGGAGCTACCGGTGCCATTGGTCGGCCCCTGTCACATGGTAGGAGCACAAGATGGCGCCGGCCGTCCATTGCTCCTACCATGTGACAGGGGCCGACCAATGGCACCGGTAGCCCCTGTGACATAGTGAGGGCAAAGGCTATCAGCGCCATTTTGAATACCTGCAGCCGACAGCCCGAGTGCAGGAGATCATGCCAGGACCCACGCTGTACCACCAGGGACTTTTGGTAAGTCTTGGGGGGGTCAGGAGGGTGGGGTTTGTAGTTAATTAAATTTAAAGGGTTGGGATGGGGGTTTTTTTGAGAAACAAATACATATGTAACTAATGAACGGATCAGGGTCCCCCGAGAATGGATGCAACGGATTTGGCTCCCCACGAATATGAATATCGAATGGGATGAATCCAACCCTGCTGCACGTCCCTAGTAAACAGTGGAGTACTTCAGGGATCTGTACTTGGACTGACGCTTTTTAATATATTTATAAATGATCTGTAAAGGGATACGATGAGTGAGGTAATCACATTTGCAGATGTCAAAATTATGCAGAGTAGTTAAATATTAAGTGTTTTGTAATAAATTGCAGGAGGACCTTGTGAAATTGGAAGTTTGGGCTTCCCATTGGCAGATGAAATTTAATGTGGACAAGTGCAAAGTGATGCATGTATGGAAAAATAATTCTTGCTGTAGTTAAACAATGTTGGGTTCTATCTTAGGAGTTACCACCTAGGAAAGAGATCTAGGTGTCATAGTGGACAGAACAATACATTGAAATTGTCGGCTCAATGTGCTGTGGCAATCAAAAAAGCAAACAGCATGTTTGGAATTATTATGAAGGAAATGGCAAATAAATCAATGAATGTCATAATGCCTCTGTATTGCTCCATGGTGAGACCGCATCTTGGATACTGTGTACAATTCTGGTCACCGCATCTCAAAAAAGATATAATTGTGATGGAGAAAGTGCAGAGAAGGGAGACCAAAATGATAAGGGGCATAGAACAGCTGCCTTATGAGGAAAGATAAGGAGGTTAGGGCTGTTCAGTTTGGAGAAGTCCACAAAATCATGAAAGGACTTGAACAGGTTAATATAAATCAGTTATATACTCTCTCAGATAATAGAAGCACTAGGGTGCACTCAATGAAGTTAGCAAGTGGTTCATTTAAAACACATAAAAGAAAATTCTTTTTCACTCAGTGCATAGTTAAGCTCTGAAATTCATTGCCAGAGGATGTTGTTATGACAGTTAGTGTAACTGGGTTTAAAAATGGTTTGGATAAGTTCCTAGAGGAAAAATCCATAAACTGCTATTAATTACCGGTAATAAGCAATAGTAGATTGAGATTTATTTAATGTTTGCATACTTGCCAGGTACTTGTGACTTGGATTGGCCATTGTTAGAAACAGGATACTGTGCTTGATGGACCCTTGGTCTGACCCAGTATGGCATATCTTATGTTCTTATATTCTTATATATTCATCAGGAGGATTTTTGGTATAAATTTTGTTTACTCTGCAAGCCTGACGTTTATGTATCTTGAGAATCAGATCTGAGAACCTCTGATCTTGTAGAAACTTAATCGAAGTGAGCTAGTCAGTAATCCTATAGTAATGGGCAGCATGACTATTCCTATTTTGTTTAGTAATGCCACACAAGATAAAGCTGCTGCTAATTTATTTAGCATTATATAAAAAAGCAAAAACCTTGCACTTGACAGTCAGAACTCTTTATTCAAACAGTAAAATATGAAACAACTTACAATAAGAGAGAGAAAAGCAACAATATTCTTCAGCATTTAACTTTAAATAGCCTTGTGGGAACGAGTAGTGATTCCCACAGGCCTGAAGATAAACTAGACTGACTCCAGCTTTCTTAAAACGTAACTCTTTATTAGGGATGTAAATCGGGCTTCGAACGATTGAAAATATCGTCGATATTTTCAAAATCGTCAGAAATCAGGGGCTCCCCCGAAACGATAGGAAAACCCCATGATATTGATCGTGGGGGTTCTCTTATCGTTTTGGGGGAGGGCGGGAAAAACGGCACACAAAAATAACCCCTAATCCCACCCCGACCCTTTAAAACTAATCCCTTTGCTTCCCCCATCCTCCCGATCCCCCCAAAAACATTTTACAGGTACCTGGTGGTCCAGTGGGGGTCCCTGGAGCAATCTCCCGCTCCCGGGCCATCGGCTGCCACTAATCAAAATGGCGCCGATGGCCCTTTGCCCTTACCATGTGACAGGGTATCTGTGCCATTGGCCGGCCCCTGTCACATGGTGGGAGAACTGGATGGCCTGCGCCATTTTTAAAGATGGTGCCAGCCATCCAGTGCTCCCTCCATGTGACAGGGGCCGGCCAATGGCACAGATACCCTGTCACATGGTAAGGGCAAAGGCCATCGGCACCATTTTGATTAGTGGCAGCCGACGGCCCAAGAGCGGGAGATCACTCCCGGGACCCCCACTGGACCACCAGGTACCTGAAAAATGTTTTTTGGGGGGTTGGGAGGGTGGGGGAAGCAAAGGGATTAGTTTTAAAGGGCCGGGGTGGGTTTTTTGTTTATCGGCTTGGGCGCAGCCGATAAACAAAACCTCGATCGGGCCCGATGAAAAAAACCCCACATGTGAATCGGAACCGGAATTCGAACCAATTCCGGTTCCGATTCACATCTCTACTCTTTATTATAACTTCACACATGCACAACCATAGACTGTCTCCTCCTCAGACAGTGTACACTCTTTACTTACAGTGTGTTGTTTCATCTCAGCTTAGGGTTTGGACGGTATTGTATATAGGAGTTTCCTTCCACCTGGAGACCTGGGCCTGGTCTGATTATCCCCACTTGGCTCCCAGCTCTTTTTTCCCAGTCTCTGGTTATACCCTCTGAGCTCCAGTTGCCCCACAGGATCCCACCCATACAGCATACTCTCCTTAAGGCATTTAAAGTGGATCAGGCGTCTAGCCTGGTCTCAGACAAGTAAATAGGGGAACACTAGGGCCACTGCCTCACAAGCCTATTCTCAAGGGGTTCGCAAATATACATTCATAGATCTTTAAAGGGCAATAATGAGAGAATTATCTGGGGAAACCCATATTCACTCATGCAAAATCATGGGTTGATTATTGCTTCCCCTACCCCACCATCCCTCCTCCCCCCCCCCCCCCCCCAAGGAAAAAGTGAATAGAGTCAGGGCAGAGGAACAAAATTACACATGGTAGTTGCATAATCGATATCAGTGTTTCATTTTCTGCACATACGTTTGCGCCTATTTCAATGCAGGCACAAAAGAATGTCTGTACTTTGTACTAGGGATGTGAATCGTGTCCTCGATCGTCTTAACGATCGATTTCGGCTGGGAGGGGGAGGGAATCGTATTGTTGCCATTTGGGGGGGTAAAATATCGTGAAAAATCGTGAAAAATCAAAAAATCGAAAAATCGCAAAACCGGCACATTAAAACCCCCTAAAACCCACCCCCGACCCTTTAAATTAAATCCCCCACCCTCCCGAACCCCCCCCAAATGACTTAAATAACCTGCGGGTCCAGCGGCGGTCCGGAACGGCAGCGGTCCGGAACGGGCTCCTGCTCCTGAATCTTGTTGTCTTCAGCCGGCGCCATTTTCCAAAATGGCGCCGAAAAATGGCGGCGGCCATAGACGAACACGATTGGACGGCAGGAGGTCCTTCTGGACCCCCGCTGGACTTTTGGCAAGTCTCGTGGGGGTCAGGAGGCCCCCCACAAGCTGGCCAAAAGTTCCTGGAGGTCCAGCGAGGGTCAGGGAGCGATTTCCCGCCGCGAATCGTTTTCGTACGGAAAATGGCGCCGGCAGGAGATCGACTGCAGGAGGTCGTTCAGCGAGGGTTCCGGCGCCTCGCTGAACAACCTCCTGCAGTCGATCTCCTGCCGGCGCCATTTTCCGTACGAAAACGATTCGCGGCGGGAAATCGCTCCCTGACCCCCGCTGGACCTCCAGGAACTTTTGGCCAGCTTGTGGGGGGCCTCCTGACCCCCACGAGACTTGCCAAAAGTCCAGCGGGGGTCCGGAAGGACCTCCTGCCGTCCAATCGTGTTCGTCTATGGCCGCCGCCATTTTTCGGCGCCATTTTGGAAAATGGCGCCGGCTGAAGACAACAAGATTCAGGAGCAGGAGCCCGTTCCGGACCGCTGCCGTTCCGGACCGCCGCTGGACCCGCAGGTTATTTAAGTCATTTGGGGGGGGTTCGGGAGGGTGGGGGATTTAATTTAAAGGGTCGGGGGTGGGTTTTAGGGGGTTTTAGTGTGCCGGCTCACGATTCTAACGATTTATAACGATAAATCGTTAGAATCTCTATTGTATTGTGTTCCATAACGGTTTAAGACGATATTAAAATTATCGGACGATAATTTTAATCGTCCTAAAACGATTCACATCCCTACTTTGTACTCCTGTTCTGCATACCGGCCGAATCGTTACATGCAAACTGTGTAATTGCATCAGTAGCATGGGATCTTCTTAGTGTTTGGGTAATTGCCAGGTTCTTGTGGCCTGGTTTTGGCCTCTGTTGGAAACAGAATGCTGGGCTTTATGGACCCTTGGTCTGACCCAGCATGGCAATTTCTTATATTCTTATGTTCTTATGCATGGTGGGGTAAAGCCTGTGCATAACTTTTATACGCAGACTTTACCCACATTTTCTAGGTGAACTTCTGTATAAGTTTACTTTCAAATATCACATATGCTGCCATAGTACATGCACAAACTCGCCAGCAAAGCTATACCTATACTATCGAGTACAGATCTTGGGCAGGAGAACTTAAAAGCTTACTTTATAAAATCCAAACTTATACACAGGGATGGTACTTTTTTTTTTATATTTATACTTTATTAAATTTCTCAATCATTTTTTACAATGAAAAGAAAGGTATAATGTAAAAAGAACAGGCAAATACTACCACATTTAAATCAAATAAAACAAATACTTTCCTCCTTTTACATGAAAGTCCACTTTATAGGGGAGTTTATATAAAGAAAATAGGGATGGTACTTTTAAACAGGGGAGTGAGTGCACATGTGTGTGCATGCCTAGGGACGTGGCCATTTTATAACTTATGCGTGTATATGTGCGCATGTGATAAAACACCCTAACCGCACACACATTTTCGCCCAATTGTAAGTGGACGTGCACCTATGCGTGCAAATCCCGCTTCTACTGTCTAAGTGCGCCAACACCATTACCAGTTTTACCAGTTCATTCCCAGTTCGCCCAGGTAAGGAATAGGACTTCCAAATAGATTAATAGCCTCCTTTCTCCCCTGTTAACCCCGACACTTAAAACCCTGCTGATCTATTTGTCTTTATTTTATAACTTGCATGTCATCTATAGCAGAAGTAAAGTTACGCCTGTGCGCATAAATATTTATGCACAGATTTCAGTGTGAAATCCATGAACACCCATGTCCCGCCTAGATCACATCCATGCACCTCCCCTTTTTTGGAACTTTTCATTTCTGCATGTACTGGCAAGTATGGGCATATGTGGGCAGCTTTTAAAATCCTTTTGGTGCGTGCCAGCCAAACCTGTGCATGCATCTCCTGGTTTTGCCACGTGCCGGGCTTTTAAAATTCACCTTATAGATGGTAACTTTCAAACTCCCCTAATTTGACAGTATGCACTCCCCCCCAGCTACCCCAGACCCTTTAAACCCCTCAGAAATGGCTCAATCCTTTTGGTTTTCAACTTACACGTCATCCAGAGCAGATATAAAGATACACACAGGGAGCAGGATGCATACCGGGGCACATAAGTATTTACACAAACATCTCTGGTTCACGCCTTGAAACACTCCAACAACTCCCACGCCCTGCCCCTTTTTTAAAACTTTTGAGGTGTGCGCACTGCCGAGATACATGTGTATTCAGGCAACTTTTTAAATCCGCTTGGCATGCACAAGCCCGACTTATTCATGCATCACCTAATTAATGCACACCAGGCTTTTAAAATTCACCTTATAAGTTTCACCACCATCCCTGGAATGCTTCTGTGTACTCGAGTTGATGTAAATGTATTTGCAAAACCAAGTTAAGCATGTAGTTTTATGCACACTGATCATATGTCAATTTTTGAAGACCATTATTGTACATAAAATCATTGTTTTATTCATGTTATTGGATCTGATATTCATAGCCATTATGTCAGATTTCATAAGTGGATTTAGTAATACATAATACATTACAATGCCCACAAGTATATGAGCTAACTATGGGGCCGATGCAATAAATGAGCGATGAAAACGAGCACTCAGTGTTGGGCGCCTGCTTTCCTACCATGTGCCCAGGCACCTCTCCTGGGCGTGCAATGCAATATTTAAATGAGGGGTCCCTCTGCGAAGGATGCGCTATGGATAATTGCACACCCCTAGTGCCTCCTTGGCAGCAGGTGCCCAGGAGAGGTCAGCTGTCAGAAGGTTAGGAAAATAGAGTCTGGTTAATTGAGCATCTATTTCCCTAACCTGACTCCGGCACTTTAAAAAAAAAAAAAAATTTAACTTTTAAAACTTTTTGGTTCCTCCGACTTAATATCGCCATGATATTAAGTCAGAGGATGTACAGAAAAGCAGTATTTTCTGCTTCTCTGTACAACTGTTTGGGCTGCTCAGAAATTAACGCCTGCTCTGAGCAGGCGTTCATTTCTGAGTGTAAAAATGTGCGGGTTGGGCGCACTATTTTTTTTTAGATCACAGGTGAATAACTAATAGCTTCAATAAGATGCATTTGCATGTAATGAGTGCCATTAGTTTTTCCCGGTGGGGTGGAGGTGGACACGCGTTTTGGACGTGCTAATCCCCTTATAGCATAAGAGGCAGTGGACTCGCATCCAACCACGAGTTAAACAGTGCGCTAAGCTGAGTGCACTGTTTTGCATCGGCCTCTATATGTTATCTTTACTTTATGTTAGCTTTAGCATCCCTGAATTTTGCAGACATATTGAAAATAGTAGTACTCCTGTGAGCTCACTTCTGTAAAAGATAACCAGACTTTTAGATTTGTACTGATATGTCTTGAAGAGCCTAGGGCAGCTGTCATGGTCTAGGTTAGTCCTTGGTAGCTTATGATACCTAGACATAACCATCATCACAGAACATATTCTCTTTTGCCAAGGCATACTATATATATAGTGTAATAAAAGGGAGAAACCCAAAACTTCAAAGAGATATCTTGGTCAAGGAAGTAGCTGCAAATGTCTTCCTTCTACTCTATGAGGACTGTGGAGTACTCCAGGACTAAAGATAATGTTTGGAATCAAATGATCCAAATCTAAATTGTTGCCAACAGTAACAGAATGATCTATGGGGAAAATGAACAGCTCATACATAAGTGGAGGGATTTATGATCACAAGAAGTATATAAGGTGGACAGAATTCGGTGCAGTTCCTGGGCCTTAGGAGGGGGCTTTCCTTAAACATTTTATTTCAACACTGAACTTACCCTCCTAGGGAAGCCAAATGAGACTCCTCTCCCCATCCTCCATCAACTCCAAGGAGTAGGAAAGGAAAAGTAGAGCCTGTAATCCCTTTCTTTGTCTAACTTATCAACATCAGAATTAGACCAAAGTAGAAAAACAGCAGGAGCAGTTTGATAAAAAGCCACAGTACCTTTTGCATTCTCATTCTTCTAAAAAATAAGGCCATATAGCATGACATGGTAAAAGTATTAAGGCATAAACATAATAAAGTAAGATGTAAGTAAAATACGATGAGGGAAGAAAAATAAAAGACAGGAGAATGGTGAATAAAGAAGTGAGAGAAGAATTTGAAGCTATGAGTAGAGCTCCCATTTAATTCAATAGAGATGAACAGAAGTAGACAGCAGCCAGTAAGATTTACCTCTGCTTGAGGCAGGAGTACATTTTAGTATTCTAGAGATACATAACTGGCTTTAGCCTCCAGGGATGTGTAAAAAATAACTTTCCTGGCCACTGCAGAAGAATGTAATTGAGTTATATATGTACTGGGTAAGATGGCCCCTCTAACTTTTCTGTAGGAAAGTGATGAATATCTCTCAATTAAATATTTTGCAAGATAATATAAAATCTGCAGCCAAATATCAGTAAAGGGATCTGGAATTTTGAAAAATGGAGACTAAAGTACATATGTTGAATCATTTTTTCATTTCATATATGCAACATGAGCAAATAGATGTAATATTAAAATGTGTTTTCCTAAATTGTAGGCAATGTAAATTAAACATTATACTTTGTCCACTGAGTTGGCTATAGTACCATCAATAACGCCCATTAAATTAATTGCAATCTCCATTCTAAACTTATCCATAATTAAGATGTCCTTACTGAGCATGATTTTTACCTCTTATAGAAGAGGAGAAGAAGTGCAATGGTTATTATTTTAATGATAATCATATTGGACAGATATTACCCCTCTTTATGTAGACTTTGCAAGTCCAATTCCAATTCAAAATTTCTCCATATGATATTGTTTCTAGCTGAGCTATTTGGAGCTTATATCCACTGTTCTTTAATATGCTGTATAGAAAAATGTTGTTCCTTTTCCTTTTGATAACCTCTAAGTCCTACCTTATCCAGCTATGAAATATTTCTTAGACTACATCTATCAATCTTACATGTCAGCCTTTTCTACCAACTTAAAAAAATTGTATACTAAACTGATCTCTTAATGATATTGGTTTGGACTGTATGATAATTGTATTAACTATTACATCACAAAAGTCTAAATCCAGCATTAAACTAAAATCAGTTTTCACAGAATGGAAAAATTAGATGTAATTTCATCCTTGCGTTAAGGGCACAAGTTTCTCATCATTCTGAAGATTTCTCAAGTTTAAATCCAAATGTACAGGAAGGTAGTTGCTTTCCCCTTGACCTTGATTCCTGAAGAGGGATAAAGTACTCTAGATCCAAATGTAACATTAGTCAATGGATGCCTAGAGACCTTCCCTACTACCATCAAAAGACTTAGGATTCATGGACCTTCACAAGTAATCCCAGCTTTAGTAGAAGCAGAAGTGAGTTCTGTTTACTTTCACAGATGTAAGCAATAGCATTTGCTGACTTCCTGGCAGTGCTAGGAACATCTCTTGCAGGCAATTGACACAGAGTCTAGCTCTGGTGATGTTTCAGATTCTCCAAATTTCTGCTTTAAGGCAACCAAGAAAGCTTGAAAAACTATTTAGGGTATATCCCTCTACCATTTACAAGCCTGAAAAACAGCTACTTCTATGTGCAATCCATGAGTATACACTTGCTAATTGCATCAGGGTGGTGAATGGCATAACTGTTTTATAAAACTAGTAAACATCCAAGGCACAAGTCTTTCTCATGTGCCATTAAATTAGGCACTTAGGAAAGGCACCACATGATCAGAGCTTCATGTGTGCTAATCTGAGTACTAGGTTTAAGCATAAAAGTCTTTTTAGAAACAAGGTCAGTCAGGCAAAGTTCAAATGCACCACGCTTATTTAGAGTAAATTGTCTATAGGGAGAATGACCCTTTTGAAAACTGACTAACCAATATGCGATATGTGTGTAATTTCAAGCACATTAGGGTGAGGCATTCTGGAGGGAGATTTTGCATTCGTGTGCATACTATTCGATTTTGAAAAGTATGCAAGTAAATTTTCCCAAAATCTTTCCCTGTAAAAAGTAGCAAGCATAACTTTGCGCAGGTAGATATTCTTAAAAGCAAACAGGTATGCAAGTTCATTTTGAAAATTGGTGTAACTTGTATGTATAGTAGTCCACAAATTCAAGCAGTTATAAAATTATCTTCATAAAGCTTTCAGTTAAAGCTCATTTGGAGTCAAGGGTTACTTTCTATTTCCTCTTGGCAAGGTACAAAACAAGATTCCATGAAATGGATTGCAAACCAGTGTTACTTCCATAGGCTGCACAGCAAGCAGGCTGCAGGGTATGGCACTCTGCCTTTACAGCCCAAGCTGCTCATAATACCTGGGTGAATTCCACTCCACATTCAAGAAATGAATAAACATAAACAAAAACCTAGCTTTTATTCTGAGCACTTACTGATTTAATTTACTCCCTACCTATCCTGGACAGAACCTTAGCTTCTTGACACCAAAGAACAGACATGCACAAAAATCTGCAAGTTATATTTCTTCTCCTGAGCTACTCTGTACAGTTTGCCCCAAACAAATGACTCTGGTCAGATGTAAAACCTTGTGAGTGGAGTATAAGGTTCCCAGCAAATTGTCAGGTTGGGGGCTCTGCAGTAATAAGCCTTGCTCGGTAATAGCTCAAAAATGTTTTATTCATACATAGGCTGTAACATCAGCAGATATGACTAACAATACTTCAGGCAAATACAGTAGCAATATAAATCAGATTACAGTTCCAATTATTCAGTTTGGGGCAAGGGTTAATATAGTCCATCAATCACAGGGATGGCTCAAGGCAATCTGCTGCCTGAAAGAGGAAAGAAATGGCATCTTCCCTGGTCCACAAGGTCAAATCAGCAAGAGAGCAAAGGGAAGGGGGAGAGCATTCCCTTTCGAATCTAGCTTTTTTGGCTATTTGAAATGCTGGGGAAAGGTGGAAGCAGGTTCAGGTTTCCAAGAAGAGTGAGAGCTAGAGTCATAGTGATATTTTTAGGAACATGGCAAACTTTCAAACTCCAAGGAACTCTAGCAGAATCTTCCAAACATTGAAAAAATCCATTGGTTTTTCAAATTTTTTCTCTACAACGGGAGCTGACCAACCGAGAACAAGCTAAGTAATTTCCCTTTAAAGTTGAGTTGAAGGCTCCGTTTGAAAAGTTGAATTTCACTGCTTCTACATTTCATTCAATTTATTTAAAATTTAAATTTAAAAATTTTAAATTTTTATGAACAATAAAAGAAGGCATTTATTGAATTAAGTGGGATAGGCACAGCATCACAAAAAAGAGAGGAGGTTTTTGGCTAATGATTTTGCCCTTTGCCAATTCAAATTATGTTTCACTAATATTTGGCATCTGAAGTATTTTCCTCCTTGCAATAAACTAAACAAAAAAAAAATAAAAATTAAAAAAAAAAAAATATATATATATATATATATATATATATTTCTTGTGTGCGCAATGTGTAATTAGGTGCAAAGTTTCTTTCCAACTTTTCCATAGACCTGAAATGGACTCTCATGGACTGCGCTGGGAGTTCCCTTCCCCTCATTTGCATACATTAGCATAAAATAAAACCAAGACATTTAAAATCTATTAAGACCATACTAATAGGAATGGGGAGGAATGATTTACTTCACATGCATCAGGTGAGGGATAGGTTGCATTCCAAGGAGGGTTGAAATTCCTCTAATGTGTGTGCCTATGAGTTGCAGGTGAGAGAAGTTACTCAAGGGTGTGTGTATGTGTGTATGTATGCATAATTGCTTGACACAGGTTTCAGGGGAGGGGGAATTTTTTTGGAATAACTAGGATATTATAGAATTCACTCTTGGCAAAAGGAGGGGGGCAAAATAAATGCTACTAGCAGGGAGGAGTAGGGCAGAGAGACCAGAAGGATGCTGGGAGGGGTGGTGGCAAGAGAGTAACCAGACCAGACAACCTTCCAGGATGCACAGTGCTGGGCCTCAGGCCTGGAGTGGTGGTGGTACCAGTGTGCCTTTTCAGGGGGAAAAAGCAAGGGAGAATAGGGGGGGGAGAGTAGGTGCTGAAGGGTGAATAGGGGGATGAGGAGAGAGGTGAAGGCTGGGAGCAAGGGGAAATGGCTGCAGGGGGAAATAGCTAGTAGCAGGAGGGAAGGGGGCTGAGGGGAGAGGATGGGGAGGGGTTGAGAGCAAGAGGCAGAGTAGATGGGGAGAAAGAAATGGAGCTGGGGTGGGGGAACCGTCAGCTTTTTCACTCTTCAGCAAAGTCCTCTTCTCACTTCAGACCTTCCCCACCCTCATTGCACTTACCCCATGCCCTATCCTCCCAACTCAAACTTTCCTATTCACTAATCTCTGCTTTCTTCTGTCTCTTCCCCCCTTCTCTCTTCAGCCTCCCTCCTCCTTACCCTGTTCCCACACCCATTCCCATATTCTCTCTTCTTTCCCTACTGACCTCACCCCCCTCTCCTCTTTTCTTGCTCCCACTCACTTCCTGCCCTCACCCCCTGATGGCTGCTCCCCGGTTCTCCTTCTCCTAGTCCTCCTCCATCATGCATTAGGGATGTGCAGAGGGACGCCATGCGTTGCATTCATGATTCGGATTTGTCGGGGAACAGATACGTTGCATTCGGCCGTATGGTGCCCTGATGCGTTAATACGGCGATTTCTATTCGTGTCCCAGCTAAAATTAAAATTAACTACAACCCCCCACCCTCCTGAACCCCCTCAAGACTTACCAAAACTCCCTGGTGGTCCAGCAGGGGGTCCGAAGCCATCCCCTGCACTCACACCCTCGGTGCCGGTTTCATCATGGCGCCGATAGCCTTTGTCACAGGGGCTACCGGTGCCATTGGTCAGCCCCTGTCACATGGCCACTTGGCGCCATCTTGTGCTCCTACCATGTGACAGGGGCTGACCAATGCACCGGTAGCCCCCTGTGTCATAGTATGGGCAAAGGCTATCGGCGCCATTTTGAGTACTGGCATCGGACGGCCGGAGTGCAGGAGGTCACTCCGGGAACCTCGTTGGACCCCCAGGGACTTTTGGCCAGCTTGGGGGGCCTCCTGACCCCCACAAGACTTGCCAAAAGTCCATCAGGGGTCCGGAAGACCTCCTGCACGCTGACCGGCTGTTCTTCTCTCTCCTTCTGTCTTCATTCCTTCCTCCATTCACACACACACAGACATACACACACACACACACACACACAGGATCTCTCTCACATATGTGCTCTCACACACAACAACTTGCTCTCAACAGGATCCCACTCTTGCATGCTCTCTCTCAGATACACACAGGCTCCCACTCTAATATGTTCTCCCCTCACATGCTCGCTCTCTCTCACATGATGGCTTTTTTTCTCACTTGCTATCTCTCACACGCAAGCTCCCATTCCCCCCCCCCCACACACACACACACACACACACACAAGCTCTCACTCTTACATATTCTCAATTACACTTAGGCTCCCACTCCCACACACACACACAGGTTCTCATACTCACTTGCTTTTACATACATGTTCCCATTCCCACAACACACATACAGGCTCTCACTCTCACATACTATCTCACACACAGATTCCCATTCCCCCTCAGACAAACACAGGCTCTCATTCTTACATGTTCTCTTCACACACAGACACACAGACTCTCACATGCAAGTTCCCCACTCCCATACAGATGAAACATACACAGGCTCTCACTCTCACAGGCTGTCTCTCACATGCAGTCTCCCTCCAAGGACACACACACATTCTCTCTCATTTAGCTTCATATTGCCACACAGATGCACAAATTCTCACATGCAGGGACCCACTCCCATTTATACATACACAAACACACATAGGATCTCATTCTAACACTCAGGCTCCAACTCCCACACACCCATACACTCCCTTATACCAACACACAGGCTCTCACTCCTACTTGTTCTCTCTGTCTCTTGCATACACATACAGGTACTCATACCACATTCTCTCTCTCATACCCACACACAAACTCAGGCAGGCTCCCATTCACATCACCCCCAAGAAGGCCCCCATTCACACACACACACACACACACACACACACACACACACAAACACACACACACACACACAGGTAAGTTACCATTCACACTACACATACTCCCAGGCAGGCTACCATTCATATTTTTTTTATTTATTTATTTACTTTTATATACCGGTGTTCGATTTTACATATCACATCGGTTTACATTTAAACAAAATTTGCAGGAACTTATGCGTTACCTTTGTCAAATACATTAAACATTTAAATATGGGGATTGTTAACAAGGGATATAAAAGAACATGGGGAATGGCTAACACTACGGGATGCACGAAGGGATGCACAAAGGGGAGTGCCCCTTCAGCGCGCGACGCCTGGTGTTCTGGCGCCGTTTAATGTCCGTCACAGTCCTCAGTGACATCAGAGGGGGGCGGGTCTCCCAATCAAGGATCACACACCGCCCCTCCCCTCTCAGTTCCAGATGGATTCTTTCACTTTTTTTTCTTTCTTTCTGTCTTTCTCATCACTGTTAGTTATTTCAGGGAGCCCGCTGGTGATGGTGTGTGGCATCCCTGTGTGCAGGTTCCCTTTCACTCACAAAACACAGGCAGGCTCCCCATCAGGTCTGGAAGGCCACCAGCAGTCAAGAAGAAAAGCAGGCCTGGGAGACTGCTGGTGGCCGAGAAGAGGAAGGAACTTGCTCTTTTGCTGCTTCTTGTATGCCTTCTTCCATGCAATTCAAAACTTGCGGGTGTAGCACATACTGGCTGCACATGGTTTGAAGGCAGGCACACTTACAGAAATGGGAGAATGGGCTTCTTCTTCTTCTCAGTCACTGGCGGCCTCCCGGATCTGTTCCTCTTCTTGGCCCCCAGCAGACCTCTTATTTCTTTGGCTGCTGGTGAAATGGGGTCTGCCAGGTCCTCCTGGGCCTCTTCCTCTTATTGGCTGCCAATGAGAGGGGGTCCACTGGTAACCTCCCGAGCCTCTTCCTCTTCTCAGCTGCCACTTTCCTGATATACAAGCAGTTGGTGATGTACAGCATACCCTGTTTCAAAGTTGGTGGTGCCTGTGCACCATTGTGCACTGTGGATGCTACTCTCATGCCTGCCACCATCTTAAGATGTGGCTTTCTGTTGATTTCAGTTAGACTTCAGTGGATTCTTAGTTGGATTTTTAGTTAACATTTCAGAGAACAGGAGGTTTGTGACTTTTGTTGATTTTTTTTGTCAGTTTCTTGGATTCCTGGGTTGCCCTTTTGGGATCAGTCTTTTGTTTGACCTATTTTGGCTAATTTTCTCTTCTTGATTTATTTTTAAAAACCTTCCCTGTGAGATCCTTGGTTCCCCTTCACAGAGGATTTGGAGAATCTCTCTGTAAGGTTAAACTAAGGGGTAAGGAAGACCTGATGCTCTCTATCTCACCTCCAGTGGATAGATCAGTTAGAGACCCAATGCAGAGGAGTTTTAATTTTGAGTTGTTTTTCTTCAGTGACTATGGTCTCATTTTGAGAGAAAAGGAAGGTTTTTCCATCCTTACTAGCTCTTCTTTATTTTTCCCTTTTTGATCAAAGTCTATTTTGATTCCATTTTGGGACTGAGTGCCCTTGGCACCAGGGACCCAGTTTCAAAATCATTGGGAAGAAGAGGTATTATTTACATAGGAGGAGCCTGAAGAATAGAGATTTTATCAGAGATAAATGGATTCCTGTCTATTACCAGAGGGTAGAGGTGTGCATCCGTTTTCCACGTATTTGTAATCCGCAACTTATTTTTTACTATCTGTTAAATACGTGGGGAGGCGAAACGCATCGCGACTCCCCACGTATTAAACAGATTTCTGTTTTATTCGGCCTCCTAAATAAAAATTTAAACCCCCCCACCCTCCTGACCCCCCCAAGACTTACCAAAACTCCCTGGTGGTCCAGCGGGGAGTCTGGGAGCCATTCATTGCACTCTCACACCCTCGGTGCTAGTTTCATCCCGGCGCTGATAGCCTGTGTCACAGGGGCTACTGGTGCCATTGGTCAGCCCATGTCACTGGCAAGTCTTGTGGGGGTCAGGAGGCCCCCCCAAGCTGGCCAAAAGGTCCCTGTGGGTCCAATGGGGGTCCTGGAGTGACCTGCCGTCCGACGCCAGGACTCAAAATGGCGCCGATAGCCTTTGCCCATACTATGTCACAGGGGCTACCGGTGCCATTGGTCAGCCCCTGTCACATGGTAGGAGCACAAGATGGTGCCGGTGACCATGTGATAGGGACTGACCAATGGCACCGGTAGCCCCTGTGACACAGGCTATCGGCGCCGTGATGAAACCAGCAAACGAGTGCAGTGATGGCTTCCTGACTCCCCACTGGACCACCAGTGAGTTTTACTAAGTCTTGGGGGGGTCAGGAGGGTGGGGGATTGTAGTTAATTTTAATTTTAGCTGGGACAATTATTTAACTCGCTGTAGTAACGTATTTACAGATCGACAACTTATGGAATTCTCCATTCTTCCGCATGAAACGGAATTGACCCCCCCACGAATACGTATCACGTACGCAATGACAACTTTTTGCCTGCACATCCCTACCAGAGGGAAGGAATTGAAGGTAGAGATGTGAATCGTGTGCCCGATCTTCCTAACGATCGGGTTCGGCTAGAGGGGGGGGGGGGGGAATCTGATCGTGGGTGATATGGGTGATGTGAATCGGAATTGGTTCCGATTCACATCGTTATTTTTTTTGTAGTGAGGCCCGACCCTTTAAAATTAACTCCTTACCTTCCCCCACCCTCCCGAACCCCCCAAAAACTTTTTACGATTACCTGGTGGTCCAGTGGGGGCGCGGGGACCGATTTCCCGCTCTCGGGCCATCGGCGCTATTTTGGCTGCCACTCAAAAATGGCGCCGATGGCCCGATAAAAAAAAAACCCACCCGACCCTTTAAAAACGACCCCTTAGCTTCCCCCACCCTCCCGAGCCCCCCAAAACATACCTGGTGGTCTAGTGGTGGTCCCGGGAGCAATCTCCCATTCTCAGGCCGTCGGCTGCCACTCATAAAGATGGCGCCGATGGCCCTTTGCCCTTACCATATGACAGGGTATCCGTGCCATTGGCCGGCCCCTGTCACATGTTAAGAGCACTGGATGGCCGGCGCCATCTTTAAAGATGTGACAGGGGCCGGCCAATGGCACGGATACCATGTCATATGTTAAGGGCAAAGGGCCATCGGCGCCATCTTTATGAGTGGCAGCCGACGGCCTGAGAATGGGAGATCGCTCCCGGGACCACCACTAGACCACCAGGTATGTTTTGGGGGGATCGGGAGGGTGGGGGAAGCTAAGGGGTCATTTTTAAAGGGTCGGGTGGGGTTTTTTTTTTATCGGGCCATCGGTGCCATTTTTGAGTGGCAGCCAAAATGGCGCCGATGGACCGAGAGCGGGAGATCGGTCCCCGCGCCCCCACTGGACCACCAGGTACTCGTAAAATGTTTTGGGGGGGTTCGGGAGGGTGGGGCAAGGTAAGGGATTTGTTTTATAGGGTCGGGGTGGGTTTAGGGGTTTTTTTGGTATGCCGGTTTTCCCCGCCCTCCCCCTCCCCCGATTTACGATTTTTCACGATAAATCGAGGGAATTTCTATTGTATCGCGACTCAACGATTTTTGACGATTTAAAATATATCTGACGATTGTTTTAAATCGTCAAAAAACGATTCACATCCCTAATTGAAGGTATTGTTCAAGAGTTACTTTTTTTCTTCTGACTCAAGTCAGAGGAGAATGCCCACTTGGTGCTTCTAGAATGAGATCTATGATATTTTAGAAGATTACAGGAGAGGTATGAGAATTGGGACTTGCTGTGGTCTGATAAGAACTTTGGGACTACATTCTAATCATTCTACAGTTGGGAGAAGATTGAGATAAATTTGGGAGTTGTAAGAAGGATTATGTTGTCTTTAATAAAAGTAATTGCAAAGGAGAAGGAAATAAATTACTAAGGAATTGGCTACTATAAATTCAAAAACTTTACAAGAAGAGTGAAGCCACAAATTTATTAATTTTTATTCTTCATTATTGTTCATCAACTTTATTTAAAACTTAAGAGGGTCATTTTTCAAATTGTGATGTACCGTTGAAAATGCAAATTAGGGAAAGGGGAGGAGTTTGGGTGGGGCTAAAGAAATTTAGGGGCCTATAGCACAGTGGGCGATAATGTATCATACATTATTGCCCACATTAGCGCCGGAAGTAGCTACAGCTAGCTCATTGGCATTGGGGACGATAGGGTGCAGTGCCCACAATCGCAGTGGGCGAAAACGCACTGCCAAGATGTGGCCACCTGCTATCACCCCCTGCCCCTTTTGTTTCCTGTGGCAGATCATTTCACTATAATTGTAGTTAAATGATAAATCCTCCAGTAAAGGCTGTAAAGAATCTTCAGTCAATTGATTAGCTATCAGTAAAGGAGTTGGAAACCCCATTCCGTTTCAGTGTGATTTTTGCTTCTAGACTGTGGAAATTATCAATGATATTTCTAGGGACTGGAAAAGGGCTGTGTACTCTGTCCCCCACAGGGATCCCTGCACCTCAAAAATAAAAGCTATCCATGGAGAGCTGGTGCAAGTTAGGTCTATTTTATTTGTATGTGCCTTGGTGTCAGCATCGGGGTTCGTTCCCTCCCAGAGGCTACACTTCTTTTATAATAGATTTAACAGCATAAGTACTATGAGAATTATTAGGAATCTCCACCAACTAGGAATCATAAATACTATATGCTTTATCTACTTGGATAATTCTGTCTCAAAAGCAGAGTCTACGATCTTTACAAAGATCTATCATCCCACTGCTATCTTTCTTAATTTCTAGTTTATAAAAGCTCTTTTTGCTAAGACTGCTTCTTTGTTTTGCACTGCCTGTTCTTTTTATTTTGATAGTTTAAATCCAGATTCATCCTCATCTTACATGTCCTGATCAGCAGTATTTGTACTGCTGGCTTTGCTTTTCTCTGGAACTTCTTCCTGAATATATTCTGTATTTAGGTTAATAGACAAACCCTGCTCTCCAGGCTTGGAGGCAGTTGCCAGAGCTTGCTTCTCCTCATTATTAGCAGCAGCTGCTGCTCAGTTCTGTCAGCCCTCAGAATTCTGTTTCTGTCCTGTGGATTGCTTTTTAGTTTTGGGACAATATTTTCTAATATGGTCAAAGATTCAACAGTAAAAAAAATATATCATTGTACACTTGTTACAAGCAACATATTAGGACAGCAAGATGAACCCAGGAAGCAAGAATATACCAATTTTTAACTAAATATGTATTTAATGAATTCACAACAAAATAAAAGAAGAAATACATTGAGTAAATTATTGTAACATCATTTTTTATAAAAAAAAAAATAAGCTCTTCATCATGTTATACACGACCCCAAACTTACAAGGATCTATGAAGATAGAAGATACAAGAAAAAAACAAGACAGAGAAAAAAAACTTAATACACACTAAACAAAAAGGGATCAGGAAATCAAAACTTCTAAAATCTGCATTGGAGATTAGAAATACTCCTACTCTATTAGTTCAGGTAAGCTATCTGAATCCACTGTAATCATCTGGGCGAGCAGATTAGAATGATATATTATAAATACTTTAAGATGATCAGAATAAATTAAAAGATATTCTGATCCTTGAAGGGTTACTCTAAATTTTGTGTGCAAATACAAAGACAACCTAGTTTTCAATTTCAAGACCTCAGCCCACATATTAAAAAAGTGTTTCCTTCTTGCCTGCATAGACCTACCGACATCTGAAAATATAACTATATTTAAGAACCAAAAGGATTAATCCTTTTGCTCAAAAAGGCCTCAAGCATTAGATCCCTATCTGTTGAAAATACAAATTCAATAATTAATGTGACTTAAGCAGGAGAAAGTAACACATTTTATGACAAACTAGATATTGTATTCTCACAAACCTTTTTTAACATTAACCCCCAATTTAGGTGTTTGATGAACTTTGCTGGGGCCACATTCAATCCCGGGACTAAGTCCAAATTGTACAGTCACAAGTCATTTTGCTCTGGTTTGTAGATTCTTGTCTAGTGGAGGGCTATTCTTCAAGACCCAAGGTGTGTAGATGGAATCCCTTCCCTGTGTGTTACTAGCAGCTCTTTGGGAAAGGTACACTAAAAAGAACAGGCTGGAATTACTGGTGGGGTGTTCCAATTTAAAGGTTTACTATGATTTGTTCAAAATAGTCAATTTTTTATCAACAATGCTGTTCCCAGATACATCCATGTTCAGACTGTTCTCCTGAATCAAATGTTTTTTTCTCTCTAACTCTCTCTCTCTCTCTTTCTGTAGAAGTGTCTCTCAGTACTGGGTCTTGAGATTGGCTTACCCTCCTCGGAGTAGAAAGATAAGTATTCCAGGTGGGCTGGAGTATCCTATCTATAGTGGGATCACTTACCCAAAAACAGTACCTGAGATCTCAGTTGAACTCCAGATTTCCAAAGCCAGTCAGAGAATGCCCTGTGTCCCAGGGTGAAAACTCTGCTGGGGTTCTCCAGATGTCATGACTCTCTTTTTTCCTGCTCTTCTTTCCCAAATTCTCCATCGGACAACTCTGAGGGAAAGGCTTTTTGGCTTGGAAAAATCAGATCTTCATTTTTCCCAGTCTGTGGGTAAGGAAGAGTGACTCAAAAACGTCACTCCACTATATTCAAAAACGTCAAAAATGGCAGATGAAATTGAATGTGGACAAGTGCAAGGTGATGCATATAGGGAAAAATAAACCATGCTATAGTTACACAATGTTAGGTTCCATATTAGGTGCTACTACCCAAGAAAGAGATCTAGGCGTCATAGTGGATGACACATTGAATTTGTCGGTTCAGTGTGCTACGGCAGTGAAAAAAGTAAAACAGAATGTTGGGAATTATTAGAAAAGGAATGGTGAATAAAACGGAAAATGTCATAATGCCTCTGTATCACTCCATGGTGAGACCGCACCTTGAATACTGTGTACAATTCTGGTCACTACATCTCAAAAAAGATATAATTGCGATGGAGAAGGTACAGAGAAGGGCAAACAAAATGATAAAGGGAATGGAACAGCTCCCCTGTGAGGAAAGGCTGAAGAGGTTAGGACTGTTCAGCTTGGAGAAGAGACGACTGAGGGGGGATATGATAGAGGTGTTTAAAATCATGAGAGGTCTAGAACGGGTAGATGTGAAACGGTATTTTACTCTTTCGGATAATAGAAAGACTAGGGGGCACTCCATGAAGTTAGCATGTGGCACATTTAAAACTAATCGGAGAACATTCTTTTTCACTCAACACACAATTAAACTCTGGAATTTGTTGCCAGAAGATGTGGTTCGTGCAGTTAGTATAGCTGTGTTTAAAAAAGGATTGGATAAGTTCTTGGAGGAGAAGTCCATTACCTGCTATTAAGTTCACTTAGGGGCGGATTTTCAGAGCCCTGCTCGCGTAAATCCGCCCAAAACCGGGCGGATTTACGCGAGCAGGGCCCTGCGCGCCGGGAAGCCTATTTTACATAGGCCTCCCGGCGCGCGCAGAGCCCCGGGACTCGCGTAAGTCCCGGGGTTCTCGGAGGGGGGCGTGTCGGGGGCGTGTCGGGGGCGGGCCCGGTCGTCGCGGCGTTTCGGGGGCGTGTCGGCAGCATTTTGGGGGCGGGTACGGGGGCGTGGCTACGGCCCGGGGGCGTGGCCGCGCCCTCCGTACCCGCCCCCAGGTCGCGGCCCGGCGCGCAGGAGTCCCGCTCGCGCGCGGGGATTTACGCCTCCCTCCGGGAGGCGTAAATCCCCCGACAAAGGTAGGATGGGGGTTTAGACAGGGCCGGGCGGGTGGGTTAGGTAGGGGAAGGGAGGGGAAGGTGAGGGGAGGGCAAAGGAAAGTTCCCTTCTAGGCCGCTCCGATTTCGGAGCGGCCTAGGAGGGAACGGGGGTAGGCTGCGCGGCTCGGCGCGCGCAGGCTATACGAAATCGATAGCCTTGCGCGCGCCGATCCAGGATTTTAGCCGATACGCGCGACTACGCGCGTATCTACTAAAATCCAGCGTACTTTTGTTTGCGCCTGGAGCGCAAACAAAAGTAGGCTATTCGCGCTCGTCTGAAAATCTACCCCTTAGAAAATAGCCACTGCTATTACTAGCAACGATAACATGGATTAGACTTAGTTTTTGGGTACTTGCCAGGTTCTTATGGCCTGGATTGGCTACTGTTGGAAGCAGGATGCTGGGCTTGATGGACCCTTGGTCTGACCCAGCATGGCATGTTCTTATGTTCTTATGTCCTCCCCACTCAGAAAAAAATATCAAAAATCCAAACCTTTCTAACTGCAAGTGAAACTGTCTTGTGGCAAATCACTACTGTTTCTCCATGGATGCCTCCTGAGGCAAGGCCTGTCCCCCCTTCAGCCAGGGCTTGGGATTCACAAAAACCAGGAAAACTCCAAAAACTGACTTTACCAAATAGCACTCCACTATATTCAAAAACTGAAGGCAAACCCTTCTAGGCAGGGAGTGCACTAGTAAGGGAAAATCCTTTCTACAAATGGACAGGATGTGAAGCCAATACTAAAGACTAGAAAAAAAATGTTCCTTACTCTTCAAACTCCAAACCAAAATGCCACACAACTCTTTCTATTAATCCCCCTCCCTTATGCAAGCAGAAGCTCACCACTCCAGCAAGCCTCAGAGGAGCTGACTCTCTAACCCCAGGCTGGCACTAGAGCCATGTAATGGAGTTCTAAAGGGTCTCAACAAATAGAATATATTTCTGCTCAGTAATAGTCGATTGTCCACCTCCAAAAAACCCTTGATTTTTAGAATCAGGCATGTAAAATGGCCACAGGATGAAGGGAAGCTTCAAAAATTGTTATTGTTTCCATGAGATAACATCTGAATACATCCCAAGCAGATGTAAGTTTATCTTAGAAAGTTTATCACTGAAAATTGCAGAATAGTTATTGACCTTTTGACTTTTTCATATTTTTATGAGTTCTGAAAGCTGACATCAGTGCTATACTTGTGATACCTTTCCTTCTGTTCTGACTGTGTCTTTGAGACCTATGCAATAAAAATCAGCATGCATACTTTGGCCATTTAGCATGCACTCGGAATAGAAAGCTATGCACAAAGGGGTCAATCTTCAAAGGATTTAGGTTCCTAATCTGGGAGTTAGGTTGCTAAATGAACCCCTTTGAAAACTTACTAGGCTTCAGTGCCTCATGTTAGAAGCCTATTTTTGGTAGGCACCTAAATGTAGGTGTTAAAAAGTGGGCAGTGGTGGGGGGAGGGGTATCAGGTGGCGAAAATAAAAACTTAGCACTGATTTTCAGTACTAGGCAATCAACTTAGGTCCCTAAATCAAGGAAAATGAATTGCAGGCCTACATTTAGGAACCTAAGACTTAGGTTCCTAAATTTAGGAGAATTTTAAGGAGAAAACTTAAGTCTCTAAATTTAACAGAAAATCTCCCTAAATTTAGGTGCCAAAATATAGGTGCCTATGTAAAGCACTGAACATTTTTTTGAAAATTGAAACATAAGGCTCTTCCATGAACACTAAATTAGTCCTTGATAGCATTATCACATATGCAGTAAATGAGTGTATTCCCATATGTAAACAAAGAAACATAATATTCAAATTAGACTTCAATAGGCTCATAGGAAGTAGCATTTTATACTCTCTAAAAATTATTTAATGCTTTCTCGCTAATGCCTAAACTTTAATTCCTGCCTCAGACAAGGTGTTAAGGTTTTAGCTCACATGCTATTTCAAGGGCTAAGTAAATAGGATACAGTTTGGAATACCAATGGAGGAGATTAGGCTTTAATAACAGGAGATGTTCTGGGAGGTGGAGTAGAGGGTAGATAACAGACAGAGGAGAAGGAGAGAGTAAGAGAATGAGAGCTGGAGGCAAGACAGGAACAACATGCTCGCACATGAGTACGTCAAAAAAATTCCAATTTATTTAGGGAAAAAAATGTATTTTTCAAACCAAAGTTTCACTGATGAAAACAGTATTTCAAACATTGCTGTAAGCTGCATAGTATATAAGGCACAATGTTTCAACAACTATTGCAAATAAAGGTCATCCCACAAGTTCCAATCCAATATTATGATGCGCTGTAACATTGTACTGCATGTGTTCTATATCCTGCATGGTCACATACGGGACAAACTATGCTAAGAGTTATATCTAAATTGAAGACAGATGGTCACTGTTTTTGCCTCTGTGGTTGCACTGTGAACTGCTTTTAATAAAAGTGGTATGTGGCATTTGTAATTTCTGCTCTTGAAAAAGCCTCCATTTTCTTCAGTTTCCTGATAGAGCAATCACGTATGAAGTTATAACTGGGATAGTGCAGCCTGCTAGACGGAGAAGAATTTTTGTTTTGCAGTCATGTTTGTGTTAAATTGGAGATGAACAAACTATTTAAGTGGCTGACAGAGCAGCTGCAAGTTATGACCTAGCAGGAGTACCTGTTGCGACCAGAGATGTGGACCCTTGGGCCGGCCATGCGGAGAAGAGTTGGAAAGGGGACTCCGCAGCAGAGAAGGCCGGGTTGGCGGCTTGCAGACAGAGAACTGTGAAGAAGCTTCACCCTGGAAGTCCGCAGTACCCCCGGGAGGAGCCCGTGAGCACCCGGACCACTGGGACTTAGGTGACAATAGTGAGTCCAGAAGAAATGAGGAAGTCTTCACCCTGGAAGCCCAAGATCCACCCAGGAGGAGCCCGTGAGGACCTGGACCGCTGGGACTTAGGAGACGGCAGGAGATGAGAAGACAATACCGGAAGTCGAGGCAGGCAGCAGACTGGAGTAACGGAGACGGAGACGGAGTCAGAAGCCAGAGAATCAAATCAAGGGAAACGAACAGGAACCGATGGAGCAACAGGAACAGGAGCAGGATCAGCAGGAACAACGGGAAAAGGATCAGGATCAGCTGGAGCAGGAAGCAACTAGACACTCATCAGAGGAACCTCGTTGCAAGGCGATTGCTAGCTGGCAGACGCAGGCTTAAATAGCTAGCTGGCGTCTGACGTCATCCAGGGGGCCATCCCTGACTTCCGGGAGCTGGACCTTTAAAAGGTCCCTACTCGTACGCGCGCATGCACAGCGAAAGGTGGAGTTAGAATTGGGCCTTGGCAGCGTCTCCCTCGTGAAGACGCCGCCGCAACGTGCCCTAGTAGGCCAGAAACCCAGCGGACCCCGTCGCGGCTTCCAGCCCGGAAATGGAGGTAAGGACCCGGTCGCTAGCCTAGCGACTGGGACCGCAACAATACCTGCAGAGAATGGCAGGAAAGCAGCAGCAAATTCTGCAGCAGATGACTCAGCATCAGGAAGTACTGGTACAGCAGCATTATTTTTGTAAGAATGAACTCTGCAACAGCAATCCCAGGGATTCCACCACACCACTAATTCCAAGTGACCATGGTGGTCCCAGTGAACACCAACCTGACTAAGCTAGGCCTGAACCAGATCTGAAGTCATGTGATGCCTTAGTGTAGGCAACTTAATACAAAATGAGGAGAAAAGAAGAAGAAATAAAGTCTTAACAATTTTGGAGTTCAATGAGGAAGGAGAAGGAAAAAAGAGAATATTTATATGGCAATTATTATTTTATTTATCCAGTTCTTTTCTATTGTATTGCTAGCCTTAGTGAGGTAACCCAGCACAGTATACAACTATTAACAAATAAACATTGCAAAGACAACACCAAATACACAGAGAAAAAAGAGAACCAAAGCAATAAAAAGGATGTGAAAAATAAAAATATATACAAAACATACAACAACCACCAGTCCATTCACAGAATCACTTCAGTCAGAGTAGACCAGTGGACAACATTCCACCATCATCAGTATCTGCTGAGACCTATCCTCCATAATCAATCATGAGATCATACCAGGGAAAAATCCATGCCTTAACACTTCTTCTGGAAAGAAAGATAATTCTGTTCTAACTGGATCCCCAATGGGATCTTATTCCACAAAAATGCAACTACCACTGAAAAGCTCTGCTTTTCAATCCATTCTATGCATCTCATCAATGAAAGCAGTGCCCCTTGACTAGAATGCAGTTGACATTCTGGAACACAGTGCCAATTTGTCCTTTAAATACAAATGGACAAATCCCCCTCATTACCCCGAATATCATGGACAACAATTTAAGCTGTATACTCAAATCAGAAGCAAGTGCAAAGATCTCAAAATATGTGTCATCCTATCACATTTTGAGCATCCACTTACAATCTAACTACAACATTCTAAACAGCTTGCACCATGAACCTCTCTAGCAGGCCCAGACAGACTGTTATAATAATACAATTATGACATGATCAGTGCTTGAACAACAGTTCAAAAGGATTTACAGTCTGAAAAAGGTTGCAGTTTTCTAATCATCCTCAACAGTCAAGGCCGATACAAACTCTAGTTTATATGAAACTCTGCAGCACAACTGAAAGAAGGTTGCAAACCACATGACTTTATTAAACTGGTCATGTCCAAACTACACTGGCTGCCAATACTATACCGAACAGACCTCTAACACTGATGTTCAAGGCATTAAAAGGAGCTAGTCCTACCTACTTGAACAAAAGGCTAGCCACATACATGCCTTCCAGATCACTAAAATCCTCTCTAAGAGCTTCCATAACTACTCCATTGATAAAAGAAATCAAAATAATAGATCCTTCATGGAACTCTCTAGTATTTATATACTGACATTTGATCTGAGATATCACATTGGTTTAAATTCAGGTACTTCCCTATCCCCAGAGGGCTTACAACCTAAGGGGGTCATTTATCAAAATGCACTAAGGTGTTTTTGCATGTGATAGCACCATATTGTATGGTGCAAATCTGAGGAAGAGTGGGCTGGGTTTGCCAGTCTGCAAAGTGCTGTTGTGAGAGAGCGAGAGAGAGAGAGAGAGAGAGAGAGAGAAACTAGCCGTAATGTCCTCTCCCTAGATAGGTATTTGTATCCCTATGGGAGGCCCACCTAGTGGGTGAGACTTAGGTATTAGAGTAGGGGGTTAGGGGCCACTTTGATATTCAACGTGAGACATATGAACAGAACAGTGGTCTCTTGTGAAGATTTGATGACCCTCAGAGTGAGGAAACTCACTCCAAGATGATATTTGTGCATGTTTCTCTCCACCTAGCTTGATGGACACTCTACCTGGGTAACATCAAGCTACGTGGAGGGAACATTGCATAAATCTCTTCTTTTGGTGAGTTTCCTCTCTCTGTAGGTCATCAAATCTTCACAAGAGACCACTCTTCTGTTCGTACATCTCACGTTGAATGTCAAAGTGGCCCCTAACCCCCTACACTAATACCTAAATCTCACCCACTAGGTGGGCCTCCCATAGGGATACAAATACCTATCTAGGGAGAGGACATTACGGCTAGTCTCTCTCTCTCTCTCTCTCACACTCTCTCTCAAAATACAACAGGTCTGGTATTTATTACAAAGTCTGAAAATGTTATCACAGTTTGCACTAACTTATCTCTTTGCATAGGTAATTAGCACAAATTGCAATAAACTGTCTATTAGCATAAACAATGCCCCTTTTGCTATCGCATTTTGATAAATCCAGGCCTAAGTTTTGTACCTGAGTCAATGGAGGGTAAAGAGACATGTCAACTATGGTACAGAAGGAAGGCCATGCAATGGGACAAAGTGCACCATCTTGGAGGTCCACGATAAAATCCATGGACAAGTAAGTTCAGGGTTGCCTGGAGGCTGGCAATGGCTTTAACAGCCCCCAGGGTTGGCCATGCAAGGCTTTTTGCTGTGCACAGGTGGGACACGAGTCAACATAGGCATAACATTCTGCTTCACTTGGGACCACCAGTAGTGCCACTGAAGCAATTGAAAAGTTCGTGCCTGTAAAGGTTGTCTTGCTATATGGGAGTCATGGGCCAATTTTAGAACTTTTTCACATAATCTAGAAGGCACCACATTCTTCCCTGGAAGGATTGGTACTGCTGAAGCCAGGAGTATCTTAGCAGGATTGATGATATGTCTTGGAGCTTCCGGGACATCCTTGTTCAGAAAAGAGCAGAAGAGGGTGTCTGCTCATTGATTTTTGAACATGGGGCAGTATTATAACTAAAAATCAAAACAGGCAAAGAACCAGGACCAGCGAGCCTCTCTATTGTTCAGCTGATGAGCTTGATGTAGATATTCAAGGTTCTTTTGGTCCATGTATATGCTGATAAAATGTTGAGCCCCCTCAAGAAGATGATGCCACTCTTCTAGGGCCAACTTGACTGCCAAGAGTTCCCGGTCTTCAATACAGTAGTTTGGCTCAGTCAAAGAGAACTTCTTGGAGAAAACGGAACACAGACGAAGTGCACCTTCAGAGTTATCTTGGCTGAGGACAAACCCTACCTCCAGGGTAGAGGCATCTACCTCCAGAAAGAAGGGCCATGTGGGATCCAGGTGGCGTAGATAGGGTCCATGGGAAAATACATCATTTAGACTCTGAAAAGCCTCAGTAGCCTCTGGCAGTCAATCCTTGGTGTTGGAGCACTTGTGGGTAAGGGCAATAAGGGTGGCTGCCAAGGAGGAGAGTAACTAAGGATAAAATGGTAGTAATAATTATCAAACGCTAGGAACCTTTGCAAAGCTCAGTGTCCAACCAGGTGAGGTCAATCCAGGACAGCTTGCCTTGATCAGATCCATCTGAAATCCATCTGAAATCCATCTCGAGAGACTATATACTTGAGGAAGGGAATCCCTCTACATGGCTCTGTTCTTTACTACGGATTTACAAACCTGCACTTCACCTTGGGTGTTGATGCACAGTTGAAAATCTATGTGGTTTTACAGTTTTTCTTGTAGTCACCATTCTTTGAGAGCCAGTTTGACTGCCAGGAGTTCTCGATCTGGCTTCCCATAAAGTTCAGGGTAAAATATAAAATTATCTCCACTATTCATGGTTTAATTCACAATCCAACCTCTACATGGCCTCATACATAGGCATGTAGTATAATGCTAGTTAGCATATGAATCAATACGCCAGATAGTATAATCATAGGTCAACCATGAATGAGCATTTTTCAAATTGCTTAGTGAAATAGTCCAGAAAGATTCCCAATCATGTTATATATAGATTATCAATAACATCTTTCAAATATCACAGATTTAACTTAGCTTTTATGTAGCTTTTATATAGCTTGAAGAAACACCATGTTCTTAATAAAAGAGGCTCAGATATTTAAAGCCCGACACAGGATCCATGTTTCAGCTATGCCTTCATATATACTTGCAACAGAGATATACATGGGTGGAATACCAACAGATGGAACGCGGCTCGGCTGGCCGACCTGCCGGTGATACGTTTCTTCAACCGGAGGAGAACGCTCTCACGCCAATGTTTAGGGAACCCTCCAACCAACGAAAAATTGCCATGTGAAAAAGAAATGACGTCATTAGTTGCTGGGAAATACCCGTCCCTTTAAACAAGAGAGTACGATTCTACAGCTAGATTCAGGCCTTGAGGCTGCACAGTATTCAAATTAAAAATCCATTGCTGTTCCTTAAGATTTAAAAGTTTTTGTGGCTCATCCCCCCTCCCTGAGAGACAGATAGTATCTATGACTCTCTATTTTAGATCCACGAATTTATGTTTTACAGTTAGACAGTGAGCCACGATCAAGACTTGGATTTTCTCTGTAGCAAGACAGCTGCGATGTTCTATGAGTCTCGTGTGGATCGGATGTTTTGTCCTGCCCACATAGATTTTATCACATGGGCAGACACTAATATAGATAACATTCTGAGTCAAATAGAGTGAAAGTTGGACCATCGTGTTCTCCCAGAGTGATCTTTCCAAGATGGTCCAGACATTGTTTGAACGCATTCTGAACATTTCATACAGGGCCAATGACCAAGTGGTAAACCTGGCTGGATGCCAGAGTCAGGCGATAGAAAAGAGTGTGTTAACAAGTCTCTCAAATATTTGCCCCGACTGTATGCAGTAATAGGAAAATCGGAAAATGTCGGATGAATCTTTAAAATAGGCCAAAACTTCCGAATAATTGATGCAATCCTAGATGATTTAACAGAGAATCTCAATGTGCATACTAATGGGGGAATCTTCGGAATCGGCTGAATTGTCCAGAAGGAGCCATTCCCGGTGAGCATTAGAAGCTCTTTTAATCGCCTTTCGTACGGTCCGAGATGGATAGCCACGTTGCAGAAGCCGAGTAGCCAAAAGCTGTGATTGAGAGTAGAAATCAGAAATTTCAGAGCATAAGCATCGAAGCCGTAGAAATTGGCCAATAGGCAAGTTTTTCTTAAGATTGTATGAATGAAAGCTTGAAAAATGTAAAAGAGTATTCTTGTCGGTAGGTTTTTTTATACAAAGAAGTCCGAAATTGGTCCTCTTGTCGAATGATGAGAATGTCCAAAAAATTCATAACTTCATGGTGACGACATCTTTCTTTGACATAGCAATATTCAGCATTTACATTCCTTTTTGGATTGGCTTAATACCCTTGACATCAATTTATTTTTTTCTATGCAATTTCACTGATCGTGGCTCACTGTCTAGATGAAAAACATAAATTTGTGGATCTAAAGTGGAGAGTCATAGATACGGCCTACCACCCAATATCTCTGCTTAATGTAGATATAAAAATGTATGCTAAGGTACTGGCTAACAGACTCGTGGATATTTTACCCAATCTGGTTTCACCAGGACAAGTGGGATTTGTAAAGGGCAAGAGAGCTAGTATCAATATCAGACGGCTAGCCCAACTGCTGCAACTCTGTCAACAAAAGGAGTTTAAGGATCCTGTGCTAGGGATGTGCAGACCAAAAGTTTAAGTTCATAAGTCCATAAGTCGAAAGGGGGGGTCAATTTCGGTCAATATGGACATATGTACAATTCCATAAGTTGAGTCTATGTCCATACGTGCACCGATTCCCTAAATAAAAATTTAAACCCCTCACCCTCCTTAATCCCCCCCCAAGACTTACCAAAACTCCCCAAGCTGGCCAAAAGTTCCGTGAGGGTCCGAGAGCGGACGCGCGGGGAATCACGTGACATCGCGTCACTCCGACGTGACGCCGACGTCACGTGGTCCACCGCGGGTTCCGCTCCCGGACCCCTCGTTGGACCCAAACGGCACTTTTGGCCAGCTTGGGGGGGGCCTCCTGACCCGGGAGTGGAACCGCGGTGGACCCAAACGGCACTTTTGGCCAGCTTGGGGGGGCTCCCGGACCCCTCGTTGGACCCAAATGGCACTTTTGGCCAGCTTGGGGGGGCCTCCTGCCCCCCCAAGCTGGCCAAAAGTGCCGTTTGGGTCCAACGAGGGGTCCGGGAGCGGAACCGCGGTGGACCACGTGACGTCGGCGTCACGTCGGAGTGACGCGATGTCACGTGATTCCCCGCGCGTCCACTCCCGGACCCTCACGGAACTTTTGGCCAGCTTGGGGAGTTTTGGTAAGTCTTGGGGGGGGGGGGTTAAGGAAGGTGAGGGGTTTAAATTTTTATTTAGGATCAACAATCGTGATTTCCAATGTATTCAACATAGCTATGTTGAATAAGTTGGAAATCCGATCGTTTTCGCCTCATCACTTTTTAAGTTAAAAAAAAAATTACGTTGCGTTTTACATATATGTTGAAAACGAATGCATACCCCTATCCTGTGCTGGTAGGATTTGATGCCGAAAAGGCCTTTGACAGGGTGTCATGGTCTTCCCTATGTTTCACCTTGGGAAAGATGGGGTTTGAGGGGTTTTACTTACAGGCCATACAAGTTTTATACTCCAATCCGGGGGCGCAAGTAATGGCTAATAGGTGTCTGTCCCAACCATTCGCATTGGCCAGGGGCACATGACAGGGATGCCCAATGTCTCATTTGCTGTTTATACTATCACTGGAACCACTTATCCATAGGCTGTGGCAACTTCTAGGTGACCACACTACCCAGGCGGGATTGCTCCTCCCCAATACTTTTCTATTCACTGATGATATTCTACTATTTGTCCTGAAAGCCCCTCGTTACTCCCAGCGGTTTTACAGACATTTTCGGACTTTGGATCCTTTTCGGGTCTTAAAGTGAACCTGGACAAATCCGAGGTGTTGGATATCATGGGAACTCTACGGGTCACATGGCCCGATATCCCTCTCCGGTGGGTGGATAAAGCGCTTAAATATCTGGGAACGTATATCACAGGAGATCCTGCTCACTGGTATATCCTGAATATCCCGCCAATCCTAGAGAAGATCAGAAAAGCAACAGTGAGCTGGATGGAACTTCCGCTGTCGCTACTAGGCCGGATAGCTTTATTCAAGATGGCATTATTTCCCAAATTATTGTACTTACTACAAACCATGACACTGGTGCTGTCCCCAAGTGACTCTTGGAGCCTCAATCGAATGTGTAGCTCCTTCCTATGGCGAAACTGGAAAGCACGGATAGCGTTGCGGAAACTGATGATCCCAATTTCTCAAGGCGGATGGGGGGTTCCCTAATATCAGTCTTTATAATTTGGCATGTGCTAACTGTTCAGTGGGGGACTGGCTCTGGGGGTCAATATGCTTCTCTGATACACCTCTGGATGGTCGTTTAATGCACCCATTACACTTAAGGTTTATTTTACATGCCCCACCAAGATCCCTCCCCACGTATATACGAGATAATTCTCTGGTGATATATGGAAAATATGGATGGCGTGCCATGAGAACACAGATGAAGCTGCTGTGACAAACTTCATTACTGCTACCTTTATGCAGGAATCCTACATTTCCACCGGGTCAGGGAGGGCAGGCTTTTAGAATTTGAAACAGAGGGGTGCAGGTATATTTACAGACCTTATTAACCCATAGACAGAAAAAATGTTTACGTTCCCACAATGTCAAGAACGCTTTGGGTGGAAACCCCAAGATTTTCTAAGCTATCTACAGATAGCCAGCTTTATGAACAAGAGCTTTGGAAAATTGAAAATCGGTGAGACAGCGGGTTCCTTCCCGCAGCTACTGCTTTTATTTAAAACAAGGAAACAATCACTAGCCACTATATACAAAGTGCTACAGGAAGGCATCACCCAGTCCCATATTGGGGGTGTTGTCGGAGCTTTGGAGCAAAGACCTAGATATCAAGATAGATAGAGATGATCTTCTCAATGTGATTCATCTCTTCCTCAAAGCCATGCCAACAGCCATGGGCTGAGAAAAGTTCCTTTGTATTATTCATAGGGTCACAATATCACAGTTATGTGCGTATCAAATGAAGATAGCCCCTAGCTCTGAATGCCCCAAGTACTATGAACCTTCAGCATCCTTGATTCATGGGCTTTGGTCCTGCCCCCAAATACAAATATTTTGCAAGGCAGTGAGTCAATATTTAGAAGGAATAATAGAAGGATTACCTCCTTTAATAGGCAGTTTTACAGTATTGGGAATGAGCGATTGAGACTCTGTTTGGCAGGGGAACAATAGGGTGTTGTTATGTAAAGCATTGGGGGGTGGCGAGGAAATGTATTTTGCATCATTGGCTTCATCCAATAGTACCCTCGATTGCCTTTTGGTTCTCGGAGATGTATATTATGTTGCAGTTGGACTACCGTACTTGGCTACTCTCTTCACCACGTAAGATGGGAGTATTCCTGAAGATATGGATACCCTACCCAAAGACAAACAAGCTTTCTTTCAAGACTCTTAGAATGTCTCCATTGTTTGGGTATCTTCCATGGGTCATTGCTGTAGCGGTATTTCCAACCCTACTTGCTGGACATTAATACTGATATCTTATCACATATGGTTTCCTGTATCTTGTAGCGTATAGAGGGTGGGGGAGCAGGGGGAGGGGAAGGGAGATAGAGTCATAGAAAGGGGGGAAGGGAAGTGGATAGGGAGAACGGAGATATGTTTGTAAATGGTTTGGATGGTATTATACTCTCGTTTGGGGCAAATTAAATTTGCATATATCTAAACTGTGTGTTTGCCTAAGTGATGTATATCCGTATATTGAAACTCAAGAAAAAGACATATAAAAAAAAATGGTGCACAGCTGTGAGAAGCAGGGAGGCAAGCCACCCCAGGAATTTCCTCCCAATGCGGCAGGGGGCTTCAATGAAAATTAAAGCATTGGTCAGTTGTGAGTGCATACAAGAGAGGCCAAGGGAGCATGGGGAGCTCCCAATGGTCTGAAGAGAGACCCAAGTGCTGCAATAGTTTTTTTTTTAATAAAACAAAAGCCGCTAAGTGCGGCTGAGCCCAGAATGCAGCAGCAGAACTGGGAATGCTGTCACTGCAGTAATTAAAAGGCAAGACAGTAACAGGGCTGCAAATAAAGCACCGGACTGTTAGCAGTGAAGGTCCAGGGTCTTAGCTGATGTCATGGATAATGTCAGCGAGAGGCTGCCTAAAGAGTACCTGAGAGCAAGTCTTGGGGAACCCTCCTGACCCCCACAAGACTTGCCAAAAGTCCCTGGTGGTCTAGCGGGGGTCCGGGAGCAATCTCCTACATTCGGGCTGTTGGCTCCCAGTAGGTACCAATAGCCTTTGCCCTTACTATGTCACAGGGGCCGACCAATGGCACCGGTAGCCCCTGTGACATAGTAAGGACAAAGGCTATCGGCACCATTTTGAATGCTGGCAGCCGATGGCCCGAGTGCAGGAGATGGCTCCTGGACCCCCACTGGACCACCAGGGACTTTTGGCAAGTCTTGGGGGGGTACTCCTGACCTCCCGTCCATTGCTCCTACCATGTGACAGGGGCTGACCAATGGCACTGGTAGCCCCTGTGACATAGTAAGGTCTAAGGCTATTGGCGCCATTTTGAATACCGGCAGCCGACGGCGTGAGTGTAGTAGATGGCTCCCGGACCCCTGCTGGACCACCAGGGAGTTTTGGCAAATCTTGGGGGGTCAGGAGGGTGGAGGGTTGTAGTTAATTAAATTTTAGCCGGGAAATGAAGAAGAATGGAAAGCATGAATGGATCGGGGCCCCCCCTTGACGAATGCAACATATCTGCCCCCCCACGAATACTAATACCGAATGTAACGTATGCGGTCCCTCTACACATCCCTAGTATTTATGCAAATCAGTTAAGTGATCAGATCTGCGTAACAATACTAAATTAATAATATTTGAGAAATAATTTACTTAAAAAGAATGCTTTGAGCTGACAAAATTCTTTTTGATGTTGTTTTCCTTAGCCAAGGTGTTCTTAAGTGGTTCCTTGGAGAAATAAGTAGGTTTCCTGAAGTAGATAAATACTATTTCCTAAAATGACATCAAAGGAGTAATGATCTCTGTTGAGTATTTTCAAAGATCATGATGTGAAACTGAGAGCAGAGTTGAACTAGAAACTGAAGACGAGAGAACGTTTCAGGTTCCTGTCACAGAGGCCTAGATTAAATAGAAGAGCACCCAAACACCTTAGGAAACACTAGTTTTGTGTGAAAGTGGTGTTTATTGTAATTCTGATACTATTTAAGATAAGGAATTAGTTAAAATTAAGGATGATTTTCTACAGCTGACACATGGTATTGTCAGTATTGATAGTCAGTTGAATGTGAGAAAAGTGAATTGATGATCTGTTTCTGATCTAACTGAAGTACATACTGCCTCAGCAATATTATTTCACAGAGCCCCACAGACTTCAAATGTTATACACTCCACCTGCAGATAAAGGTGCTGCAGTATTGATCACAGGACCTGTAGATAAAAGTACTTTTTTGTTGCTTCTTTAGGGGATAAATGTTTGACATATTTGGAATGCAGAAATCCTATAATTTGTTCCTCTCTTTACTGGCAAACTGAAATGTGGAATGTGAGAGAGTCATTGAATATTTCTTTTACTCTATAAATTCTCACAAAGCCTGCATAATTAGACAGAGCTGATATAATTATTTTTTGATTTCTGTTAGCATACACTCTAGTCTCAATTAGATGTTGAGACACACACTAGCAACATCGTAGACTATGGAAGATTGGCAGAATAAGGATGTCAGTCTTTGTTATTGATTTGATTTGAGTTAGTAAATCACTGTATTCCGAGACTTCATGATCAAGAATGGTAGTCCGGGTTATCTTTGCCATCAAGCATCACACTCTATTTCTCAATAACAAATCGCCAAAGCTTCACTTCATTCCTGGGTCAGCACTCTCTATCCAATGTTCACAAGCTACGCTCTCAAAATGTATTTACCGAAAAATAAAATAAAGATAAATGCGCAGGAACGACTGTGACACTATTTTGGTAAATTGCACTATTGTAAACACACATTGACAGACAATAGATTATAGTTAGTCATTGAAAACTTAAACCAGGTTACAGAGAAAACTGTAGTTACCTGAAGGGAAACCTGGAGGATTCCAGAATATCCTGAAGAGTCTGGCATGATAAAAAGTTGACACAAAGAATCAGATTTCCTCATTTAAAGTTAAGAATTCAACATTTGTTTTCATTAAGAAGAAGCTAATAGAGAAAATTACTTATCTGATAGTATCTTGGTAAAAAGTAATCCTTGTACAGGTACTAGTTTCTATTCAAATACTAATTTAAAGAATTAGGGTGAGAGTCAAATATAAAAAAAATTGTTTTGTACATCAGAAGTATTTCATTTCTCACTGAAAATATTGACACTATTGAAATGTTTATTCTGTTCAATAATCACTACTGTTTCTAGAAGTGAAGAACCTAAAAAATTATCCATTTGCCAGCAAAACAAAATTCTTTGATTATAGAATTGCCTTTGAGATATATAAAAATATAGGTCACTCAAAATTTGTAAATGACAACCTTTTACTGGTCTAACTGAAAATATTGGGGACTAAATTTCAAGTGTTATGCTCCCTCCACCAAATAATATCAAATCCCCTATGATGTATTTGTTGACTTTTCTTTCTGTATTTGTAATATTGCTTGCAGCTGAAATCTCCAAGGAAAGAGTGAGTTGAGAGGAAGAAGACTGAAAGCCTGAACATTCAACATTCCTATTCATGTTGCTAGAGATCAAAGAAGCTGTCCTGCACCTGTGAAAAAGGTGTCTTGAATGTCTGCAGCTGTTTCTACAAGAAAAGATGCAGAAAGTTAAAACCAAAATAATGTTGTCTCATTGTAAGATGACATAGCTACAGCCTCAGTTTAGGACTAACAGATTTCTAAATGCATTAATTTCATCCTTTATATAGGAAAAGCATCTAAAAGGTTATCTGTTTCCATGGAGATGCAGAGGCAAGCCATAGGTGGCTATAGGCAATCTTTGGATGTCTCTTTACAAAGTAGTGGTGAGGCCTGTGGGAATCTTCAGCTTTCTAACATTCCATGTCAAACATGGACTCTAGCATTTTGTTTTTTGTTTTTGTTTGTTTTTTTTTAAGAAAAAGAGTTGAATGCAATAATCCGGAAGGCATATTTTGATGCTGGTTTGTCAAATGGCCAATATTAAAGCTTCGTATTGATGTAACAAAGAGCACTGCTGATGGCAATCTGGGGTAGAGTTGTCATTTAAGGTTGCAGTATCTTAAATGTACATGCCTCATGGGCACCCACAGTGCAGAGATTGTAAATCAGACACTGAGGGAAAAAAAAAAGAAGAATATAAGAATATTACCAAGGCTTTTTTCTTATCAGATTTATTTCTGGAAGATTTATTCTGTCAGTATATGAGTAATTAACATTTTCCTCTATCCACATTAATTAAGCAAATTACAATCAACCGTGAAAAAATCCCCAACTACTTCCGTGCCTTGCATTTTTTTACATGTGTGCTTGCCATTTTAACCTTATTTACTTAAAATGAGTAATATATTCTCTAAAATGTCAAGGAAATAATCAGGAAATGGGTTCATTTTAGTAGATTGAACCAATATGAGTTTCTGTGGGTTTTATAAATGAAACTATTTTCTTCATTTTAATTTCAAAATGATTCCTTATTAGAGTTGAATATGCTGAGCTGGAGAAACCCTACTGCAATCAAAACATTTGGGTTTTGTTCCTCATTTAGACATTACAGAAATAGCAGTAGAACTATGAACTTCCCATTTTGAGTTAATCGAAGGTTGATTACATGAGCTAGAAGTCTTTACTGGAGAGATTCATCAGAGATTCCACCAGATTCAACCATGCTTCAAACTATTCCATTTCAAGAGCTTTTCAAGGCAGCAGAAATGTTGAGAAACAATCAGACTGCTTCATTACTTCTCTATTATTTTACTGTTACTCTTTATTACTCTGTTTCAAAAAATCTTAACTATTGTATTGCCTCAGAGAGGAGTAAATCTACCTTGGCTAAGCACTACCACAGCATAGCTCCATGCCATTGCAATCTGAGTTTGGTTGTACTTGTTAGGCATTTTTTTCCATGATAATTCTCCATTGCTCTATCTCTTTTCTGGTTCTGTATCTGAAATGAATGGTGTTTTAAAGTTTCCCAGCCGCAAATCATTTTTCAGCTGTCCTTTTTCTTCCATCAGTTTCTTCAAGGTCTTTATGTTGCTTCTTAACTTGTCTTTTTGACTCCTTGTCCTTTCTTCTCGCCTATTTGTAAGAGCCAAAACACACATTTCCCATCAATAGCACGTCCCACAACATCCCCCACCCATCTCACTCCCCCACTGTGCATTTTGTTAAAGTGAAAAGTAACATTCATTTCCCCTACCTGTCAAATATCTTTGTTGGAATTTGCTACTTTGAGTGAATCAATTCTGCAAGGAAGTTTAAAGAATATTTTAATTGAAAAATATTCCTTCGGGATAAAATATATTTTTGTCTGGTCATAAAGCACAATTTCCTTCTGTATTGTAAAGTGTCTAAAGGTTAGAATCACTC
This sequence comes from Rhinatrema bivittatum, assembly GCF_901001135.1. Classification (NCBI taxonomy): domain Eukaryota; kingdom Metazoa; phylum Chordata; class Amphibia; order Gymnophiona; family Rhinatrematidae; genus Rhinatrema; species Rhinatrema bivittatum. Next base: position 696,219,872 of record NC_042616.1, read on the forward strand.
AAAATAAATTAGACTTTAGGAGGGTAAATGTCAGAAAAAAGCTGAACAGCAACTGGCACAAAAGTAGACATTTATCTACTCAACAAAACAGTAAGAGGACAACTTTCAAAAGCCAACTCCATACAGAAAAGGGATGTTTGCAAACTGCCTACGCTATCTGCAGGTAAACTTCATGAATCATGCTAATGTGTATGGACCATTACCCGCATTCAGGGGAGGCATTCCCAGGGCTGCTTGGGAAGGAGTTTGTACTTACACATGTATGTCTGTCTGTCCAAATACAGACCTGTAAATTTACCTGCAAAAAGTACTTGCACAAATAGCAAGTATACATTTGTGAATACTTTTACTTAGTGTAGCCTGTGGCTACTAATTACTCAGCCCACTTCCTCTCCCTGGTGGAAAAGGAAATATAAAGAATGCAGCACACAGCCAATAGAGGTGTACAGGTAAAAAAAAAAATTGTTTTCATTTTTTGGTTTGTTTCCAGGAGGCTTTTCCCCCATGTATTTAACTTTGTGGAACATTTGATTTGTTTCATTAGATTGAAACCAATGAAATCAAACATTTAAAAAAAAAAAAAAAAAATCATCAAAAAGTAAAATGAGATTTCCCCAAGGCCTCTTGTCTCTCCCTCCCACCAACCCAAAAAAATGCTGGGTCAGAATGATCCCTGGCCACCACTTACTTGTTCTCGTGGGGATCCGCCAGTGAGGCCTAGGCCCAGACAGAAGCCTTGGCCTTGCATAGGCCAAGGATATGGTATGTGACTATGACCTCGGCCTCAGCAAGGCCGACAATTCGGCCTAGGCTAGAGCCCGGGCCCAGACCTGATATTGCAGTCTGGTCCTGATGCCTGGTCCTTGGCTTAGCCCGGAGGCTGGGCCCAGGCCCATCACCGCAGCCTGGCCTAGAGGCAGGTTTCGACACTGGGGGCCTCGACCTGGACCTAGGCTCAACACTGGGGCCTGGCCTGGAGGCTGTGTCCTGATACCACAACCTGGCCTGGAGGCTGGTCTCAAAGCCCAGGCCTTGGAGCAAGTCCGTCAACATCATCTTCTTTCTTCTTTTCTTCTTCAACTGATACCATCCACTGGGGTCATGCTGGAATTAATTAACTCTGGCACATTCAACCCAGCAGGCATTTTGATGTATGGCATTAATACTGTAAATATTCATTAAGTTATTTATCTTATCCCCATACAATTCTTTTTACTTCCCCCTGTTCCTCTTTTTTCTCTCTCCCAGTTATTCCACCCCTGGTTTTTTGTAACTGCTTCCCCTTTGCACCAGTTTAGTTCTACTGTTCTATGCACCCCTTGTTTCTATGTAAACCAGCATGATGTGACTTGTTCATGAATGTCGGTATATAAAAAACCTAAATAAATAAAATAAATTTATTCCAGCACGATCCCATGGATGGCATCAGAAAGAAGATGACATCAATGGACCTGCTCTTGAGGCCTGAGCTCTGGTCTTTGGACCTGATCTTAGAATGAGGCCCAGGTTGTCAGAACCTGGCATCCAGGCCAATCCCCAGCATTGAGCCTGAGTCCAGGTGAGGCATTGGCATTGGGCTCCAACCTCTGGGCCAGGCCCCAGTGTTGGCCTGCATCCCAGGTCAAGGCCTTGGTATCTGGACCGGGCCTCTGGGACAGACTGCAATACTGGGCCTGGGCCAGGGCTCCTGAGGACCAGGTGTCAGGATCTGGCCTCTGGGCCAGGCCCCGGTGTCAGGCCTGGGTCTGGGTCGAGGTCCAGACATAAGGACCTGGCTTGGCTGCTTCCGAGGATACCCAAGGGATCAGATAAGTGATTGCTCAGTGATTGCATGGTTGAATCTGGTGGAATCTCTGATGAATCTCTCCAGTAAAGACTTCTAGCTCATGTAATCAACCTTCGATTAACTCAAAATGGTCTTGGCCGAGGCCCCGTCATGAGCCAGGGCCTAGACCAAGATCCTGATGTCGTGCCTAGGCCTAGGGCCTCAGCCTATGCCCTAGATGAGGCCCCCGGCTTCTGCCTAGGCCCAGGACAGGTGTATTTATTTAAAACAAATGTGGTTTGTTTCATTCAGGGGGCTTCTTGATTCTTTTTGGGGGACCCCCAAATGAAACTAATTGCCCTTATTCATCACAGTTTGTACATTTGTTTTTAATTGGTTGCACATCCCTAACAGCCAACAGGAAAGAAAAACCAGTGGAAAAAGCACAGAAAAAATAGTTGAGGGCTGGGAGCTAGCCCAGCCTGCCAAAATTTAGCCAGAGGCAAAGAAGGAGCAGTAGTCTTAGACAGCTGAGCTCATACACAACTAGCCTTGAGAGACAGCTAGCATCAAACGGGAAGACAACTCTGTGTTTAGAGTTGTTTTTGCTTCCATATTGAGGAAATATTGCAAGGCACTGTGAGTGTAATTTTTATAATAAAGGAAGCATTGTTTTTTCTGGTCGACTCTTTTGGAGAGATATGCAGACTATGTAAACCAGGATTAGACTAATTTAGTTACATGCAGATCTTGAGAAACTTAGAAGAAAAAACTGCTGTTCGAATTCCCTGACAAAGAGAAAGTGCTCTGGAAACATTCTGTAACTGTTTCTGATTCGGTAGTGGCATAAGTCTTGTTCTTTGTTAAGGCAGGAAAGTGAGTTCTCTGAGTGTGATAAAAAAAATCACAGTGAAGATCTACTCATGCTGCATTCTTTAAGTGTAAGCAAAAGTGTAAGAAATGTGTATAGTTTTGAATGATAAAAGAAATGTTCTGCAAGTATCTCACTGTGAATCTGAATAGTTTATACTACCCCATGTGTAATGGAGACTGTCAGAGAAAATGTATTGCTCTGAAGCCATTCTTATTCAATTTTGCTGCATAACTTACTTAAAGCTGACAAAAAAGTCTGAGGTCAATATTTAAAGCAATCTAAATGGATAACTCAAAACTTATCCAACTAAATGGTAAGGATTTGAATATTGAGCCAATAATATGGCTAGATTTTAGCCAGCTAAGGCCTAGATTCATCAAACTATCACAAATAATAGGAAGAGGGGCATGTCTCATGGTAATAGTGCACTTTGTGATAAATAAGCTAATAGCATAGGTATCACCACTGATAACTTTTCACACTTTGTGTGTGTGTGGGGGGGGGGGGGGGGGGGGGGGGGAGAGGAGAGAGAGAGAGTGAGAGAGAGAGAGAGAGAGAGAGAGTGAGAGAGAGAGAGAAGCTATAAGATTCTTCTAGTAGTTAGATATTTATACCTCTATATAAAGCCCACCTCGTATCTCGAGGTGAGGCTAAGGTATTAGTGTAGGGGTTAGGGCCACTTTGACATTCAGAGCGAGACGTACAAATAGAACAGAGCACTCCATGTGATATTTGATTGTCCTTTGGTGAGGAAACTCAACCAAAGATGAGATTTGTACAATGTTCTCTCAACCTAGCTTCATGTTTCCCAGGTAGAGAGTCCATCAGCTGACCACACCACGGTCCACCCAAACTTACAAAACATAACACAGACAGATACATAGAGATGTGATGTCGCTCCCGGACCCCCGCTGGACCAGCAGGGGCTTTGTGGCAAGTCTTGGGGGACCCTCCTGACTCTCACACAGACTTGCCAAAAGTCCAGCGGGGGGTCCGGGAGCGACCTCCTGCACTCGGACCGTCGGCTGCCAGTTTTTCAAAATGGCGCCGATAGCCTTTGCTCTTACTATGTCACAGGGGCTACCGGTGCCATTGGTCAGCCCCTGTCACATGGTAGGAGCACAAGATGGCGCCGGCCATCCAGTGCACCTACCATGTGACAGGGTCCAGCCAATGGCATGGATACCCTGTCACATGGTAAGGGCAAAGGGCCATCGGCGCCATTTTGATTAGTGGGCAGCCAACGGCCCGGGAGCAGGAGATCGCTCCAGGGACCCCCACTGGACCACCAGGTACCTGTAAAATGTTTTTTGGGGGGTTCGGGGAGGGTGGGGGAAGCTAAGGTATTAGTTTTAAAGGGTCGGGTGGATTTAGGGGTTATTTTTTGTGTGCCGTTTTTCCCGCCCTCCCCCAAAACGATAAGAGAACCCCCACGATCAATATCATGGGGGTTTTCCTATCGTTTTGGGGGAGCACCCGATTTCTGCCGATTTTGAAAATATCGTCCGATATTTTCAATCGTCTGAAGCCCGATTCACATCCCTACAGATACAGTTCAGCAAGGAGGAGGAGGAGAAGCAGCAGCAGAAGCCTCCTTAGCACAGCCAGATCCTGGAAGCCCTAGGCTCAGCAAGCCCACTGAACATGAGCTTAAATATTTCAGCATTTATGAAGTAATCCAGCATGCAGTGGGACATAGTTGAGCCAATGCAACCTCACTCCACCACACCACATGGCCAGCCGAGGCAGCAGGCACTGAGCCTGAGCAGCCTACTGACCACATCATACCTCTTTAGGAGGCCCAAACCTTCTTTCCAGCCATGATGAGCACTGCACCAGCTACACACCAGCACTGACAGAGACTCAATGCACGAGCATCTGGTCTGGCTGGTGTTGCAACCGTCCCTTCCCGACGACTTCACTCTGCCTACCTTTCTTTCTTTGTACCTCCTCTCACTATGGATGGATGCCTGGCTGCCATGGCATCTGCCTGCCGTCCTCTCCGGCCTTCCCTGGCCCAGCTTGGGCGCTGTCTCCCGCCATGCTCCGCTGGTACCTTAGGGCGCACACGCCATGTGGCCCTCACTCTTATTTCCTACTTGGCGCGAACCTCAGGGGTGTCCCCCTGTGATGACGTCACGCTGCCTGGATATTTAAAGCCTACAATGTTTGCTAGCCTTTGAGTTAGCAAGGGGAAATCTTACGGATGGGATTCGCTCTCCATACCCAGCTACTCTGCCTCTCCAATCTTCCATTGGACTCTTAACGCTAACGGGGTATCCGCTCCTCAGGGGCCTCACTTGCTTTTCAGGTTGCTATTAGGAAACCGGTACTCGCTCCTGAGGGCCCATGTTCCCTGACTTGCTGCCTGCTCCTACATTCTCTTCTGCCTGGAAGGATTCGCTATCTTCAACACCAGTGAGTACTACCATCTTTACCTCAGAGCTGTTCCCTGGAACCAGGTACTCGCTTCTCGAGGGCCTGCCTCCGTTCCAGCCCTAGTGCCATCTCCTACGTGGAACCGCTGTGTGACTACATTACCTTCAAGCCTCTCAGCTCTCAGGGATCAGGTACTCGCTCCTCGAGGGCCTGCTCTCCCTATCCTGGGGTTCTCCATACTGGGGCTTTGTGCATATTCCACTGTACTCATTATTCTCAGTTCTTTCCACTACACACTGCTACGGAGGAGTCGCTGTTCCAGCGCCTGAGGATACTAGCCCAGCTGGGCTACTTCTGCTGTCACCACTGCCACCTCTGGTGGCTTTATCACATTGTCTAATAAAAGATCAATCTCTGTGTTTGTGTGTCCTAAGCTGAGCCTGATCTGTGGCCCCTGACCGGACTTCCCCCCGGGGGCATAGTCAGCTGCCACAGTGTCCAAGGGTCCACCCAAACCTCACTAATTATAACAGATTGCTAACTCCATGGATCCAGCACAGCTCAATGCCTTGCCTGGCCTGGCCCTACGCACTGTTGAATTACAAGACGCATTGGAGAAACTCACTTCAGCGTTTCATCAGCTACAAGCACAGAAGACGCAAGGCGCTACTTCCAGTAATGAAGCTCAGTTACTTGAAGGAACTATAAAGACTGTGGTACCTCTGGCTGCTCCAGTTCATTTATCTGGAGAGATTCAAAGAACTACAAGTTTCCTAAACCAATGCTGCATGCATTTCGCATTGCACCTGTACACTTCCCCACAGCCTATGCCAAGACTACTTATATTCTATCTTATCTTGATGGAAGGGCCTTATCTTGGGCTTCAACGCTGTGGTAACATAAGGATCCAATCCTGCAGGATATTGATGGATTTCTAGAATTACTTAAATCTGTTTTTGATGATCCTGCTCGAGTGACTGTTGCTGGTTCTGACCTGGTGGACCTGAAGCAAGGCAACCGACCACTGGCTGTTTTGTAATAGACTTCAAGATTCTTGCTACAGAATTATGCTGGGAACCTAAATGCCTGAAAACTCTCTTCTTCAGAGGTCTGAATACCCGCTTGAAGGACGAGCTTGCCACTCATGAGACCCCTGACTCGCTGGATGAACTAGTGGCTTTGGCTACTAGAATTGACCACCGGCTTCGTGATAATGTGAAAGAACTCAAGCCTACTAATGGACCGGTTCAGAAGGAGACTCGTGCTAAATTTGTACTTCGGATGGTTCCAGCAGTACCTGTTGCCAGTGGAGAAGAACCGATGCAACTTGGTCGCAGTCATTTGACTTCAAAAGAGAGAAGACTTCGGAAGAGGCATGGCCTATGTATGTACTGTGGACAAGCTAGTCACGATGTCCCAACATGCCTTATTCGTCTGGAAAATGGATGGGCCTAAGTCCTGCAGGAGGACTGTTCTTAGTCCTTACCACACCTTCTCCTCCGCTCTACCAGTCTCCCTGACTTGTGGAGCGTCTACAATCCAAAATCTTGCCCTTATGGATTTGGGGCAGGAGGCAACTTTATACTTTGATGCCTAGTGGAACATCTGAGGATACTTTAGAAGCTCCACTACTCTTGTCATCTATCCAAGGAGAACCTTTGCCCTGTGATGTGACTTGTCGCACTGAACCAGTGACTCTTCGCACTGGAGCCCTCCATACGGAGACAATTCCCTTCTTTGTGTTAGAGAAGGCCATGCACCCTATCGTTCTGGGGTTACCCTGGTTGCAGTTGCATCAGCCTCAATTCGACTGGTCCTCCTTTTAACTCTCCCACTGGGGCCCCGGTTGTCATGGCAGTTGCCTCAAGGAAGTTTCTCCTGTTCTTTGCATGCCTATAACTCCAGTGCTGGCAGGACTGCCGCCTCAATATGCATCATTCAGTGTTGTGTTTTCCAAAGAAGCTGCTGATATCCTCCCTCCACACAGATCTAATGACTGTGCCATTCGGTTGAAACCAAACACTGAACCGCCTAAAGAACGTGTCTATCCACTCTCTGCAATAGAGAATAAGGCTATGTCCGAGTACATCGAGGAGAATTTACAGAAAGGTTCCAACAGTACCTTAACCATAGACAAGCTAGATGGTCCTTATTTTTCAACCGCTTTGGCTTTGTGCTCAAATATCGCCCCGGAGACAAGAATTCCCGATCTGATGCCCTATCACACTCTTTTCTCTCGGAGGATATTCCGGAAGAGCCGCAGCACATAATCGACCCGAAGAAAGTTGTCTTAGCGGCTACTCATTCTGTACCCGCTGGTAAAACCATCGTACCAAAGCATCTCAGAAAGAAAGTGCTCTATTGGGTACATGATTCCAAGCTGGCTGGCCATCCTGGTCAACGCCGTACCCTGCTGAAGCTACAGAAGTATTATTGGTGGCCAACTATCAAGGAAGATACACTCTCCTATGTGGCATCTTGTGCCAACTGTGCCAAGCACAAACTTACTTCTGGCCAACTGTGGGGATTGCTGCAACCGCTTCCAGCTCGGAACAGCCCTGGATGCATATCGCTACTGATTTTGTAGTTTATCTACCCCTTTCTGGAGGTATGAATACCATCTGGGTCACAGTCGACCACTTCAGCAAGATGGCCCACTTCATGGCACTACATGGCTTACCCTCAGCCTCGGAACTTGCGAAGCTCTTCATAGTCCATAGTCCATATCTTTCGCCTCCACTTGCCGTGAACTGTGATCCTCAGATCGAGGATCACAGTTCATGGCAAGATTCTGGAAGACCCTGTGCAAACTCTTTGACATCTCTCTACATTGTACATCTGCCTATCATCCTCAATCTAATGGCCAAACAGAACAGATGAATAGGACCTTGAAACAGTTTATTCGGGCCTATGTGAGTTGCCTTCAGAATAACTGGGCCGAACTGTTACCATGGGCTGAATTCGCCATTAATTCTCATCCAGCAACATCAACTGGATCAACACCATTTGAAGTGGTATATGGATGTTCCCCATCACCGCCACTTCCACTGAAGTTCTCAGTGACGGCCCTAGCAGCTCAATCCACTGCTGAAGAAATCCATCAATTATGGACTCAGATGAAAGCAATGCTACTCAAAGCGAGTGATCGAGCCAAAAGGTTTTATGACGCTCATTATTCCAAAGCATCTGACTTTCAACCTGGTGACAAAGTCTGGCTATCCACTAAGCACCTTAGACTGAAGTTACCCTCCTCTCGATTTGCTCCTCGCTACGTTGGACCATTTCCAATCCTCCAACATCTTGGCAATGTTACCTACAGTTTGAAGTTACCACTTGGATTGAACATCATAACGCTTTTCATGTTTCACTTCTGAAACCACTCATCATCAGTGAATTATTTTCCAAATCTCAGGAACCATCTCCTATCAATGCAGAAGGTGACCTAGAATTCAAGGTCAAAGCCTTTCTTGATGTCCGCAAATGAGGCAAAACCTGGGAATACCTTCTCTCATGGGAAGGTTTTGGCCCCGAAAAAAATTCTTGGGAGCCTCTGGCTAATATCCTTGACAAAGAGATGCTCCATCAGTTTCATCTCTCACATCCTTGGAAACCAAAACCTGGTACCCACAGAGGAGATCGCCCTTTGAAGGGGGGTACTGTTGCAACCGTCCCTTCCTGATGGCTTCACTCCGCCTACCTTTCTTTTTTGCACCTCCTCTCGATATGGATGGATGCCTGGCTGCCGCGGCGTCTGCCTGCCGTCCTCTCCGGTGTCCCCAGACCAGCTTGGGTGCTGCCTCCTGCCATGCTTCGCTGGCCGCGCGGTCCTCACTCCTATTTTCTACTTGGCACGAACCTCAGGGGCATCCCCCTGTGATGATGTCATGCTGCCTGGATATTTAAAGCCTACGATGTTTGCTAGCCTTTGAGTTAGCAAGGGAGAATCTTACGGATGGGATTCGCTCTCCGTACCAAGCTACTCTGCCTCTCCAATCTTCCATTGGACTATTAACGCTAATGGGGTACCCGCTCCTCGGGGTCCTCACTTGCTTTTCAGGTCGCTATCAGGAAACTGTACTCGCTCCTCGAGGGCCCATGTTCCCTGACTCGCTGCCTGCTCCTACCTTCTCTTCTGCCTGGAAGGATTCGCTATCTTCAACACCAGTGAGTACTATCATCTTCACCTCAGAGCAGTTCCTGGAACCAGTACTGCTCCTCGAGGGCCTGCCCTCCATTCCAGTCCTAAACTGAGCCTGACCTTTGGCCCCTCATGGGACTGTCCCCCGTGGGTGTGGTCAGCTGCCACAGTGTCCAAGGGTCCACCCAAATCTCAATAATCATAACAGCTGGAAAGAAGCTATGGTGCCCACCTCTACCACATATGAGCAGAAAAAGTGTGGCTGAGCAGGGCTGTGAATGGGCAGACTAGACGGCAGCCCACACACAAGCTCTCATCATAGTGGCTACCTCAATAAATAACCTCAACTGAACCTAACCCAGATTCTACAATGATTGCCGGAGCCTCCACCTGTGCTTTCCCCAGCATTCTAAGACCCCATACCACATAGCAATCTCTGGCCCTAGAGACCACCCAGAATATAACCCCAAAGATATTCCACCCCTAAATGGCAAGCCACGGTGAGGCAAAGGGCCATGAACATTCAGAACTGCTGCCTTGTAGTGCCTAAGAACAAGACTTGTCAAAGAAGCCCTTGTCAGCTAGATGGAAGAAGCCTGCTGTGTCTGACCTGATTATAGAGGTACTGTGCCAGCTAGATGATGGGCATGGTCTACTGTCTACCAGTGTTGTCCTGCTGTCTACTTCTAATGCCCTTCTTAATGCTCTGTCCGTAATCCAGCCTCATTGATGCCATCTCCAGTCATGGTCCATCTGCTGTCTCCTGCTCCTGATGCTGGTGTCTCATCTCATCTCATCCTGCTGCTGCCTCCATGCTGGTGAATATCTCATCTCATCCTGCTGCTTCTTCCATTCTGCTGTGTTGTCTCATCTCATTCTGCTGCTGCCTCTATGCTGCTGTGATTCTCCTGTGACTCCTGCATCCATGCTACAGTGTCTTCTCCTTGTGCTCCTGCCTCCATGTTGCTATGTCTTTTCCTGGAGCTTCTGCCTCCAAGCTGTGCTCTCAAGTCCTGGTCCTCCTGCCTGCTACTTAACCTGTGCTGCCTTGCCCCTTAGCCTGTCCCCTTGAGTGCACTATTTCAACATGGACTGTCTGGGGACTTCACTTGAACTCTGCTGCCTTGGCCTTTAGCCTATCCTCTTGAGTGCTCTTTTTCAACATGGACTGTCTGTGGGCCTTTTGATTGACATCACATAGTTATGCTGCTTTCACTTTAGCTATTGGTGTGCCACTTCCACTTTCTATGTTCTTTGCTGTAATCATGATTGTGAAAATGGATAAGATGCTAATACTGTATATGTAATGTTGCCATTTGTAACAATGTATGTAGAGGTCTACACTCAAGGTGCTGATCATTTCATTTACAATGCCATATGCAATTACATATCTTGTCCTTGCAGAATGTGATTAGCAAAGATGTTGACCTGCTTTCAATCTATTGACATTTGTTGTGTAATAAAGTGGTCACAGGTCTGAAAGAACACTTTCTGCTTATCTTTTTTTTATTGTGTGCCTTTTCTCTTAAGGGTTCACTAGGTCAAAGATTTGGGATCCATATGACCTTGCATGCTCAAGTGTCATTAGCTATTCCAAGTAGGCACTTTTCTGGCAGGCAAGACCATATGGCCTATGGAATACAACCAAAAGTTGATTGTATGCTCCCAAGGAAGACAGCAAGAGCTAAACTGGAAGCTTCTTACTGTGGAGCTTCGGTATTGGCTTTCTCCAGAGAGCATACTCTTAGCTAACTGTTGGGTACATGGGCATGTATGTGAGATGGACACTAGCTAGCTAATGTTCACCTCCATATACAGTCCAGTGGAATAGGTGTAGAAATGTTTTCCTAGAGGTACAGTAGCCATATCTTCACTCTGTTGGTTATCTAGCTATGCAAAGGTCATAGTGCACCTATTACAAATCATTGGCTTGTAACATTGTAAAGATTTATCATCTCTGACCAAACAATGGCCCTTCTCTCTGGCTCTGGCACCAAATGCTATCATGATATAAGTCTTCAGTCAGAGGGCTACTTAAAAATGACATAAAACCCTAGTTTTGTTTTACCTCTAGGGAGTATAAATATGAGTTGGGACAGAGAGTACCTGTTCGCTAAGGCTGATAGGTATTATACAGATCACATGCCAGGCTAATACAGGGGAGGTAGCCAGTCTCTGGAGGTCTGCCTGCTCCCAAACAACTGCAGGCTTCCTAGATGTCAGATCTTGTGTTGTCAGTTTCTCTAACCTACACAAGCTCCCTTACTCCTCCTAGTTTTCACCCAGTTGCTGACATGGAGTTAGAGCAGCCTGCAAGTAGACAGAGGTGCATAATGCACAGGTTGTATAGAGGACAAATGATGCAGGTAAAATTGGCTGCTAAACCAGTCCCCAAAATCAACTGCAGAAATGTGCCACATTTTCTATATATGCGCACAAACATATCGAGCTACATATGGCAGCATCTTTTTAGGCATAACTTGCTAGTGTATACATCTGCTGAGTAAGGCACAAAAGATGTGGCCTGGTGTGGCAACCTCTATGTGAGGTTTCCAGGATCTATTCTACAGAGGAGGGTAAGTAGGCTATGGTATTGAAAAAGGGAACCTCTAATAAGAGTGCTAGCTGGCCTCAAGCCAACCCCACCCCCAAAACAGTAAACCCTCTCTGGCAGCTGAAGCTCTTAGAACCATACACATCCCACATAATGGGACAATTAGTCTTACTCTAAATACTAGGTATAAGGGCATCAGGGTCCAGGGGGGGTGGAAGGTGTACACTACAGGCAGATATATACTCTTCCAGAAATGTGACACACCATATCTGAGGTCTGACGCTGTCAAGTTTCACATCCCCCCTCTCAACACAAGGAATAAACAGTGTGAGCCATAGGTGGAATATTCTTTGAGCAAGCATGAGGCTATTTCTCCCCATAGAATATAATCGTATCTCTGAGGTACCCACTGTAAACAGTGGAATCACAGGATCACTTGTGTCGAAAGACAGTCTGTGCAAAATGGATACACACATTGCCTGCTGTGGGGTATGAGTAGGTATGGTAATGGAGGGAACAACGAGGCCAACATCACCCCCAGGCAAAGATGTAGACCAAGGCTAACACAGCAGTCACTCACCCAGATGTACAAAGCCATATATTAGGGATGTGAATCGTTTTAGGACGATTAAAATTATCGTCCGATAATTTAATATCGTCTTAAAACGTTATGGAACACAATACAATAGAGATTCTAATGATTTATCGTTATAAATCGTTAGAATCGTGAGCCGGCACACTAAAACCCCCTAAAACCCACCCCCGACCCTTTAAATTAAATCCCACCCTCCCGAACCCCCCCCAAATGACTTAAATAACCTGCGGGGTCCAAGCGGCG